>NW_023425415.1:75000-588568 GCF_014108245.1 Pipistrellus kuhlii | reverse complement strand
GACAGGCCCCCTCCCCTTCTGTGCGGGGACAGGCCCCCTCCCCCTCTGTGCGGGGACAGGCCCCCTCCCCCTCTGTGCGGGGACAGGCCCCTCCCCCCCCTCTGTGCGGGGACAGGCCCCCTCCCCCTCTGTGCGGGGACAGGCCCCCTCCCCTTCTGTGCGGGGACAGGCCCCCTCCCCCTCTGTGCGGGGACAGGCCCCCCCCCCTCTGTGCGGGGACAGGCCCCCTCCCCCTCTGTGCGGGGACAGGCCCCCCCCCCCTCCCCCTCTGTGCGGGGACAGGCCCCTCCCCCTCTGTGCGGGGACAGGCCCCTCCCCCCCATCTGTGCGGGGACAGGCCCCCTCCCCTTCTGTGCGGGGACAGGCCCCCTCCCCCTCTGTGTGGGGACAGGCCCCTCCCCCCCCTCTGTGCGGGGACAGGCCCCTCTCCCCTTCTGTGCGGGGACAGGCCCCTCCCCCTCTGTGCGGGGACAGGCCCCTCTCCCCTTCTGTGCGGGGACAGGCCCCCTCTCCCCCTCTGTGGGGGGACAGGCCCCTCCCCCCCCTCTGTGCGGGGACAGGCCCCCTCCCCTTCTGTGCGGGGACAGGCCCCTCCCCCTCTGTGCGGGGACAGGCCCCCTCCCCTTCTGTGCGGGGACAGGCCCCTCCCCCTCTGTGCGGGGACAGGCCCCTCTCCCCCTCTGTGCGGGGACAGGCCCCTCCCCCCCCTCTGTGCGGGGACAGGCCCCCTCCCCTTCTGTGCGGGGACAGGCTCCTCCCCCTCTGTGCGGGGACAGGCCCCCTCCCCCTCTGTGCGGGGACAGGCCCCTCCCCCTCTGTGCGGGGACAGGCCCCCTCCCCCTCTGTGCGGGGACAGGCCCCTCCCCCTCTGTGCGGGGACAGGCCCCTCCCCCTCTGTGCGGGGACAGGCCCCCTCCCTCTCTGTGCGGGGACAGGCCCCTCCCCCTCTGTGCGGGAACAGGCCCCCTCCCCCTCTGTGCGGGGACAGGCCCCTCCCCCCCTCTGTGCGGGGACAGGCCCCCTCCCCCTCTGTGCGGGGACAGGCCCCCTCCCCCTCTGTGCGGGGACAGGCCCCTCCCCCTCTGTGTGTTGACAGGCCACCTCCCCTTCTGTGCGGGGACAGGCCCCCTCCCCCTCTGTGCGGGGACAGGCCCCTCCCCCCCTGTGCGGGACCTGGGAGGAGGTGGGGTTCCCAGGAGCGGGGTGCGTGAGGGCAGCGGGCATGGCCAGGAATCCCAGCCCTGGGAGCGGGGCCGCGGTGGGCCCAGACCTGGCACTGCCCTCCCAGGCGGGCAGGGGGACCGAGCCACCAGGGCCTCTGCCTCCCAGGGACTGCGGACAGAACGCCTGCCTCGGAGAGGCACCCGCACCTGGGAGCCGCTGCAAAACGTGACTGTTTAAAGCTTAAGAGAAACGGGGTGTCAGGATGGGCCCAGGTGCGCTCCTGCCAGCACCCTGTCTGGGCAGGAGAGAGGGCGCTGTCCCCCCTCCTGCCTTCCAGCGCCTCCCGAGCGTCCAGCCCCCGCGAGGGACCAGATGGGCGCTGCCTCAGCTCCCGGCCTGGCGAGGCGTGGGCAGCCTGGGAACAGAGCCAGCTGGGAGGGCGTGTGTGTGTGTGTGTGTGTGTGTGTGTGTGTGTGGACACGAGTGTGGGTGCCTGGGAGTGAGTGTGTGTGAGAGTGCAGGGAGGTGTGATGGAGGGTGTGGATGTGCAGGAGGCGCCTGTGAGCAGAGCATCGTGCTGGGAGCGAGGGCAAGCGGCTGTGAGTGTGCATGCATGTGCGGTGAGTGTGTGAGCACGCATGTGCGGTGAGTGTGCATGCATGTGTGGTGTGCGCGCACACATGTGTGGTGAGTGTGCATGCACGTGCAGTGAGTGTGAGCATGTATGTGCAGTGAGTGTGTGAGCACGCATGTGCGGTGAGTGTGCACGCACGTGTGGTGAGTGTGCATGCACGTGCGCTGAGTGTGTGAGCACACATGTGCGGTGAGTGTGTGAGCACGCATGTGCGGTGAGTGAGTGTGCACACATGTGCGGTGAGTGTGCACACGTGTGGTGTGTGTGTGCGTGTGTGTGCGTGTGTGGTGCGTGTGTGCGTGCGTGTGTGGTGTGTGTGTGTGTGGTGCATGTGTGGTGCGTGTGTGTGTGAGTGTGTGTATGTGTGTGTGTGTGTGTGTGGTGCGTGTGTGTGTGTGTGGTGCGTGTGTGTGTGGTGCGTGTGTGCGTGCGTGTGTGCGCGCGTGTGCGTGCGTGTGCGTGCGTGTGCGTGTGTGGTGCGTGTGCGTGTGTGGTGTGTGTGTGTGTGGTGCGTGCGTGTGTGCGTGTGTGTGCATGTGTGTGCGTGTGGTGCGTGTGTGTGCGTGTGTGGTGCGTGTGTGTGTGCGTGTGTGTGTGTGGTGCGTGTGTGTGTGTGTGTGTGTGGTGTGTGTGCGTGTGTGTGTGTGGTGCGTGTGCGTGTGCGTGTGGTGTGTGTGTGTGTATGTGCGTGTGTGGTGCGTGTGTGTGTGTGTGGTGCGTGTGTGTGTGGTGCATGTGTGTGCGTGTGTGTGTGCGTGTGTGTGCGTGTGGTGCGTGCGTGTGCGTGTGTGGTGCGTGTGTGTGTGCGTGTGTGTGTGTGGTGCGTGTGTGTGTGTGTGCGTGTGTGGTGCCTGTGCGTGTGTGCGTGTGTGTGCGTGTGTGTGGTGCGTGTGTGTGTGTGTGTGTGTGTGTGTCCCGCTGCTCCCCTCCCGGACCTCGCCCGAGGACATTTGCCGTTGATTTTCAGGGAGAGCGGAAGAGAGGGAAAGAGGGAGAAATGCTGATGTGAGAGAAGCACATCCATCGGTTGCCTCCTGCATGAGCCCTGACCAGGGCCTGCGCCGGAAGGAGCCTGGAACCCAGGTATGTTCCCTTGGCCGGAATCGAACCCGGGACCTTTGGTCCGCAGGCCGACACTTTATCTGCGGAGCAAACCAGCGAGGACCGAGGCTGTCTCTTCCCTCCCATCCGGCTCTCAAGGCAGGGAGCCCGACGCTGCTACAATACCTGCTGCGCCCGGTGTGGGAGTGCCCGCGGGCGGTCATAGCACCTGCTGCCCGGCCTTTCCGGGCGGCGAGGGGACAGTACGGGGGTTTGGGGAGCTCCTGGGGAGGCTGCCCGCTGGGAGGCACGGCCTGTGCCCTCGCTGCTGTCCATGCCCTGGGCCCGGGAGGGGGTGCGATGTCCGGAGCCGCAGTCACTCTTCGGGAGCAGGAGGGCCCTCGGGCCTGGGCCTCGGGGAGGACAGCAGAGGCGGGTGGGGCAGTGGGGGCCACCCGGGGGCCGCAGACCGCCGCCCAGAATGTGCTTGTCCCGGAGGGCCCCGTGGGCGCCTGGGGACGCTGGGAGCTTTAGGAAGGTGGGAGCGGGAGGGCCGGGCGGGATTGGGTGAAACCTCATTCCGAAGGCACTTGTGCTGGCCAGGCTCAGGGTGGATGCGCCTGTGACACAACCAGCATGTGTCTTCCAGTTAAAGCAGTAAGGCTGCGGCTGAGCCCCTCTTCCTGTGCTGCTGGCCGTCTGGAGGGGCCGGTGCAGCCTCTCCTCTCAGCCCCGGAGGCTCCCCGGCCACGGCCGCCCAGGCCGGCCGCCTGGGCCCTGTCCGAGCCTGCGGGGGGGCTTCCCTGCCCGGCCGGAGGGGCGACCACGGCACTGCCCTCCCATCCCGCGGCGTGCTTTGCATCTTTATCGCGAGGACC
Organism: Pipistrellus kuhlii; assembly: GCF_014108245.1. Classification (NCBI taxonomy): domain Eukaryota; kingdom Metazoa; phylum Chordata; class Mammalia; order Chiroptera; family Vespertilionidae; genus Pipistrellus; species Pipistrellus kuhlii. The sequence goes on along the minus strand of NW_023425415.1, from coordinate 584,851 downwards.
CACAGGCAGAGGGATGCTTCTGGGAACAAAGTCCTCCGGCAAATGGAAGGCCAGACAGCTGCTTAAACCGGGATAGGAGCTTTTGCTTAAAAAAAAAAAAAAAAGCTGCCTGTGCCTTTAAGGCCATTTGGCCGAACTGCTGACTCGGGAAGCAAAGATCGCTGACCGGCCTGAGACAGTTTGGCGTGAGTCCCGGGGAGGGCCGGCACTTCCCGGATGTTGCCGGAGCGGTGGCTGGAAGCGGCCTGCCCGGGGGAAGGCCCCCTGGTACTCAGAGAGCCCAGCGCCGGAAGCTGAGCAGAATTTATGATGTTAATTAAGCTCACCCGGTCCCCGCCCTGTGTCACCGCTCGGCTGCTGCAGGACTGATGCGCGCTGGCCAATCCGAGTCTCAATGACCGCGCTCCCGGCACCCCCGCCAGCACCGAGGCGGTTCCCGCGGCTCAGCCAGCCCGCACTGCCTTCCTCTCCGGCCTCGTCCGGCCTGTGCTTTCTGCTCCTGCTGACCTGCCCTCTAGGAGAGCAGGCCCCCTCCGTCCCCGCCCCCCCTGTGCCCAGCAGGTCTGCCCCCGGTGCCCCCGGCAGCCGGTCCTGCAGAGTCAGGGTCAGGCTGGGGTTGGGCCACGCCATTGCCGGGCTGTCCTCCGCCATCCAGGCTGGAAGGGACGCTGCGTGAGCCCAGAGGCCCAGCACCTCTCACAGGATCGGCTCTGCAGGCCCAGCCTTCCCCCCTCCCCCGGGCCCTCCTGTACCAAACCCTTTACCCCCCTCCAGGCCTCAGCGAACCACAGCTGTCCATTCCTGCCCATGGAGCCCGGCCACCACCGGCCCCGGCTGCGGACAGCAGGCTCTGCCTCCCCGTGGCCCCCTCAGGTCACCCTGCGACCAGCGCATCAAGCTCCTCTTCATTTTTTATCTTTTACTTATTTTTTAAAAATATATTTTATTGATTTTTCACAGAGAGGAAGAGAGAGGGATAGAGAGTTAGAAACACCGAAGAGAGAGAATCATCGATCAGCTGCCTCCTGTACACCCCCTACTGGGGATGTGCCCGCAACCAAGGTACGTGCCCTTGACCGGAATCGAACCCGGGACCTTTCAGTCCACAGGCCGACGCTCTATCCACAGCCAGACCGGTTTTGGCTCAGGCTCCTCTTCCTTCTCGAAGAGAGGCGGGAAAGTTGTGCTCAAGACTTTCGGTATTGATACAGAATTGTCCTTGGCCACAAGTAACAGAGAAGCGGAATACCCGTGGCTAGAATAAGGGAGAGAGAGGTTACGTGTCCGTCTCACGTTGAAAGAATTCCCGAGGCGGCCGGTCCCGATTCAGTGCGGCAGCTCCGTGGCCTCAGGGACCTGGGCCCTCCGTCCCGGTGGTCACTGTGGTCCCTGAGGTCTGAGAGGCTGGCGGCCGCTGTCCTGGGTCGCACATTGGCCAGAGTAGCCTGGATGTGTGAGTGCCACACCTGTTATGGACAGGGAGGCGGCCCCTGTCCCACAGCACCTGCCACCCGCTCCGGACAGCGCTGTGCCGCTCACACACCGTCCGCGGGGAAGCTGGCCGGCGGGGGAGGTGGGCACCGGTTGGCAGGCAGGCCCGGAGCTCCGCAGGGGGACCCCGCAGGGCGGAGGGGCCGGGCCAGGCTGGGCCGTGCTTCTTCCACAAGCCCTGCCCTCAGGTGCGTGAGCAGGTCCCAGGGAGGGGCCGAGGTTTGGGGGGGCTGAGGCTTTGTGGGGGCTGAGGTTCCTCTTCATTTACCAGCTTCGGTGGGTGCTGCCGAGGGGCCATTTACCAGCTTCGGTGGGTGCTGTCCTGCGGCAGGCAGGGCGGGCGCGGGAGCTGGTGGCACACACAGGGCAGACTCACCAGGGACGGATGTCGGATTCCTGTGGAGAATCGCAGAGGCACAGCCACTGAGCCGGGCCGGTTGGGTTTCAGCAGAATAACCTCGTTCTCTCCGTCACTGCAGTGTTTGCAATGCTACAGGGCGTTTGTTTTGTTTGCATTTAACTTGTGTATCCCTCCTGGCGTGCGGTGCTCTGAGAGCCGCCAACACGGCTTTCGTGTTTGCTCACGTAAAACAATCGTTTGTTCCACAAGGGGTGCTGGGGACCTGGGTCCGCAGCGGAAGGAGGGAGCTGGGCCTCACCTCACACCGGGTCCAACACTGACAGGGCCCGCAGGCCGCACATCGGCGCTGGAACCACAGCCTTCAAAGGCTCCCTCTGATGCCGCGGGATGGACAGTGACTTTTCGGTGGTGGCACAGCACAGACAGAAGGAAAGCTAGATGAACTGGCTCCATCAAAACAAACAGAACTGCCTCATGAAACACTCACCAGGTGGAAGCCCCTCCTACGATGCGAGAAAATATTTGCAAACAAACAGTTCGTAGGGGTCAGCATCCAGGCTATCTGAAGAATTTCTGCAACTCAACAACAAAAGCAGACAGACAACCCAGTCAGAAAATGGGCAAAGGACTAAACAGACATTTTTCTTTTCTTTTTTATTTATTTATTTATTTTTTTTTTATTTTTTTATTTTTATTTTTATTTTTTTAATCAATCTTTATTGTTCATATTATTACACAGGTTCCTCGTTTCTTCCCCCCTCCACCAGGTTCCCACCCCACCCTCTGCCCCCTCATCCTCATCCATTGGTGCACAGTTTATGTTCAGTCTCTTCCTCCCTCCCTTTCCCCGATAGTAAATCCCTTTTCAGATAGCAAATCTGTTACTTAGCATTTTCTCATATCAATAATACCTCCATATGCCCAATGATACACTTCACACAAAAGACATTTCCAAATAGGTCAACCAGCCTCATCCAGGCCCCACCCAAGGCACTCACAGATCAACACCCCAGCGCTATACTAACTCAACACATCCAGATCTAAGCCTTCATCACTTGATTCAGCAGACCCTCAAGTTCCCGCAAAAGTTTCCAGCCATGTCTGAGAGGCAGCCGTGGGGCAGGGGCAGGTGAGGAGCGAGCTGTTTTGGGCCAGGCTGCTCCGGGCCTGGCCTCTGTTGCTCTGGTTTGTTCCACAACCAGCTGCTCCGTGTCTGGTCACTGCCGCTCCTGACCCAGTTGCTCTGGACTTGGCTGTTGCTGCTACAGGCCTGGCCACACCCGACTCGGCTGCTCTGGGCCCAATTGCTCCAGGCCCGGCCGCTCCGGGCCTGGCTGCTCCCAGCCTGACAGCCGCTTCTCCGGGCCTGGCCGCTCCCAGCCTGGCAGCCGCTGCTCCAAGCCTGGCCGCTCCCAGTCTGGCAGCCACTGCTCTGGGCCTGGCCACACCAGACCTGGCTGTTCCAGGCCTGGCCGCTCCCAGCCTGGCAGTTGCTGCTCTGGGTCTGGTCACTGCCACTCCCCACCTAGTTGCTCTGGACTTGGCTGTTGCTGCTACAGACCTGGCCACACCCGACCCAGCTGCTCTGGGCCCGGTTGCTCCGGGCCCGGCCACTCCGGGCCTGGCTGCTCCCAGCCTGTCAGCTGCTGCTCCTGGCCTGGCCGCACCAGACCCGGCTGCTCCGGGCCTGGCCGCTCCCAGCCTGGCAGCCTCTGCTCCGGGCCTGGCCACACCAGACCCGGCTGTTCCGGGCCTGGCCGCTCCCAGCATGGCAGTCGCTGCTCTGGGTCTGTTCACTGCCGCTCCTGACCTAGTTGCTCTGGACCTGACTGTTGTTGCTACAGGCCTGGCCACACCTGACCCAGCTGCTCTGGGCCCGGTTGCTCCGGGCCCGGCCACTCCGGGCCTGGCTGCTCCCAGCCTGTCAGCCGCTGCTCCTGGCCTGGCCGCACCAGACCCTGCTGCTCCGGGCCTGGCCGCTCCCAGCCTGGCAGTTGCTGCTCCGGGTCTGGTCACTGCCACTCCCGACCTAGTTGCTCTGGACTTGGCTGTTGCTGCTACAGACCTGGCCACACCCGACCCGGCTGCTCTGGGCCCGGTTGCTCCGGGCCCGGCCACTCCGGGCCTGGCTGCTCCCAGCCTGTCAGCCTCTGCTCCTGGCCTGGCCGCACCAGACCCGGCTGCTCCGGGCCTGGCCGCTCCCAGCCTGGCAGCCGCTGCTCCGAGCCTGGCCACTCCCAGCCTGGCAGCCACTGCTCCGGGCCTGGCCGCACCAAACCCGGCTGCTCCGGGCCTGGCCGCTCCCAGCCTGGCAGTCGCTGCTCCGGGTCTGGTCACTGCCACTCCCCACCTAGTTGCACTGGACTTGGCTGTTACTGCTACAGGCCTGGCCACACCCGACCCGGCTGCTCTGGGCCCGGTTGCTCCGGGCCCGGCCGTTCCGGGCCTGGCTGCTCCCAGCCTGTCAGCCGCTGCTCCGAGCCTGGCCACTCCTAGCCTGGCAGCCACTGCTCCGGGCCTGGCCGCACCAGACCCGGCTGCTCCGGGCCTGGCCGCTCCCAGCCTGGCAGTTGCTGCTCCGGGTCTGGTCACTGCCACTCCCGACCTAGTTGCTCTGGACTTGGCTGTTGCTGCTACAGACCTGGCCACACCCGACCCAGCTGCTCTGGGCCCGGTTGCTCCGGGCCCGGCCACTCCGGGCCTGGCTGCTCCCAGCCTGTCAGCCGCTGCTCCTGGCCTGGCCGCACCAGACCCGGCTGCTCCGGGCCTGGCCGCTCCCAGCCTGGCAGCCGCTGCTCCGAGCCTGGCCACTCCCAGCCTGGCAGCCACTGCTCCGGGCCTGGCCGCACCAGACCCGGCTGCTCCGGGCCTGGCCGCTCCCAGCCTGGCAGTCGCTGCTCCGGGTCTGGTCACTGCCACTCCCCACCTAGTTGCTCTGGACTTGGCTGTTACTGCTACAGGCCTGGCCACACCCGACCCGGCTGCTCTGGGCCCGGTTGCTCCGGGCCCGGCCACTCCGGGCCTGGCTGCTCCCAGCCTGTCAGCCGCTGCTCCGGGCCTGGCCGCACCAGGCCCGGTTGCTCCGGGCCTGGCCGCTCCCAGCCTGGCAGCCACTGCTCCGGGCCTGGCCACACCAGACCCGGCTGCTCTGGACCCAGTTGCCCCAGGCCCGGCTGCTCCGAGCCTGGCCGCACCTGGGCTGGATGCTTTGGGCTTGGCTTCTGCTGTTCTGGGCCTGGCTGCTCCCAACCCGGCTGCTCTGGGCCTGGCTTCTTCGGGCCCGGCCACTCCGGGTCTGGGTGTTCCTGGACTGGCCACCCTGGGCTTGGCCGCCTCTGCCTCAAGCCTGGCTGCCCCTGCCCCAGGTCTGGCTGCTCCAGTGCTGGCCGTTGATGCTCTGGTTCTGGCTGCTGCTGTTCTGGGGCCTGGCCGCTGCTGCTCCGGGTCCGGCTGCCACTGCCTTGTGCCTGGCCACTCTAGGTCTGGTCGCCGCTGTTCCAACATTCTGTCCCTTTTTCTTTCTTTCTTACTTTCTTTTTTTTAAAAAACGCATTTATGTTGCAATGTTGGCTGGTGAGTTGAGTTCTGACTTAGTCTTTGATTTTTCAAGATATTCTTTGCAATCTTTCTTAAGTAATTTTACTATCATTTGCTCTCACTTGATTTCTTCACATTGAGAACTTCTATTGTTTCTTCCTTCCCGTCCTGGAATCTCAGCAGGTTGGCCTGTGGCACCCCTTTGTTCTCCGCGGGCTCCTGCGCTGCTTCAGCTTGTCGCTGGGGTTGGCGCCGCCCAGGAAGCATCCCCAGTCCTTGGCTCCGTTGCCTGCGCTCAGCGGTCGACGGCTCAGGGGCACCCCCTCCCCCCTGGGGGCCCCGTCGCCCGGCTCCTTGCTGGCACCCGGCTGGCAGGTGTCCAGCGGGGGCTCCTGCTCCTCGTCACGATCCTCCAGTCTGGAGCTTTCTTTCTCTCTCCCGCTAGGGGAGTCCAGGATCAGAGTCAACAGACTGTCCTCTGCGCGCAGTGTGCGCGACTCCGGGGGCTCGGCCTTTCGCCGCGCTCCCAGGACTCCACCTCACAGCCCCGTCTCCCCCTGCCCAGCCTGGGTCCCCAGGGACTGGCCCAGACTGGGAGTTCGGGGCGGTCTGGTCTGAGGCTCAGCGCCGCCGGAGGCTTTGTTTCTTCTGGCTAGGGTAATCCAGCATCAGAGTCAACATTCAGTCCTCTGCGCACAAAGCGCGCGACTCCGGGGGACCCCGCCTTTCGCGCCGTCCCCGGGATTTTGCCTCACAGCCCCGTCTCCCCGTGCCCGGGCCTGGGTCCCCAGGGACTGGCCCAGACCGGGAGTTCGGGGCGGTCCGGTCTGAGGCTCAGCGCCGCCGGAGGCTTTGTTCCTTCCGGCTAGGGTAATCCAGCATCAGAGTCTACATTCAGTCCTCTGCGCACAAAGCGCGCGACTCCGGGGGGGCCCCCCGCCTTTCGTTTTTCCCCTGGGATTCAGCCTCCCAGCCCCGTCTCCCCCTGCCGGAGCCTGGGTCCCCAGAATCTGGCCCATAATGGGGCTCAGCGCTGCCAGTTCGGGGGTTCAGCCCAGGCTGGGGGTTTCATTTCCTTCCTGCTAGGGAACGCCAGGCAGCACCCAGCCCTCTCCTCCTCTCCGGCTGCGACCTCTCGGTGCGCGCGAACGTGCGAGCGCGCAGCATGTCTCCGTACCTTAGGCTCTTTTTTCAGCTCCTCTGACTTTCCCTCTGGCTTTCTCCCACCTTCCTATTGTAGAGTTTTCAGTCAGTCGACCACCTGTAGGTCTGGGCAATGTCCACTCTACATTTTAGTTGTATTCCATTGAAATTGTTGTGAGCTGCTGCGGTTAGGTGTCTACCCGAGCAGCCATCTTGGATCCTCCTCTTTTCTTTTTTAAATATATATTTTGATTTTTCACAGAGAGGAAGGGAGAGAGAGAGAGAGTTAGAAACATCAATGAGAGAGAAACATCGATCAGCTGCCTCCTGCACACCTCCTACTGGGGATGTACCCGCAACCACGGTACATGCCCTTGACCGGAATCGAACCTGGGACCCTTCAGTCTGCAGGCCCACACTCTATCCACCGAGCCACACTGGTTAGGGCTAAGCAGACATTTTTCTGAAGAAGATACACAAATGGCTAATGAGCATATAAAAGGGTGCTCGGTATCACGCGTCATTAGGACACTGCAAACGGAAACCACAATTAACAGGAGGCCTGCGATTGGAAAAACAGAGAATGACCCCTCCTGGCCAGGCGGCGGGGAAATTGGGAGTGTCGCGCGTGGCTGCTGCGAATGTGAGTGATGCAGCCACTGCGGAAGGCCGCCTAGTGCGGCCTCAAACGTGTAAACATGTGATTACCAACGATCCTCGGATTCCACTTCCGGCCACGGACCCAAAGGAATCAGCGCAGGGCCTGGCATATTTGACTACTGGCTGTAGCCAACATTGAAAGCAACCCAAATGCCCATCCACAGATGAACAGCTAAACAGATCGAGGCATAGCCCTAGCTGGTGTGGCTCAGTGGATAGAGCGTTGGCCTGCGGACTGAAGGGTCCCAGCTTTGCTTCCGGTCAAGGGCTCATGTCTGGGTTGTAGGCTTGATCCTCAGTGTGGGGTGTGTGGGAGGAAGCCAATCGATGATTCTCATCTTGATGTTTCTCTTTCTTCCTCTCTGAAATCAATAAAAATATTAAAAACAAAACAAACCACCCCCAAAAAACAAAGTGAGGCGTAGACGCGCAGGGGAGCATTACTCGGCATTAAAAAGGAAGGAGCCCAGCCTGTGTGGCTCAGTGGTTTAGCGTCGACCTATGAACTGGGAGGTCACGGTTCCGTTCCTGGTCAGGGCACATGCCCAGTTTCAGGCTCAATCCCCATGGAGGGCATGCAGGAGGCAGTTGATCAATGATTCTCTCTCTCCATCTCCCTTCCTCTCTGATATCAATAAAAACATGTATTAAAAAAATAAAAAGGAAGGAAATTCGGACATATGGAAATAAGCTAGCCACAGAAAGACAGTTACTGCACAATGGGACTTAGGCAGCTACTGGTCCATTTTGTACAGACTCACAGCATGGCGGTCCCCGGGCAGGGAGTGGGGAGGGCGTGCTCGATGAGGCCAGAGGCTCAGTTGGGAAGATGAAGTCCTGGTGGCAGTGATGGCTGCACAGTGCTGTTCAAGTGGAACATATGAGGTTACATGTGTCACCATCACAAGTTAAATGATCCCCAGGAGGGAGGTCATCAAAGCTTCCAAAATCCGGGGGGGTTCCGCCTTAGCCAGGGTCTGCAGACGGAGCACACTGCCTGCCCGGCCCCTCGGCTCTGCCCGTGTCCACTGCTCATGCACGCCCCCTCTCCGGGGAGACGGAGCGCCCTGCATCTCCCTGCAGGGCTGAGGGGCGGGAGGAGGCAGGGCTGGCGCTGCTGGGGCTGGAAGAAGGGCTGGATCAGGTTCCCTGAGTGCAGGCTGCACCTGCTCTCCTGTCCCCCGGGGGCAGCCCGGGGTGGGGGGCCCTGGCCTGCTGGGCAAGGCCACTTCGGGGGATGGCAGTCAGTGGGCTGGCTCTCCCTGCACTGAGCCCAGTGCAGGATGTCCTGCCCGGTCTGTCTGTCGGCCCCGTGGGTCCAGGCCCCTGTGTCTCAGTGAGCAGCCCTGAGGGAGCCAGGCCTGTCCACCGGGCGAGGCAGAGCTGTGGCCTGGCCCGCGGCCGGGCTGGGGCTGGGTCCGGAGAACAGGGAGGGGGCAGCCTGTCCCGGGAGGGGCCTGGCTGAGGCGGGGAAGGAGTCCCCTGCGCCCCTGCTTCAGAGGGTCCCTCTCCACCCGGACCTTCTCCCACCGAAAACCTGCTTCCCTCTTGTCTCTCCCTTCCCACTGGCTTTTTATTTTGCTTCACCCACAAACAGCCCCAAGGCCAAAACCCTCACCAGGCGCTACTGTTCAGAGTGTCTACGACGTGCCCCTTTGGGTCCTTGCTGACTAGCTTGTGGCTTTCGGCAGATTGCTCCCTGTCCTGTCAAATGGACAGGCTCAGCCAGCCCCGGGGGTGCCCGGCGCCGTCTGGCACTCGGCCATCGCCTCTCCTCGACCCCGGCTCGCCGCCTCGCCTGCCGCGTTAGCTGTTGTCTGTGCCTTTGGATCGGCCGTGGACCCGGCAGCCCCGTCCCAGGCCCGTCAGCCTGTGGCTGGGAGTGACGGCTCCGCGGAGGCCGGAGGGCTGTCCTCGGGGTCAGGTTCCCAGCCTCGCAGCGCGGACTCTGACGTCTGTCCGGTCCCCAGGGACGTTCTTCTCCAGCCTGTGTCCCAGGCCGGAGGCGAGAGCAGATCCCCAGCCTCAGGGCGCTGAGGGGGTGACCCCAGATAGGGAGGGAGCGGCCGCCCGACTCGGGCTGCGCAGACTCTGTCGGGGGAACCCTGGGAGCCACATTTCGGAACAGCGATGAGCCAGGAAGCCGCTGAGGAGAAAGGCCAGGACAGAAAGCCCAGCACACAGCGCCCTGCACAGCAGGGACGTGGGGGCCGTGTCAGTCCGTGTTTGTGGGGCTGAGCTGGGTGACATCCCGGATGTGCCCCGAGCAGGTTCGAACCCGCAGCCTCTTTGGTGACCAGATGGCGGTCCAGACAGCTGGGCCGCCAGGCCAGGCTGTCTTCTACTTTCCTTGTCATTATTTTTGTTGTCCACCAGCCTCTGAGCCCCTTCCTCTCTTTGAGGGGCCCCCTCATTTCGGCTGCGGGAGCTGGCAATGGCAGGAGCTCGCCTCCAGCCTTCTCGCAGCGAGGATGCCGGCCTGAGGTGGGTTTGCCGTTCAGATGCCCCTGCCCCAGCAGGGCAGTTGGGAGCTAACGATCAGGGCAGCAGGAGCCGTGCGCACTTCATTCTGGAGAGAATGTTGCTTGGAAGAAAACAAGAGAACAAAAAGAACAAAAACCCAACTGTGACGCTAGCCCTTTGTCTGTGTTCTCTGTTACAACCCTTTCCCAGCTGTCCTTAGTCCGGCAGCTGATACCGCGGCAGCCCTTCCCACGAGAAGCTCCGGATTCCTGTGCAGCCAAGTCGGCCAACCAGCTCCTCAGCGGTTTCTGGTTTTCAGGTCAAGTGTAGAAAGGCCTTCCACTACCCAAGTTTACAAAAACATGCACCCATAGGTGAGATTTTAAAAAGTTAAAGTTATTATTAACGCATTTATAATTAGCTTGGCCAGTGTGGGTCAGTGATGGAGCGTCGACCCATGAGCCAGGTCACAGGTTCAATTCCCCAGCAGGCCTCATCTCCAGTAGGGACATGCAGAAGCAGCCGATAGATGTTTCTCTCTCATCAATGTTTCCCTCTACCCCTCTCCTCTCTCTCTCTCTCAAAAATCAATAACAAAACAAAAAAATCAATAACATACTTTAAAAAAGTATACATTAAAAACAACAACAAGCCGGGACCGGTTTGGCTCAGTGAATAGAGCATTGGCCTGCAGACTGAAGGGTCCCGGGTTCGATTCCTGTGAAGGGCATGTACCTTGGTTGCGGGCACATTCCCAGTGGGGGGTGTGCAGGAGGCAGCTGGCTGATGTTTCTCTCTCATCGACGTTTCTAACTCTCTGTCCCTCTCAATTCCTCTCTGTGTAAAATCAATAAAATATATTTTAAAAAATAAAATAAAAACAACAACAAATGCTTATATTTAAATATTTTGTTTAAATATATACATGGTTAAAAAAATCAGTACCCTGCTCCATTTCCGATTCCTGAAACCCCCTCTCCAGAGGCAACCACAGCCAGCTCTGCAGTAGACGCTTCCTCTTCTGTGATCGCCATTTCTAAGCAGAACGGTTTGCACTGTGATTCCCGGTTCTGCGCTGGCTCCCGGGGAGAAGGCGGCTGTTCGCTCTCCCTCTGCCTTCTCCGTCGGCCCTGCCCAGCCCCTTCTTGTGGCTGTTGTCGCCCATTATCCGTGGGAGACGCGGGCCGCCTGTGGGGGCTGCGGCCTGGCTCTGCCGGTGCCGCCTGGCTGGTGCACTGGCTCCTGTGTGTCTGCAGTTGGTAGTTGGACCCAGGGAACAGGGATTGGCGAACGGTTTGGGTCCAAAGCCAGATGGGACGGTTCAGGCGTTGGGGGCCCTCTGGTTTCTGTCACAATCCCTCAGTCTGAGGGCAGCCACAGGCCACACGTGGGCGAACGGCGGGGAGCGCTCCGGCCTGCACCCCTGTGACGGGCGCCTCGTGGAGCTTCGGGTCCTGTCGCCCCCTCTCTTCCCTTGTGGGGAAGTACACGTGACACGGGTTACCGCCTGACCCGCGGCCCGGTGCCTGCGGGGGGAACACGCGTCCACATAGCTGTGCAGCCCCCATCTTCACTGCTCTCCTCATCTCGGAGAAAGGGAACCCGTCCCCGTTCAACACCCACTCCCGCTTTCCCCCCTCCAGCCCCGGGCACCCCCAGCACTGCCTGCCTTTCTGATCCCATTGTTGTTTTAACTTGAAAAACACAGAATGGGGTAAACACGGAAAAAGCTCACTGATCCCACCGCATTTTGGGGGAAGTGTATAAATGAAGAAGTGAAACTCTGTCTCCTGCCTCCTCACCCCCCCCCCCCCCCGCCTCTACCCGCAGAGGGCAGAAGCTCCCAGACCTTTTATGTAGCTGTGAGCCCATATATATACCGAGTGGCCGGATTATTATGGTCTCTGAACGCATAATAACCTGGCCACTCAGAGTGTGTGTGTGGTGTGTGTGTGTGTGTTAGAGGCCCGGTGCATGAATTCGTGCATGGGTGGGGTCCATCCAGCCTGGCCAGGGGGAGGGGACATGGGCGGTTGGCCGGCCTGCCTGCTGGTGGAGCTCCTGGTGGAGGGGACAATTTGCATAAGTGCCTTTTATTCTATAGGATAGACACTGAGTGGCCAGATGATTTTGTGTTCAGAGATCATCATCATCTGGCCACTCGGTGTGTATCCACACGCAGGTAAGGTGCTGACCTCCCACCCCACCTCTGGGTGCAGCTCAGCACCCTCCTCACTCCCAGACACCATGGCCGTGGGCCCCCCCATGGAGAGGCCACCTCTCGCCTTCCTGGCTTTGTCCTGGCACCTCCTGTTGGGACTGGCACACGGGCACCAAGGGGGTTCTCAGTGGCTTCCTTGGACCGATCAGGAAAAGGGGGCGCGGCAGAGACCGGACACGTGTCCGGCGGGTCAGTTCACCGGACATGTCCCGGCGGGTCAGTTCACCGGACACGTGTCCTGGCGGGTCAGTTCACTGGATGCGTGTCCGGGTGTCAGTTCACTGGACACGTGTCCGGGTGTCAGTTCACTGGACGCGTGTCCGGTGGGTCAGTTCACCGGACATGTCCCGGCGGGTCAGTTCACCGGACGCGTGTCCGGGTGTCAGTTCACTGGACGCGTGTCCGGCGGGTCAGTTCACTGGACACGTGTCCGGTGGGTCAGTTCACTGGACGCATGTCCGGCGGGTCAGTTCACCGGACATGTCCCGGCGGGTCAGTTCACCGGACGCGTGTCCGGGTGTCAGTTCACCCCTGTGGGCGGGGCTCAGGCAGCCATGGAAGCGCCCCGGTTAGTGCGCTTTCCAGAGTCCTCCCCCTAGTCCTCTCCTGGCACCCCCTCTCCCGGTCCCCCCTCTCCTGGTCCCTCCTCTCCTGGTCCCCCCTCTCCTGATTCCCCCCCTCTCCCGGTCCCCCCTCTCCTGGTTCCCCCTCCTCTCCTGGTCCCCCCTCTCCTGGTTCCCCCCCTCTCCCGGTCCCCCCTCTCCCGGTCCCCCCTCTCCTGGCACCCCCTCTCCTGGTCCCCCCTCTCCTGGTCCCCCCCTCTCCTGGTCCCCCCTCTCCTGGTCCCCCCTCTCCTGGTCCCCCCTCTCCTGGCACCCCCTCTCCTGGTCCCCCCTCTCCTGGTCCCCCCTCTCCTGGTCCCCCCCTCTCCTGGTCCCCCCTCTCCTGGTCCCCCCCTCTCCTGGTCCCTCCTCTCCTGGTCCCCCCTCTCCTGGTTCCCCCCCTCTCCTTGTCCCTCCTCTCCTGGTCCCCTCTCTCCTGGTCCCCCCCTCTCCTGGTCCCCGCTCTCCTGGTCCCCCCTCTCCTGGCACCCCCTCTCCTGGGCACCTCTCTCCTACCCCCCTTTTCCTGGGCGCCCCTCTTCTGGACCCTCCCTCTCCTGGTCCCCCCTCTCCTGGTCCCTCCTCTCCTGGTCCCCCCTCTCCTGGTTCCCCCCCTCTCCTGGTCCCTCCTCTCCTGGTCCCCCCTCTCCTGGTCCCCCCTCTCCTGGTCCCCCCTCTCCTGGCACCCCCTCTCCTGGGCACCTCTCTCCTACCCCCCCTTCTCCTGGGCCCCCCTCTTCTGGACCCTCTCCTGGGCTCCAGCTGCAGTGAAGGACCTCTCAGTCACTCACAGAGACAGACCACAGCGTCCACTAGGTGGCGCTCTCCCCGCAGCGTCCTTCCGGGCTGGGCTCTGGGTGGTGGGGGCGGGCTGGAGCTGGGCCTCCTCCTCTGCTGGGTCTTCGGGTGAAGGCCGGTGAGCCCTGCGCAGAGGGAGGGTAAAGGGTGGGGAGTGGGGAGCTGGGGCCTGAGCGGCTCACAGTCCAGGATAACGGTGTCGCCGCCAGCTCTCTGCCCCTCGGTGGAGGCTCAGAGGAGATGGCTGCACGCCCATCCTCGCAGAGTGGGCTGCGACCTGGCTTTGGCGCCCAAGAGGACACTCGAGCCGGTCAGAGAGGCAGAGCCCAGGCCGGGCCAGCCGGCTGAACATCGTCCCGTCCGCCAAAAGGTGGCAGGTTCGATCCCTGGTCAGAGCTCATACCAGGTTGTGGAGTCCATCCCCAGCCAGGGTGTGCACAGTGGGCAGCTGATCGATGTTTCCCTCTCTCTCTCTCAGTCAATAAAAGCATATCTTTGGGCGAGAGTTTAAAAAAAGAATCAGCAGGAAGCTGAGGTCAGACACCTTTGCCCAGAGCGGAACAGTCCTCACAGTCACCGGTGGGCGCATGAGCGCTCCCATGGCAGCTGCAGGGCAGCCTCCGGGCAGTGGTCTCTCCATCTTCCAAAGCGGGGGCCGCTGTGACAGCTCCGCAGAGCGGGCGGCAGACTGCAGCACGTGGGCCTCGGTCTGGAGGCTGGAGGTCAGGTCAGGGCGTGCGGGCTGGCTCCTCTGAGGCCGAGGGACCCCCCCTCACCCCCACCCCCACCGAGCTTCTGCTGGCCGTCCGGGCGTCTCGGCTTCTGGACACACCACCCTTCTCTGCCTTCATCTTCACATTCTCCCCGTGTCTGTCTCCGTGGCCAAATGTCCCCCCCCCCTTTAAAAATTCCTTTATTAATTTCAGAGAGGAAGGGAGAGAGAGAGAGAGAGAGAGAGAGAGAGAGAGAGAGAGAGAGAGAGAGAGAGGAACATCGATGATGAGAGAGAATTATTGACAGGCTGCTTCCTGCACGCCCCCTACTGGGGATGGAGCCTGCAACTCTGGTGTGTGCCCTTGAGCGGAATTGAACCCAGGACTCTTCAGTCCACAGGCCGACAAATGCCCCTTTTTATAAGGACACAGTCACTGGATTGGGGCCCACCCTGCGGACCTCACGTTAGCCTGCTGCTCTGCAAAGACCCTGTTGTCAAGGACAGCCAGGTTCACAGGACGGGGTCAGGGCCTCAACATCAGCTCCGAGAGGAGACTTCAGCCGCCGTCCTAGTGGCCATGCCTGGGGGGCTGTGTCGGGCAGCCCTCTCGAGAGGACGGGGAGCTGGAAATGCAGGGGTCGGGGTGGGGGTGGGGGGCATCGCCTGCGAAAGGTGAGGGAGGCAGGAGGCCGGCAGCTTTCGGCTCAGTGCGGCTCTGAGGGCTCAGGGCCCACAGACTTTCCCTCAGAGGAGCCCCCCACCCCCTAGGGGGCAGGAAACGCCAGGCCCACTGCCCGCTGGGTGCGCTCAGGGCCGGCAGCTGAGGGAGGCGTGGCCGTGGCTCCAGTCCCGTGGCCCCTGGAGGCTGCCAGCTGCTGTCTCCGCAGGTTTCCTCGGGCAGGGAGAGCGAGTGGCCCCTCGGCTGCCGCCGGGGCCCAGGTCACGCCAGGGCTGTCGGAGGGGGGTCCCGCGGCCATCACGCATGGGACCAGGTGAGGAAAGCCGCCCTGCCCCAGTGCCCGGGGCCGCCTGTCCCTCTGCAGCTGCGGGACCGGGCCTGACTGGGATGCTGAGCAGCAGGCAGATGGCCCTCCGCGGCTCCAGGGCGTCTGTCCCAGTGCCCAGGCCGTCTGTCCCTCTGCAGCCGCGGGACCGGGCCTGACTGGGATGCTGAGCAGCAGGCAGACGGCCCTCCGCGGCTCCAGGGCGTCTGTCCCACTGCCCCACTGGGACCGTCTGTCCCACTGCAGCCACGGGGACCTGGCCGCCTTCGGGCCTGACCAGGATGCTGAGCGGCAGGCGGACAACCCTCCCACGGCTCCAGGGCCGACTGTCCCACTGCAGCTGCTGGGACCAGGCCTGACCGGGATGCTGAGCAGCAGAGGCGTGGGGGGCGGAGGGGGCCTTTGTCAGGGCCCGCGGCTCCCACCGTCCGTCCGTCCGGAGCCGATTGGGGCGGCGATGGCGGAGATCAGCCCAGAGAGGAGGCGGCGCCCTCGGGGCGGGCTCGCCCTGGTGGCCGTGGATGTGCTATCGATGCTATCGATGCCGGTGTTTGTATTCCGGGCCTCACCCCGGGCCGCGCTCATTTTCCTGCTGTCGGTCTTGGTCTCCGCGGAATCCGCAGGGACCGGCCGCCTGCCGGCAGCAGCATGCTCATCAGCGCCCGCAGGCAGCGGGGGTGTGGGAGGCAGACGAGTGCGTGGGGGCCGGAGGGAGGCGGAGACGGGCCTGCACAGGGGCAGCTGTGAAAGGCGAAGGGACTGCAGGAGGTTCTCGCCCCCGGGGAAGGGAGCTCGCTGGCTGTCCGTGCTCCTCCGTTGGCGAGAGGCCGCCCCCCGGGGACTCGGGCGGCATCAGCCGGAGGCGTAGGACCGCGGCCGAGCGGCCGAGCGGGGACGCAGAGCTGCGCTGGTGTGCGCTGCGGTGAGTGTGTCCGTGCTCGGGACCTGTGCTCGGGCGTGTGACCGGCCGGACCCTCCGGGCAGAGTGTGGAGCCCGAGCGGCTGGGCCGAGCCAGGCTCCCTCCGCAGAGCAGGGCTCCTGGCCTGCCCCCCCCCCCCCCCATGGCCCTGGTAGAGGCTGAGCATCTGCCAGGGGGCAGCCAGGGACCAGGTGGCCACGGCTTCTCGTCAGGAGCCGAGGGATCGTCCCCCAGGCCCCGGGGCCAGGCCTCTGTCCTCGACGGAAGGGGCGGGTCAGGGCTTGGGCTCAGGAAGGCCCAAAGCAGCGCCAGCTGGCAGCCCAGACTTCCAGGGTTGTGAGATGGCAAGTGCTGGATCCCCTTTCTTCTGAATAATATCCCATCGTCTGTATAGACGGCAGTCCCCCCCTTACTCCCAGGATGACAGTGCAGCCTCAGTGACTTAACAGTCCTTATTGGGAGACACTGGGGTTTCCGTGTGCGTGTATGTGTGTGCGTGTGCGCGCGTGCGCGTGTGCGTGTGTGTATGTGTGTGTGCGTGTGTGTATGTGCGTGTGCACGTGTGTGCACGTGCATGTGTGTGCATGTGTGTATGTGTGTGCGTGTGTATGTATGTGTGTGTGTGCGTGTGCGTGTGTGTGTGTGTGTGTGTGTGTATTTGCTTTCTACAATGCAGAAAACATACCCTTTAAAAATATATTCTTGTTGATCTCAGAGAGGAAGGGAGCGGGAGCGAGAGAGAGAAACATCAACGATGAGAAAGAATCATTGATCGGCTGCCTCCTGCACGGCCCACACTGGGGACTGAGCCTGCAGCCCTGACCGGGAATCGAACCGTGACCTCCTGGTTCATAGGCGGACACGCCCCCTGAGCCATGCTGGCTGGACTAACATATTTCTTACGTACTCACGCTGTTATTTCTGAGGATTCAGCTCTCTGGGGGGAGGAGGGGGGGGGCTGGCTGGGTCACAGGGTCTCGTCATTGTAAGTGTCTTCAGAGATGGCCACTTCGTTCTCCCAAAAGGTTGTGCAGAGTCCTGGGTGCCACCCAAGTGTTTGCTGTGCCCTTTTCCCCACACCAAGCTTCCATCTTCCAATCTAAAACGTTGCCAGTCTGGTAAAGGAAGTGATGTGCTCATTGTGATAACCTGCACATCCTTAGGCATCATTGAGGCATGTGGGGGTTCTTGTCCCAGTCTTACAAGGGTTTAGCTGAGTGTACAAAATTAAAGAGTCTGGAGACAGAAGATAATTTTGAAAGCCATTGGGGGTCAGAGGATCTTCAGCTGAAGGAGCTAAAGGCTCTCCTCCTTCACTCAGGACCCTGCTTTTATTCACACGATTTATCCTAAGGCAAGTTGGAGATAACAGGGTACGGTATCAAAGAGTAGGGTAACAGAAGCATTGTCAGTTTGGGGAATAGCCTACTGCTGTTCAGGTGTTTGGCCAACAGGAGGCAATTAAATGCCCTGAGCTGGCTGGCAGTTAACAATCATCCTATTCAGGTTTGGGGGAAGTGCCGTTTAGCCGTAAAATACATTTGTGGCTCACCCTTGTTGAGCCTCCCAAGTCCCATCAACCTTTTTTTTTTTTTTTTTTTTTAAATATATTTTATTGACTTTTTTAAAAAGTGAAAGTATCTTTTACCTTTTTTAAAAAAATGTATATTTTATTGATTTTTTACAGAGAGGAAGGGAGAGGGATAGAGAGCTAGAAACGTTGATGAGAGAAAAACATCAACCAACTGCCTCCTGCACATTCCCTACCGGGGATGTGCCCGCAACCAATGTACATGCTCTTGACCGGAATCGAACCTGGGACCTTTCAGTCCCGCAGACCGACGCTCTACCACTGAGCCACACTGGTTTTGGCCCCATCAACCTTTTGATGGAACTCCTGTAATCATTACATGCTGGAATTGGTTCCCGGCAGAGGTGAACAGGTTTTAGTGTCTTGGTCATCTATATTGTTTACTTTGTGGAGATCCTGCTTCTGTCCTTAGTTCATTTCCCCGTTCTGTCTGCATTTATTCTCTCTCGGACATCCCTGCACATCCCTGTCATGGTCCTTAGTGCCACTCAGATGCCTCTTCCTGATCTGTGGCCATTTCCCTGTGTCTACGGTGTCTTTTGTTGAACAGAGATACTGCGTCCTGACACGGTTTATCGGCCTTCTCTGTATGACCTGCTTTTCGCATTGTGTTTAAGGAATCCCTTCCTCACACAGCGAGCACAAATGGGCTTTCCTAGATTTCCTTAGGAACGTTTTAAAGTCACTTTTCATCTTTTCGTGCTGGGGACGCCGGTGCCCCTGGTTGTGTGTGTGTGGTGTCATCCCAGGCTTAGTTTTCTCAGGAGTCGAGCTGAGACACAGATTTGGATGCAAAGAGAAGGGGAAGGGAAGGGGCAGAGCGGGTGCCACATGGGCCCTGGGCACTCGGTCTCCTTAAGGACGTGGTGGTGTTAACCCTTCAGCTCTGCCCATCCCAGAGCGCCATCTTTTAAAAAAAAAGAAAATTTTTATTGATTTCAGTGAGGAAGGGAGAGGGAGAGATAGAAACATCAATGATGAGAGAGAATCATTGATTAATTAGCTGCCTCCTGCACACCCCACATCGAGGATGAAGCTTGCAACCTGGGCATGTGCCCTGACCAGGAATTGAACCATGAACTCCTGGTTCATAGGTCAGTGCTCAACCACTGAGCCACACTGGCCAGCCGGCCCGGGCCCAGCCTGCTGTTCTTGCGGGCGAGTGGAAGCGGAGGGCTCGGGGGCGCTGGCAGTGGACACCCTGTGTGTCTGCATCGGGAGTGTGAAGGGGGCCCACACAGTGTGAGGCTGGGATCTGCATTCACTTTATCCTCCGTGGACAGCCAGGTGACCCAGACACGTAATTCAGCGGACCATCATGTTCTTACTGATTTTATTAAGTCAGAAACCTGGGTTCCCGTTCTGGTGCCTTTGTCTGTCCCTGTGTTACTGTCACATGGCCTTTTTTGTTTTTTTTAAAAACATATATTTTATTGATTTTTTACAGAGAGGAAGAGTTAGAAACATCGATGAGAGAGACAGCATCCACCAGCTGCCTCCTGCACACCCCCTACTGGGGATGTGCCCACAACCAAGGTACATGCCCCTGACCGGAATCGAACCTGGAACCTTCCAGTCCGCAGGCCGACGCTCTATCCACTGAGCCAAACTGGTTTCGGTTCTTTTTTATTTAAAAAATATATATATTTTTATTGATTTTTTACAGAGAGGAAAGGAGAGGGATACAGAGTTAGAAACATCAATGAGAGAGAAACATCGATCAGCTGCCTCCTGCACCCTCTCCACTGGGGATGTGCCCGCAACCAAAGTACATGCCTTTGGCCGGAATCGAACCCGGGACCCTTCAGTCTGCAGGCTGATGCTCTATCCACTGAGCCAAACTGGTTAGGGCACATGGTCTTTATGAGCAGAGCTTGTCTAAGCCTCTGGGAGGGACCACCCCCTCCCCCACGCCCTCTTACCTCCCCTTGTTCTTCAGACTCGTCTGGACTCCCCTGGGTGCTTTAGTTTCCGTTTGCGTTTTAGGGCGATATTACATTCCCTGGAAGGCTCATTCGGAATTTGATTAGAACTGCATTAACTTTATAGATTGATTTGGGGAGAACTGGTATGTTTGTGACGCTGAGCTCTCTGCCCACGAACAGGCCGTGCGTCTTTATTTGCTCACGTCTCTGGGGCTCTGCAGTGACGGGCTCTCATTTCCTGGGCGAGGGCGTGCGCATCGCTCTTTTAATCTCCGCTCCCAGCGGGCTTTGCTGCCGTCGCTGCCATGCTTCTCGTGTGGGGCTTTCTGTCGGCTGTGGCGGGGCACACGGGGTTACTGAGCGTTCACATCGATCTGCTGCTGCCCCTTTATTAGTTTCACTGTTTGTGGAAGCTCTTGGACTTTCTGTGCACACAACCGTATTATCAGCAAAGAGGCTGCTGTCTTGGCTCTTTCTTTCCTATTACACTTTTATTTCTCTTTCTGGTCTCACTGAATGGGCTATGCTCTCCCGTCCGATGTGGGACGGAGGAGTGGCTGCTGGCACCCACTATTTTATTCCCAAATTGTCACCGTAATGCTTTTAATGTCTTCACAGGAAGAATGGTGATTTGCTATGCGTTCTTGGTAGATAACTTTGCTCAAACTAAGGGAATCCCTTTCTATTTTCAGTTTGTATCATGAATAGTGTTGAATTTTGTTACGTGTTTTCCTGCATCTACTGAGATGGTGATCTTTTCTCTTATTTAATCTGTTAATCTGGCAAATTTTATCCAAATGTATTTCTAAAATTAACCATTTCATGCTTAGGGCAATCCCAACTTGGTCATAATGCATGTGTTTTACTATTATTTTAAAAATATTTTATTATTATATTTTACTTCTTAAACCTTTGTCCAACTGGTAGACCAGTTATGCCTGGGTCCAATCAGGGGAGCCACTCCAGTCCCCCAGGACGTGTGAGGTGGAAGAGCTGATGTGAGAGGCAGTTTCCCCTGATCCTAACTACTTCCAATATCTTACATTTTTTAATTTATTGACGAGAGAGAGAGAAAGGGAGAGAGAGATTTATTGTTCTACTTATTGATCATTAGTTGGTTGATTCTTGTATGTGCCCTGACCAGGGATCAAACCGGCGACCTTGTTTTGTGGGGAAGACACTCTAACCAACTGACTATGGGCCAGGGCTAGCGATCTCCAATATGAAAAGCCCGCATCTTATTAAGTGTTCTTTTCCCACTTTTATTTCACTCCTTCTATTTCCTTTGGTTTTCTCTTCACTGTTCTCTAGCTTCTTGAGTTGGCTGCTTTGGTCACTGTTTTTGGGAAATCGAGGCAGCGCAGGGCAGTTCAGAACTCGGCAGCTCCCTCAGCGGCGTCCCCTGGTTCTCCAGAGCTTATGTCCACACCCAGCTCTTAGTATTTCGTCATTAGCTCAGAGGTTCCTTTACGATGTGTAGTTACCTAAGCGAGTGAGACTAGAAGAATTGTTTTTAAACAGCGTCACTCCAGTTGAACTCAAGACGTCCTCGGCGACCTCATCAATAGTCAACCTTTATCTGTGTTTGACACGTGCTTGAAAATAATCAGTATTGTTTGTTGGGTCCAAATATATAAAGTAGTTTAAGCTTGTGAACTACATTGTTCAGACGTTATTAATTATTACAGCATTTTTTTAATCTGCCCGGCTGGTGTGGCTTCACGGTTGAACTTCGACCTATGAACCAGGAGGTCAGGATTCGATTCCCGGTTGGGGCACATGACTGGGTTGCGGGCTTGATCCCCGTGTGGGGCGTGCAGGAGGCAGCCCATCAATGATTCTCTCTTTATCAATGTTTCTATCTCTCTTTCCCTCTCGGTCTCTCTCTGAAATCAATTTACATATATATATATATATATATATATATATATATATATATGAATAAAAAAGTTTAAAAAAGATTGTTATTTAAAAATAAAATAAAATAATGGTTATTACTTTTTTTTTTAAGTAGTAATGGTTTTACTTTCTTTGTCCAAAGCAGAAAAATAGCATAATCTAGAAAAGCTCCAGGAAAATACCGAGTGCCTAGCCCTGCCATTGCTCGCTTGTGGGTGCGTCTCCCGTCTCCTCTGTGCGCTGTTCAGAGGCCTGGAGCCCTGAGGAAGCGGTTCTCACAGTGGGTGGTGTTATGGGGTGGCTTTCTCTGGCTGCAGTACGTTATGAACGCCTTTCCATGCCAATAGCATGCTTCCCACCGCCTGGTCCTGACAGATGCCAGTTACTCGGGCCTAGGATGGTCCGGTCGCCAGTGCAAACACAGCTGCTCTGGGATGAGCATCTTTCCCCCGATGTCAGCTCTGTCGTCTCGACTCTCCTAGAGGTGCAAGGGGGAAGCCCAGGGCAACGCGTGCTTTTAAGGTTTTGATACCAGTGAGTCCCTGGAAGACCACGCTGGCAGGCGGGACCCATGGCAAGCCAGAGACAGGCACCCGTGAGGGGCCGAGCCCGGCTCTCCGAGGCCCGGCCTTGGCCCTGGCGCCCACGGGCAGCATGCCCTCCTGTGCTTTATGTCCTCCAAAGGGCGTCTGCGTCCATGACGCCAGGGATCCTCAGCATCGACCCTGTGAGGCCGCCAAGACAGGAACCCTCCCTCCCTGTGGCCGCTGGAAACCTCTGGAAGCTCAAATGACATGAGTCAGCACGTAGGTCAGCTCGCTGGGGCCACCAAAACAAAGACCCATCTGCCGGAGGCTTCCCCAACAGGCCTCTGTCCTGTCACCGTCCGGGGCCAGGGCGGAAGTGCAAGGTCAGGGTGCAGGCCGCTGGATGTCCCCGAGGCCTGTCTCTGGCCGTGCAGACGGCCACCTTCTGCTGGGTCCTCGCGTGGCCGCCCCTCTGTGCCCGTGCAGCCCTCGTGTCCTTCTCTGCCTGTTCAGCTTTCCTCCACCTGTGAGGACACCCGTCCGATTGGTGGGGGGCCCAGCCTCCTGGCCTCAGTTTACCTTAATCACCTCTTTTAAGGCTCCTCCTCTCCCGAGAGCCGGGACCCTGGCAGAGGGTGGGGAACCTGGCAGCCCGCCCCCAGCACCCTCCGGGGCCGGGCAAGTCACAGACACAGACGGTGCGTCTGCTGGTTCCGTGTGGACGGAGAACAGACGCCGTCACGGGGCGGCCTCTCGCCAGGCCCCGCTCCGGGGGGGAGGGAAGGGGGCGGGATTCTCCGTGGGTCGCATTACTAGCCTCGGATGCAGGGATCCTTCTCGCTCAGCGATCCCGGCCACCTTCCCAAAGTGGTTCCGATGAATGGCTTTCAGCGTCCTTTCACCACGGCTTCCATGCGTCCGTCTGGGAGGCCCGTCGGCGAGACGGCTGGATGGGAGATGAGAGCCGAGGTTTTGGGGATTTGGTTTCAGTCAGACGCTGCCGGAGTCTCTCGTCTGGGGAACTCTCTGTGGGCTGTAAACAAAGGCTTTATTGACGTCGATAATGAAATAAAACAAAACGAGGAAGAGATCCACAGACTCCGAACCACCGGTGTCTGCAGGAAAACGGCACCAGAACATTCTGAAATGGAGAAACTCTGCCCGGACTCAGCCGTGAAATTCCAACCCGATTCACCCTCTCCGGGCGCTAAGATTCGCCGGAAAGACGGACCCTGGCTCCTCCTCTGCAGGCACACGGGCAGGGCCGCGTCCCGGCCGGGTGAGCCAGCCCCGTGCGGCCGGCTGGCTGCGGGCGTCCGCCGGGCTGTGGGTGGTGAGCCGCCCTCAGTGTTTCTTGGGGAAATCTGGGTCCAAATGGGTATTTGGCGGCCCCCTCGGCGGGCTGTCTGCCTCGGGCAAACTGGCTCTGGAGCCGAAGGCCACGGAGGAAAGCACAAGGGAACGAGGACAGAGGCAGCCACGCTGACCGCTGGACGAGAGGAGGACGTGGCTCAGGGGGACGGGTCCCAGGAGCAGCACCTGCTCTGCAGCTGCCGAGACTTTAATTAGATCCACGGCTCTTGTGGAAGCGCTGCGTCTTGGATTTACACTCGCCGGCAGACGGCACCCTAAGGCGAGGCACCAGGACACGCGGGCCGGCCCTCAGGAGAGGACTGGGCTGGCAGGACCGTCTCCGAATCCTCCCCGCGGCCAGGGAGGGCCCGGGGCCAGAGGAGGATAAGCCGCAGACACCGGCCTCACGGGCGGCCGATTCTGTAATCTGTGCCGGCAGCAGCTGAAGGCCACCGGGCAGGGCAGCTCCCTGCCCAGAGCGCCCAGGAGGCCCCGGTGGCTGGGAACGGGAGATGGCAGCCAGCTGTGCAGGCATCAGAAACATCTGTCTGTCTGTCCGCCATGGCCTCCTTCACATCTGTGTGGCGGGTGCATCGTCAGAGGAGGGGGATGTGGACACGGGCGGGCGTGTGGAGACACAGGGACACTGGAAAGAAGGCCCCGGGGACGAGGCAGGGGTGGCAGTGATGGGTCCACCAGCCCGGGGTGCTGAGGTCCCGCGGCCACCGGAGCGGGAAGAGGGGGAGGCCTGGAGCCTCAGAGAGACGTGGCCCGCTGACGCTGATTCCGGGAGAGCGTGGCCGCTGCTGTGTGAACTCCCAGCCTGGTGCTCGGTTACAGCAGCCCCGGAACCCAGTGCCGACCTCTCAGGCCCGGGGGTGGGGGGTGTCCCCTCGGCAGAGTGCGCGTCTTCCAGGTAAGAGCCCCCGTTTTTTTAATCATTTAAAAACTATTTTTATTGATTTCAGAGAGGAAGGAAGAGGGAAAGACAGAAACATCAATGATGAGAGTGAATCATTGATCGATTGCCTCCTGCATGCCCACCCCCTGGGGATGGAGCTCGCAACCCAGGCCTGTGCCCTCCTGCTTCACAGGCCGGCACTCACCACAGACCCACACGGCAGGACTCTCACCATTTTTAAGGCTTTATCTTGATCTCCTTTTACAACCAACCAAGTTTTTCTAAATTCTCACTTTAGGGTTGATGAGTGTGAGCATCAGGAAGACGCTGTCAGGGTTTCTTACCGAAGAACGGGAAGTAGAATGGATGTTATAAAATGGCCTTTATGAGATGTAACTGATAAAAGCACCCATTTTAAATGAGCGGGTCAGTGGGTTTGGACAGCCCAGCACAGAATCATTCCAGCCCATCGCACCGCAGACACATGTCCAGCAGGGACTCCGGGGAGGCCCGGAGGCCTGAAGCTTAAGGAGGCACCAGCCTCAGGTCAGGCAGCGCAGGGTGGCTCTTAGGCAGGAGGCAGTGCCTCCTTAGAGCCGTGCTAGTGCTCCTAGGACCCTGCTCCCAATGGAATTCACTTTGTAAAAACTCCTTTCCACATGCTCGCTTACCCTGCGTTAGAAGACCTCAGTCAGTTTGCAGAAAGGGAACAGAGCTATTCCAGTTTGGAAGCAGTTGAGAGGCGGCGTGCATGGGGTGTGCACAGACACTGGTCTCCTGTGGAAACAGAGGGGCTGGCACAGGTAACGCGGCAGGCGTGGTGCGGGCAGTGGGCTCCGGACACGCAGAGGCGGAGGGGCAGGAGCGCCCTCCCCTGGCCGTCGCAGGCATCGGGCTGCTCTGGCCCTGCCAGCAGATGCCACCGCCCAGAGCCCCCGCTAGCTTCCCAGTGCGGGGAGCAGCCCTGCCACCCTGCCACCCTGCCACCTGACCCCCTGCCACCCTGCCACCTGCCCCACTGCCCCCCTGCCCCCCTGCCACCCTGCCCCTCTGCCCCCCTGCCCCCTGCCCCCCTGCCTCCTGCCCCACTGCCCCCCCGCCCCCCTGCCACCCTGCCACCTGCCCCCCTGCCACCTGCCCCTCTGCCACCCTGCCACCTGCCCCTCTGCCCCCCTGCCCCCCTGCCCCCCTGCCCCCCTGCAGAAACACTGTCTGTACTGAAAGTGTCTGGTGCGGAGGAGACAGGGAGACGAGGTGGGGGTTCTCTGGGTTTCGGGGCCTGGCCCAGGGCCGGAGCTGGGCCGGGAGGGGGTGAAGTTGGAATCCGGCTTCATTCTGGGGGGGCGCTGACAGGATTTGTAGTGGGTGCGACACGTGGAATGTGAGAGAGAAAAGAACCAAGGGTGCCCGAGGGGAGTTTGGTCTGAGCCACCGGCTGGGGGTTTGCCATTCCACCCGGGGTGGGGGTGGGGCTGGGGGTGGGGGAGGGTGTGAGGGTGGGGGTGGGGGTGGGGGTGAGGGAGGGTGTGAGGCTGGGGCTGGGGGTGGGGGAGGGTGTGAGGGTGGGGGTGGGGTGTGGGTGGGGGAGGGTGTGAGAGTGGGGTGGAGGTGGGAGTGGGGTGGGGGTGGGGGAGGGTGTGAGGGTGGGGGTGGGGGAGGGTGCGAGGGTGGGGGTGTGGGTGTGGGTGGGGAAGGGTGTGAGGGTGGGGGTGGAGGTGGGGGTGGGGGAGAGTGTGAGGGTGGGGGTGGGGGTGTGGGTGGGGGAGGGTGTGAGGGTGGGGGTGGGGTGGGTGTGGGGGTGTGGGTGGGAGTGTGGGTGAGGGTGAGGCTGGGGCTGAGGCTGGGGCTGGGGCTGGGGCTGGGCTGGGGCGGGAGTAGATAGGACTCATCTGGGCGTGCCCACCTGACATGCTCCTCGCCAGGCGTAAGGGAGTGGAAGGTGTAAGTCAGGGCTGGCGTGTGGCTCTGCTGACAGAGGCTGGCTGGGACCCGCAGGGCTGGTGGGGAGGGCCGCGCTGGTAATGTGACGGACGGCGTCCCCCATCCCCCCTGCCGGAGGGAGGGCCGGACGACGCCCCTGGCTCCCTGGGGTCCGGGCTGAGCCTCCTCTTACTGCTTTTCTCGTCGGAGAGAAAATCGAAGTGCGGGCCTGGGACTGAGGATCGCTTAGACGTAGACGTCCTTCCGGGGAAAGGCGGTCACATTCTCGGTGACGCGAGGCTGTGCTGCGGGCGCTGTGGGCCAGGCCAGGCCGCTCCTGCGAGCCGTGTCCCACCCAGGCCGGCCGCTGGGCCGGGGGAGACCGGGCGCAGACAAGCCGGTCCTCACTCTTCGCGGGTCCGGTTTGCAGACGGGCCTGATGGCTGGAATCCTGTGTGACCCCACGACACCCCAGGCACCGCCATTCCTGACGCCCACGGATCAGCACAGCCGGAGGGGCCGGAGGTGGGACAAGCTGAAGCCGTCTCCTTCCCTCTCTTACTGCAAACAAGGGCCCTTTGCAAGTAGGCTCGGTGCCACGGTTTTGCACGTTGGCGCCTTTTCTTTTCTTTTAAAATTTAATAAATCTTTATTGTTCAGATTATTACAATTGTTCCTCTTTTTCCCTCCATAGCTCCCCTCCACCAGGTCCTGCCCCATAGGTGTACGATTTTTGTTCAGTCTCTTCCCACATCCCCCACCCCCCAGAACCGTCAGTCGCCCCCTTTCTGCGCTCTTTCTCGGTGGTTTTGCTGGTGAAAGGCCGGGCTGTGCCCCCAGCCGGGGCGGGTGCCCATGGCAGCAGGCGCCGGACACACTGCTGCTGGGAATTCCGCGTTAATGAGCCAACCACAAACAGAAACACGCCTAAAACAAGGCGGCACTCTGACCAGGTGACAAGGTGCTGTGACACGCTGGCGGGACCCTGGCCTATTTCCGCTAGGAGCAGAGCTTGGTGTTTGATGATTCCGTGTTCGCGGCGACTTTCTCGAGCGTCGGGGGTGTCTGCAGGTGGGAACAGCTCTAACCTCCATGCTGTAGGGCAGTGTTTCCCAAACTTCTCTCATGATGAGAATCACCCGGTGGAGTTGTTAAACCACAGATTCCTGAATCCCAGCTGAGAAGTGCTAAGCTGGAAGTTTGGGGAACATACAGGTAAAATTGCAAACCTAACTGGTGCTCTGAGAGGAAGTCACTGACCAGAGGGAGCAACGCCCCCAGCGCCACCCAGCGGCGGCAGGGACGCCAGCCCAGGTCTCCTGACTGGACAGCCCGGCCGAGGAGCACCCGCGGGCGCCTGGGTGCCGAGGAGCTGGGGTGACCCGCCCGCGTGGGCTTCTTGAAACTCCCTGCTCCACCTTTCGAGCCTCTGGGACGCTGTTCCGCTATCCGTCCGCGCTGCTCTGGTCTTCTGGGAAATGTGACTCCACGTCAGTGATTCCGTTATCTCACCCAGGGACACACACCGTGCCTGGCGCCACCCCATGCCTCCCGGGGGGTGGGGGGAAGCTGCTGTCCACTGCGTGGCCTGCGCCCGCCCAGCAGGGGGCGCACTGCACATGCGGGTGAACAGCAGACCAGGGCAGGGTACACTCATTGCCAGCAGCCAGGGTGGGCGCCCCGCAGCCGGCAGACTAATCGCCATGGCTGCGGGCTCCGGGAAAGGCTGGCTTTGGCCCCTTTTCTAGAGTCCCCGAGTCTCGGTCTGTGGGACACTCAGGCGGCTTCGCCTTCACCGGCCTCTTGGGGGCGCCCCACAAGCCGGGCCCAATGGCCCTTGGGCTCACCCCCGTGGCCTTGTTTCCGGGGCGGTGGGCACCCTCCTCCAGCCGGCCTGCTGCCTGGTGCCGTGGCCGCCAGCTGGAGCGGGCTGTGGGCTGGGCTGCGGTGTGGGCTGGGCTGCGGGCTGCGGGCTGCGGGCTGCGGGCTGTGGGCTGCGGGCTGTGGGCTGTGGGCTGTGGGCTGGGCTGCGGGCTGTGGGCTGCGGGCTGTGGGCTGTGGGCTGCGGGCTGTGGGCTGTGGGCTGGGCTGTGGGCTGTGGGCTGCGGGCTGTGGGCTGTGGGCTGCGGGCTGTGGGCTGCGGGCTGCGGGCTGTGGGCTGTGGGCTGGGCTGCGGGCTGTGGGCTGTGGGCTGCGGCTGTGGGCTGTGGGCTGGCGGGCTGTGGGCTGTGGGCTGCGGGCTGTGGGCTGCGGGCTGCGGCTGTGGGCTGTGGGCTGGGCTGCGGGCTGTGGGCTGGGCTGTGGGCTGCGGGCTGGGCTGCGGGCTGTGGGCTGGGCTGCGGGCTGGGCTGCGGGCTGTGGGCTGTGGGCTGTGGGCTGGGCTGCGGCTGCGGGCTGCGGGCTGGGCTGCGGGCTGTGGGCTGCGGGCTGTGGGCTGGGCTGCGGCTGCGGGCTGCGGGCTGGGCTGCGGGCTGTGGGCTGGGCTGGGCTGCGGCTGCGGGCTGCGGGCTGGGCTGCGGGCTGTGGGCTGGGCTGCGGGCTGTGGGCTGGGCTGCGGCTGCGGGCTGTGGGCTGTGGGCTGCGGGCTGGGCTGTGGGCTGGGCTGCGGGCTGTGGGCTGTGGGCTGCGGGCTGCGGGCTGGGCTGCGGGCTGTGGGCTGGGCTGCGGCTGCGGGCTGCGGGCTGGGCTGCGGGCTGCGGGCTGGGCTGCGGGCTGCGGGCTGGGCTGCGGGCTGTGGGCTGGGCTGTGGGCTGCGGGCTGTGGGCTGTGGGCTGGGCTGCGGGCTGTGGGCTGCGTGCTGCGGGCTGCGTGCTGCGTGCTTTGCTATTGGGCCATTATCAGCGCCTCCATGTTGGAGACTCGGTGGGGACGTGCGGCCGGAAGGAGCCATGGGTGTCGGGTGGAAGACGGGCTGGGCTTTCCTGGCACAAGCTCCGCGGCGTCCACTTGGGCTCGTCTCCTTTCCTCAGGGGCCCAGGGGCCGCCTGGAGGCCCCCCAAACAGGAGGCCTGCAGGTCCAGGGTCGCCCGCAGCCCCTCCCTGCCCCCCCCTTTCCTCTGCCCAGGTTGCACCCCGAGACCTGCTGCCTCCTGACCCGCTGCTCCCCTCCGCTCAGCGTCCCCCGCCAGCCGGGCTCTGACTGGGTGGAAACCCCACTCCCAGCGCCACCTCTGTTGTGGGGTCGAACCCTGGGCTCAAAATAAGGCCACCGGGGGCTGATGATGGATTATGAAAAGCAGGCAAGGATTTATTGAGGGACTGGCCAGGACGGCCGCGAGAGCACCAGCCGCAGGTGGCCTATTTCAGGTGGAGGCAGTCCTTTTAAAGTCTAAACCACAGCATTTTCCTTTGTTCTAAGTTCTGAGTGCTGGGAGCAGCCTGCAGGGTGGACACTGGAATGTGGCCCTGTCTCGCGATGGCCGATGACACAGAAGCAGAGCTCAGCGGTTAGTCCCTGAAGGTCATCTACAGTTTCTACCCCTGTGGCTGCTGAGTCCGTGGGAATGAATCTCCTGTGGTCCCGGTCCCAGGCACAGGAGAATCGCCTTAGCCTCCAGGTCTCCACCTGGAAGCTGAGGTAACCATCCTGTGATTAATCAGGTGCAGGAGCCAGACAAGAGGGGTTAAAATTCAAACAGCAGTTTTTACCCAAGTCTGGTTGCTGCCATATCTCACCTCCACAGCCACTTCTTTCACACGCTGCCGCCGCCACCGGCCGGCTGTGCCTCGGCCCGGCCGGGAGGGACTCACGTGAGGGTCTCAGTGAAACGCACAGCGGGTCCCCCAGGCCAGCCGACACCCATCGCCCCGGAGCCCTCCGGGGTCCCGCCTCGCTGGGGCGGGGCAGCCTGTGCGTCTCGTCACGGCAGCCGGGGCCGGGCTCGGAGGAAATGCCCCCCTTCTCCTCGCCCTGTCCACTGGCTCCTCCGTGCCCGAGGGTCAGAGTGAGACCGGGACTCGGCCCCGGGGGCAGGCGCTCCGCCCGTCACTGTCACCGTCCTCCTCCTGCGTGTCCTCTCCCGGTGTCTCTGAGAACATTTGTTCTCCTTCCCAGCTTCCTGCGATGACTAAAGAGATGAGGCATTTTGCTCTTCACGGCTCTCCCCTAGCACTAGGAAAAGCATTTACATTTTAAATAAAATGTCCTCCGAGTGTCACGTTTATCTGAGGATTTGCATAGATTCTGGAATGGCATGTCCTCTCTCTTTTTCTATGTTTTCAAGATAGTGTGTCATTATCAAAACACATCCTTTTTAAGCCCAATGTAAGCGAGGAAATGCTCTCTTTCTTTTTTTAAAATGTTTTTTTATTGATTTCTTACAGAGAGGAAGGAAGAGGGACAGAGAGTTAGAAACACCGATGAGAGAGAAACATCGACCAGCTGCCTCCTGCACACCCCCCACTGGGGATGTGCCCGCAACCAAGGTACATGCCCTTGACCGGAATCGAACCCGGGACCCTTCAGTTCGCAGGTCGACGCTCTATCCACTAAGCAAAACCGGTTTCTGCCGATGAAGGTCTTGATTGTATCTTATCATATATGTTGACATTTCCCCATGATACCTGTGCACATATGTGTCCGTGTGCAGGTGGATTAGTTGTGTGTGTGTGTGTACATACGGGATTTGGTTTTGTGTATAGTATTTATCTGTTCTGCTGTCTTATGGATGCAGGTTTAGAACTAGCCTATTTTTTTTCTTAAATGGTACCTCTCATCATTACACAGTGTTCCTTTTTCCCTAATCAGAGCTTTTAACCTTAAACTCCACCCTCTTTCATAATAATGTTACCACTCGAATTTGCTTTTTGCCTAGATTTCTTGGGCACATTTTCGTTTTGTTTTGTTTATCCTCACCAGAGGATATTTTTCCCGGTGATTTGAAGAGTGAGTGGAAGGGAGTGGGGAGGGGGAGAGAGGCGAAGAGAGGCGAGAGATCCGTGTGAGAGACACATCGGTTGGTTGCCTCTCGCACATGCCCAGACGGGGGCCAGGAACGAACCTGCAGCCCAGTTAGGTGCCCTTGACCAGAATCGAACCCAGGACCCTTCAGTGCACTCTAGCCTCTGAGCACAGCGGCCAGGGCTCCATTCCTCCTTTTAGTGTGGAAGATTAACTAATCAATTCATCAGTTCATTCATTTTGAGATGACTTTCCACTTACAGGAAATTGTGAGAATAATACCAGCAGCCCCCCGCCCCCCTCATCTGAGAATACATCACCACTGGGTGCTCCGTTACCTCAAACACTTTAGTGTAGGGGTGTCGAACTCAATCAGAGAAGGGGCCAAAATCTAAAATCCAGCCTAAATCGCGGGCCGAATGGTTTACTGAACAGTCATAAACTGTCATTGTGATGGAAACGCAGCGGAGTGCAGTGATGACAGCGCCGTGCGGGCCACATTGCAAGGCCCGGCGGGACGGATTTGGCCCGCGGGCCTTGTGTTTGACACATGTGCTTTAGTGTTTCCGAAACCAGGCGTGTGCCCTGACCTGGAATCCAACCGCTGACCTCTTGGTTCCTGGGTGGATATTCAACCAACTGAGCCGCACCAGCCAGGCTGAAACTTATGATTTTCAAAGCAGGTTGAGCCCTCGGCGGTTTGGCTCAGTGGACAGAGCATCGGCCTGCAGACCGAAGGGTCCCAGCTTTGATGCCGGCCAAGAGCGCATGCCCGGTTGAGGGCTTGGGCCAACGTGCAGGAGGCAGCCAGTCAATGATTCCCGCTCCTCACTGATGTTCCTATCGCTCACCTCCTCTCTGAAATCAATAAACGTATGTTTAAAATAATAATAATAATAATAATAATAATAATAATAATAAAATAAAAGCAGGCTCCGTTGAGCGGAGGGGAGGATGGGGTCCCCAGGCAGGGACGTGGTTTGGGTGGAGAATGCGCAGCGGGACGAGGCGGCCAGGCCCAGGGAGACCGTTAGGAGGCCAAAGCCCTGACCTGGGGGCGCGGGAAGGAGAGCGGGTGGAGGTGAGCCAGGACTTGGTCACAGCCTGGCGGGGGCGTTTAGATGGGTTCAGTTCCGGCCAAGGGCACAGGCCCGGGTTTTGGGCTTGATCTTCAGTCAGGGGCGTGCAGGAGGCGCCGATCAGTGGTTCTCTCTCACATGGATGTTTCTATCCCGCCCCTTCCTCTCTGAAATCAATAAAATATATTTTCTAAAAATGTGCCTAATAACACGCTCGCTCCGTGTTCTCGGGCTCGCGTGCCCTGACGGTGCCAAGCGTTTCAGCAAGGAGGAGGCCACTGCCTCTGCCACCAGGACAGTCCCAGGCACCACCCGCGCGGCCTCTGCTGTCGCTTTAAGAAACCTGTGTTGCCCATAAACCCGCGGCTCTGCTGTTCGCGCCGTTCAGCTGACAATTATTCCGGCGTGCGGAGAGCAGCGCCTTCGCGTCTCCTCTGTAATCAGCATCGGCGTCTTTAAGTCCCCGGAAATGGTTCCTGTAAATATTCTAAATGGAAAGTCCTTGCAAACGAGTGCTTTTCAGAGCTCGGGTAAATTTTCACGTTGGGGCCACAGGAACCGTTACGGGCGCCCGGTCTGTCCTGCGCAGGACAGCGAGTCTCATCTGTGCTCCAGCTGTCTCAGGCCCGCGTTAGCAGACAGGAGCCGCAGGCTACGCGGCTGGTTGCGAGGCGAAGGGTTAAAACCGTTTGGCAGAGGTGTGTGTGTGTGTGTGTGTGTGTGTGGTGGGGTGGGGTGGGGCAGGGCACAGGCACTACATTCTAACGTGTCGGTCCTGGGAGACGGCCCTGCTCGGAGCCCACCCTCCTCCCGGTCCTGGGCCTGGGAACCGGCTGCTGGGGGCGCTGGGAGGAAAACGGCCACAGCCTTAGGTCGTACAGACCCTGCCATTCCCCAGAGAAACGTGTAACTCAGAGGAGTCTGCAGAGGGATAACGTCTGCGCTGGAGGATCTAAAGGGTCTGATTCAACTAACTCAGCAGACACCTCGACTCCTCTCCCTGGCCACCAGCTGGGGTCCTCTGTTGGGGGGGGCGGGATGCTGGAAGCATGGGGACCCCCAATGTCCACAGTGCCCTCTCTGGCACACGGGCCAGGCCTGGTTCCCGGGGAGCGCCAGTGGCTCTCGGCACGGACACCAGTCCTGGCACTGACCGAGGTCCGTCCTCCGGGACCCCCTGCCGGCCCCGGGGAGAACCAAGCACGCTCAGAGAGATGGAGTCACATGTATTATTGTTATTATTGTTATTATTAGTGAGCACAGGCGCAGAGGAAATTGTCTCTCAAATTCTGGGCCCCATCACACAGGAAGTTTCCTGTGTTTATACCCTTTTACCCTCTTTGCCTCCCAAATACGGGATGTTTCCGGCCCCCTTTGCAAGTTCCTAAAGGGCCCTCTGTGCTGGGGCCGTGAGACCTGGCAGAGGCCTGGCCTGGCGCCCGCACTGAGAGCTGCGTCCGGGGACGGTTTAACGGCTTCTCTGAAGCGGGGGTCGTCTCGTTTTCCTTATTATTTAAGCAAGCACGCGTCTACAGGAGCCAACTCGCAGGGCTAGAATGTCAAACGGCCGTTTTTATCGAAGATGGAGACCGGCCCTGGAATCGCTGCCTTGGAGACCGGATAAAACCCCAGGAGGAAGGGCCCACCTGGCACAGCTGGGCGGCCCCTTCCTGCCTCCTCCGGGCGCCCTCTGGACTTCCCTCCCCAGCCCCCAGCCCCGCCGGCTCCCGCCGCGGCCAGAGGCCTTGGCTCTGAACCTTTCCGGCCGAACTCAGGGCCGGGCTGACGGCTCACGCTCCCTGTCCACGCTTCCCGAGTGGAGAACGCTGTGGACCACTCCCAACAGGGAAGGAAAACTCAGGTCAGGGCTGAGTTGTGGGGCTTGGGGTGGGGTGGGGTGGGGTGCTGAGAAGAACCCCCAGCAGAGCCCCCCAGCCGGGAGGGCGGGGCCTGCGGGAGCCGGGAGCCGGAGCCGGTGAGGCGGAGAGCTCAGTGATGGAGGCGAAGGGAAAACCGCGGCACGCGGCTTTTGGCATTCAGCTCAGAAATCTACTTCGTGTCTTTGGCCCTTTAAGAACTTACAAAGTCTGCCCCTGCCCACAACCGCACCTGGGTTGCAGGCTCCGCCCCAGCCCTGGCCCCGCCCCGGCCCTGGTCAGGGCTCCTGAAGGAGGCAACCAATGGGTATATTTCTCTCACGTCGATGTTTCTCTCTGTCTTCCCCTCTCTTCCACCCTCTCTAGAAATCAGTGTGAGGATTAACAACAGCAACAACAAAAAGCTTAAAAAAGAAAAACACACCCCAAACTTAAACCACGTTTGAGAGAGTTGGGCATATTTGCGTGCTAACGTCAGACTTGCGATTCTAATTTTAAATGTGCTCGTGAGTCGTTGATTCGAGCTGTGGTTTAAGTTGAAATCCCGCTCAGTGGGTAAACAGTCTCTGAATATTTAAAAGTCGCCCAAACTGTCAGTTCAGCGCCTCTGATTGGTAAGCACCCCTTCAGGGCCTGGGGAGATGTGTCAGGCGGGTCACTGAGAACCCCTGGAAACGGCATATAATAAACTCTGATTGCAGCTGAAAACGTTTGAAGGGGTTTAATTCACTAAGTGGGTGACTGGCTCAAACATTAATCAGTGCTCACCTCAGAGATGATTGTCCAGTTCGGCTGGATCTGTTCGGGGGGTGGGCCTGGGAAGTGCATCTGAGGGCTCCACGGAGGATTGCTTCTGAAAAGGCGAGTCTCTGCTCCCAGTGGCCTGGGCGCTCTGGGGGGTCCTTGGACTCGCACCAGGAGGAGCCGGGCAGGCCGGTGCCCAGACAAACCGGTCACTAGGCATGGCGGGAGGTGCTCGCCAGGGGGCGGTGTGAGCTCAGGACGGAGGCTCCGGCTGCGGAGACCTGGGGGTCACCGAAGACCCGGCCCCTGCGCCTCGAAGCCACGGCTCTCCAGCCCCAGCCCCGGAACCTGAGCAGACACCTTCGCAGACGTGATTGAGGGAAGGTCCTGGAGATTAAGGGAGCTTATCCTGGATCATCCCCAGGGGCCCTGAACGTGCTCACAAGTGTCCTTTGGAGAGAGGCAGGGGGAGAACTGACGGAAGAAGGCGGCAGGCAGCAGGGTGCCCGGGAGCGGGGGGCACAGGCCCGGGATGGAAAGCGAGGAGCCGGGAGGGAGCCGTCCCGTGTCGCCTTCACTTCGGCCAGGGAGACGAGCGTGCAGGCCCGAGGCTTCAGGAGGACAGTGCGTCCTCGCCCCACGCTGTCACCATCGCAGCAGCAGCAGCAGCGGCGGCGGGAGGCAGCCCCGGCTCCGCCGGCCTCCGCCGGCCTCCGGACAGGCACCAGGCGGGGCCCGGGAGGTGTCAGCCTCCTCTTCCCTCTTCATCTCCAAGGCACCGCTGCAGGAGCTGAGCGCGGCCCCCCTCGGGGCTGCAGGGCCCTCCCACCGCAGCCCTGCGGGTGTCACAGCTCCTGACAGGACGTGAAAGGCCTGGGCGCCGGCTTCCTCCGGCGCTGGGACCGCGCTGCTCACCTCCTCACCGGATGGGGTGGCAGGCCGGGCCCGGCAGCAGGCCCGGGGCTGACAGGCGGGCGGCCAGCGGAGGCCCCGGCCCGGCCGGCAGAGGGGGCTCCGGACTGAGACCTGGCTGCTCCGAGGCCGGACCAGCAGCCGCTCCCCCCAGGACGCCCGGGCCCACAGGGAGGGCGGCTCCTCCCTGATGTCCCGGCCCCCTGGCTTTTAGCAGAAATCACGGCCTCAGGGCTCTGTCCAACACGTGTCCAACACAAAGGGGCTGCGGAGACTCAGGAGGAGCGTGTGGGTGCGGGACAGGGGGGAGCACCTGGCCTGGCGTCTGTCTGCGGCCGGCCCGGCGCGGCTCCGGCTCGGCTGGCGGAGGCAGCGTCCCCCCCCCCCCCGCCTCCCGCCCAGCAGCGTCCCCCCGCTGCCTCCCGCCCAGCAGCGTCCCCCCCCCGCCTCCCGCCCAGCAGCGTCCCCCCCCCGCCTCCCGCCCAGCAGCGTCCCCCTCCCCCGCCCTCCCGCCCAGCAGCGTCCCCCCCCCGCCTCCCGCCCAGCAGCGTCCCCCCCCCTGCCTCCCGCCCAGCAGCGTCCCCCCCCCTGCCTCCCGCCCAGCAGCGTCCCCCCCCCTGCCTCCCGCCCCAGCAGCGTCCCCCTCCCCCCGCCTCCCGCCCAGCAGCGGTCCCCCCCCCCCCCCCCCCCCGCCACCGCTCAGCAGCGTCCCCCTCCCTGCTCCAGCCCAGCAGCGTCCCCCTCCCCCGCCTCCGCTCAGCAGCGTCCCCCACCCCCCCGCCTCCCGCTCCCCACTCCTGGGGGCGGCCTGGCCTCCCGGACCCGCTGCACCTTCCTGCTCTGGAGTCCCAGGGGAGGGACTCAGGCTGGTGAGGAGGCTGTGGTGTCAGTGAGGACACAGCCTGGGGGGCACCCCGAGGAGGGCGAGGGGCTGCACAGCGGTGGCTGTGGAGGAGGTGGCCGGGCCGGGACCTTGAACTTGAAGGGGCCCGCAAATGTGGGGCTCTCGGTGCCCGCAGACAGACACAGGAGGTCTGGGCCGGCCCAAGGCCCTGCCCGTCAGCAAGCTCCCGGATGCTGCTGGCCATGGACCACACCTTGGGCAGCAAGGGGAGGGGGTAGCCAGAGCCGCCGCCTCCCTCTGCTGCTGGGGCTCCTGAGGGCCCCGCCGGCACAGACCAGCCCCGCCCGGGCCACACAGGCCCCTGCTGCCCGCACCTGCCTGGCCAGGGCCCAGGCTGGCCGAGGGAGAGCGGAGCGGGCAGCACCGTCAGCGTGGGGCTAGGGCAGGGTGAGTGTTTTCAAAACTTGGGGGCTGGCTTTGATCTGGGGGGGGCGGCCCTGGGTCAGACCGGTCCTGTGGCCGTCCCAGCACCGTGGTGCCAGCGTGAACCAGGCCTGTGTGCGGAGGGGCGCACTGGCAGGTCAGGGGCCCTGGGTTCTCTCGGGCCGAACCGCTCAGCGGCGTTTGCCAGGGTCCCGCGCGGTCACGGCAGAGGCTCCCGCAGCTGCAGTCTCGCTCCGGTGCAGGCAGCTCGTGACCGGCTCAGGGCCAGGCCGGCGTGGCTTCCGGGGACCGAGCTGGACGCCGCCAGCCAGGGAGCCGCACGGGCCCTCAGGGTTAGCAGGCTTCACCGTTAACCCTGAGGCCCGGCCCGGCCTCTGCGCCGGGGCAGGCTGCCCCAGAGACGCTTCCGGCCGGACACGCTCTGACACCCCGAGCTCCAGGACAGCCCACGGGGACATGGAGGGCCTCCCCGGTCATTCTGTGGCACCTTCTCCTGTTTCCCTCTTTGCGGCCCTTTCTGGCCCCACTCCGTCTCCACACCAAGAAGAACGTGCAAACGTGGGAGCATGACGCTGCTGCTTGCTCACCCTCCTCCACGCTCCGCGCCCTTCCTGCCCGTCCCCACACGTTCTTCCGAGGCTCAGCCCCTCTTCTCGCAGCCCCAGGACCTTTGCACACACTGTCCCACCTCCTCAAACACCTGCCCCACCTCCTCCACTCTACCCTCGGCCACAGGCCCTCTCTCGGTCCTGCCCAAGCTCGCATGCAGCTGTGCCCGCTGTGTCCTGGTGTGTGGTCTGAGTCCTGGGCAGATTTAACCAGGCACGAAAGGCAGGTGACAACATTCCTGGTTAAAGAAGAACATGGTGGGAGAACCCTTCATCGCAGAGAGGAGAAAAGCCATCCTGACTATGACACAGAGTCCAAAGCCAACGAAGACAAGACTGGAAATCCGATCACACCCAGAAAATTCTACCGAAAACAGCAACAACACGCTCACAAAATCTGAAGACAAAGTGAAAAACTATATTTCCAGCTTTTTAAAAAAATATATTTTATTGATTTTTCACAGAGAGGAAGAGAGAGGGATAGAGAGTTAGAAACATCGATGAGAGAGAATCATCCATCAGCTGCCTCTTGCACACCCTCGGAGAAGGGCTTCCTTCCGTGGCTGACACGCGTCCGTGGCTCTCCCAGTGTGTGTGCCGCAGGAGAGAACAGGGGAGCTGAGCTGAGAGGGTGCCCTCCCCCCGTCCCCCCAAAAGACACCAGGGGGGGCTGCAAAGGTGAGGCTTTATGATGTGCCAGGCCTGGGGGGCCTAGGCGACCGCCGGGCAGTGACTGTGGAGAACTCCAGAGGGAGGACAGAGGGCCTTAATCTCGTGGTGTTACTGGGGGGCAGGGGGTCCCCGAAGTATGCCCCTGGGGAGGACGCCAGGCCTGGGATGGTGAGACCCGGTTTGTTCCTGTTGTGATTCAGCGACACCTCCTACCCTGAGGGCGAGCCTGCTCTATAAACAAGACGGTAACGGTTTAAGGCCACTGTCCCTGCGACTCTCCGGCGGCTCAGCGGTTCTGTTCCGCAGGTCAGGACTCCAGGCCCCGCACAGCTCCCTCCCACCCTGACCTGTGAAGACCCCCCTTTCTCCCAACCCAGGTTCTTCAGGAGCGCAGGCCGGGCGGCCCTGAGCCCGCGGGTCCTAGGTGCTCCGACTTCACCGGGGAAGAAACAGAGAGAACACCGGGCGGGAGCTCAGCGTCTCCGGAGGGAGGCGAACGGCCGAAGGTCACTTGGCAGCGGAGCTTGGCCTTGGCTTTAATTGACGGAGCCCTTGGCTGGGAAAATCAGCCCCAACGGCAATTATAGTTCAACGAGAACCAAGGGTTCAATTTACACCAATTAATTCGATGAGACACTTGGAGGACTTGGCGGCTATTATCTGAGGCTGCCTGCCTCCCGCCGCCCCTCCCCTCCCCGCACCCTCTTCTCCCTCCGAGGGCCTGGGAGCCCTGGGGGATGGGCACCTAGGCAAGGGGGAGCGGGTGCTGCCGCTGGAAATGCTGCAGTGCCGGGTGTGACCACCAGGTGGCGCGGCGGCTGTAGGAAGCCCTGCCCCCAGCGGCTGCAGAAAAACAGAAAATACAAATGAAAGACTCCTTGGCCTGGAAGCAGAGAGTGTGCTGGAGACTCCTGGCGCCTCCTGTCAAATCCGGGAGGTTTGACCTTCTGCATGAGCAAAGCCCAGGGAGTCCAGGAGGCACAGGGCAGGGGAGAGAACCGTTTAAAACACGTGGGAGGAGAAGGAAGCCAGAGGGCTCTCGGGTGCCTGGGGCTCAGCAGCCTCCTCCAGCCCAGCGGTCCTGCAGGAGGCGGGGCCGGGGCAGCGGGACCCTGGGGGCTGGCGGTGAATGCAGATTCCTGGGCGGGCACTGCGTCTGGCCGGCATCCTGTGGTCGCCGGTCCAGGCGCAGCGAGGGGCAGCCACAGGCAGCGGGTCCTCTCCCCGGCCGGAGACGGGCCAGCGAGGGGAAGTTCCCACTGGCCCGGGGGCGGCCGCACACACATCGGAGAGCACAGTCCTGTCCGGGAAGCGCTGCCGCGGCCGCTCCCGGCTCCGGCTACGCCCAAGGCCCCGGGGCTGCAGTGCGGGTGGCCCCTCTCTCCGCCGTTTCATTTATTTATTTTTACATTTTATCGATTTTTCACAGAGAGGAAGGGAGAGCTAGAAATGCCAATGAGAGAGAAACATCGACCAGCTGCCTCCTGCACACCCCCTACCGGGGATGTGCCCGCAACCAAGGTACATGCCCTTGACCGGAATCGAACCTGGGACCTTTCAGTCCGCAGGCCTGAGCCAAACCGGTTTCGGCTCTGTTTGCTGTTTTATTATTTATTTATTTATTATTAATTAATTAATTTATTTATTGGTTCATTCTTTTTTTAAATATATTTTATTGATTTTTTTTACAGAGAGGAAGAGAGAGATAAAGAGTTAGAAACATCAATGAGAGAGAATCATCGACCAGCTGCCTCCTGCACACCCCCTACCGGGGATGTGCCCGCAACCAAGGTACATGCCCTTGACCGGAATCGAACCCGGGACCTTTCAGTCCGCAGACTGACGCTCTACCGCTGAGCCACACCGGTTTCGGCTCTGTTTGCTGTTTTGAAACGTGCAGTGAGTTCCTGCCCGGAGAGCAGGGGAGGAGGCAGCCCGCTGTGCATCGGGCCTGGAACCCCGACTCCCGGCTCCTGTGATGCCGTCGTGGGGGCCCCGCGTCCTCTGGGGGCTCCTGGAGCTCAGGGTCCCCCGCCCACACTCGGCCGCGCCGGGACTGACCGCCGGCTCTGACCGCCGGCTCCTCGCACGTCCTGGGCGCTGGCTGCCCTCCTCTGACCCAGACCCCGAATCCCAGCCCACGCTGAGGTCTGGCTCGTCGCTGGCCCGGGGCCGGGGAGAGCAGGCTTTGTTTTATTTCATTTCATTTCATTTCAGTTCATTTTTCAGGCTTTATTTTACTTGTTGATCTTGTCAGTCCTTACCCGAGGATATTTTCCCATTGACGTTTAGAGCGTGGAAGGGAGAGGGAGAGGCAGACACATCGATGGGAGGCACTCATCGACGGGTGCCTCCGCACACGCCCCCACCAGGGCCGAGAATGGAGCCTGCCACGGGAGCACGTGGCCTTGGCCGGAATCGAACCTGGGACCTTCCGTCCGTAGATCGACGCTGTGTCCACGGAGCCAACCTGGCGAGGACCCCTGTGTGACCTCGGGCGCGCCGCCTGCGGCTCTGAGCCTGGTTCTCGCGGGGGATCAGCACCGCGGGTCTCTCCTGCAGCGAGTGGTGAGGGGGGAGCAGAGTGGTGAGCGCACAGCCGGGTGCACAGCAGCCCCAGCGCCCGCCTGGCCGCTGGGCCAGGGCGTGCGTCCACCCTCCCCTGCCCTGCACGCCCGCCCGCCCCGCGTCCCACAGAGGGCTCCACGGCCGCGAGCTGGTGGCCATGGTCTGCCCCCACCCCCCGCCTGGGAGCTGCATCTAAATACGGCAACCTGAGCCTCAAGTAGAAGCTCCCAAAATAGTGCTGCGGGCCTGTGAGCTGGGCCCCTGCCGCCTGGGGGTAAGGAGAGACTGGGCCCCCCGCCAGGCCTCCTCCCACTCCGACCCCCCACCCCCACCCCATCCCCACTCCCCCGCCCCCCTCCACCCCTATCCTCACCCCACCCCACCCCACCCCCATCCCACTCCCCCGCCCCCACCCTCCACCCCTATCCTTACCCCACCCTAACCCCCCCCCACCCCACTCCCCCGCCCCCACCTCCACCCCTATCCTCACCCCACCCCACCCCACCCCCACCCACTCCCCCGCCCCCACCCTCCACCCCTATCCTCACCCCACCCACCCCCACCCCCATCCCACTCCCCCGCCCCCACCCTCCACCCCTATCCTCACCCCACCCCCCCCCCACCCCCATCCCACTCCCCCGCCCCCCCCCCACCCTCCACCCCTATCCTCACCCCACCCCACCCCACCCCCACCCCACTCCCCCGGCCCCCACCCTACACCCCTATCCTCACCCCACCCCACCCCCACCCCCATCCCACTCCCCCGCCCCCACCCTCCACCCCTATCCTCACCCCACCCCACCCCACCCCCATCCCACTCCCCCACCCCCACCCTCCACCCCTATCCTCACCCCACCCCACCCCCACCCCCATCCCACTCCACCGCCCCCACCCTCCACCCCTATCCTCACCCCACCCCACCCCACCCCCATCCCACTCCCCCACCCCCACCCTCCACCCCTATCCTCACCCCACCCCACCCCACCCCCATCCCACTCCCCCGCCCCCACCCTCCACCCCTATCCTCACCCCACCCCACCCCACCCCATCCCACTCCCCCGGCCCCCACCCTCCACCCCTATCCTCACCTCACCCTACCCCACCCCACCCCACCCCCACCCCACTCCCCGAGTGGGCCGTCCGAGCCCGTGGCCAGAGACGCACACAGAGGGCCTGTCTCCCGTCAGAGGGGGAGCCAATCGGCAGCCTGGAGGCCAGGCCTCCGAGAGCCTCCTGGTCCCCCGATGTCACAGAGCACGAAATTAATTCCGCACAGACCCCCTGTGCGGGCTGCGGCCCGGGCGCTGACCGCCTACGTGGGAGGCGAGGAGACAGCCCAGGGCGATGGGGTGACGGTGAACCCTGGCCGGCTCCCAGCCCAGGGCCCTCCGGACACCGAGCTGCTTCCTCACCTGCACCCTCTGCCCCGTTATCTGAGCCGCGTCACAGGCAGAAGCTTCCCGGAGAGCGGGCTCTGCACACAACTGTCTGCTCTCCTTGGCCAACTAGGGGACCTCGGGCCCAGGCCCCCGTCCGGGCGTTCCCGAGCTCCCTGTCACCTCGCTGCACTCGG
This sequence comes from Pipistrellus kuhlii, assembly GCF_014108245.1. Lineage (NCBI taxonomy): Eukaryota > Metazoa > Chordata > Mammalia > Chiroptera > Vespertilionidae > Pipistrellus > Pipistrellus kuhlii. The sequence goes on along the minus strand of NW_023425415.1, from coordinate 542,599 downwards.
AGCGATCAGACCCACTCCTGTCAAATCCCCTGCTGCCCAGAACCCTGTGCCTGTGGCCACAATCACGCCTCCCCAGGCTCCCGTCACACGCAATAAATTCTCAGTGACTTAGCTGACACGTCGTCTGTTCTTGGATCATCATGGAATTAAACTAGACACCAGTAACAGAGAGAAATCTAAAAATCTCCTCAAACTAAGCAGCACATTTCTAAATGACCCACAGGTCAGAGAAAGCGTCACAAAGGAAGTTAGAAAATATTCTGAACTGGTTTAAAGTTTTAAATGACATATCAAAAATTGTAGGATGAAGTTAAAGCAGGGAGCAGAGTAAAATTTATATCATTAACTGCCTACATTAAAAAGGGAGAAATCTCTAATACATGAGGAAAAAAAGCAAATTACACCTAAACTAAGTCAGAGACAGGAAATAATAAATAGTACAAACTCAAGAAATAGAACCGAATCTATCACCTCTAATCACTGATTTGGAAAAGAAGAGAAAAGATACACATTACCAATATCAGAAATGAAAGAGGAAGCATCAGTACAAATCCTACAGACATTAACACGATAAGGAATAGTATGAGCAATATTTTATTACCAGCTTAGAGGCCCAGTGCACGAATTTGTGCACAGGTGGGGTCTGGCCAGCTCGGCCCCAGTCAGGGAGGATCGGGGCTGGCCTGTCAGGAGGAGAAGATGGCAGGAGGTTGGCTGGCCAGCCCACCCCCGATTGGGGTGGGGGGTCAATTGGGGGCCAGTGACCTGGGGCAGGGGCCATGGTGGTTGGCTGCCTGGTCCCGCCCCCTATTGAGGTGGGGTGGCAATCAGGGGTGAGGCTGGCTACGGGGGTGGCTGCAGGCCAATCAGGGTGGTGGGGGCCCATTGGGGGCATGGCCAGCTGGGGGGAGGAGCTATAGGAGGTTGGCCGGCCAGCTCTGCCCCCTATTGGGGTAGGGGGGTGCAATCAGGGGCGGGCCAGCTGGGGGCTGTGGGCCTATCATGGTGGGTGGGCTGATCGGGGGCGGGTTGGCCAGGGGGAAGGGAGGGGGGTTTGGCCGGCTCACCCCACTCTTGATCCGGGGGAGAGTCCAGTGAGGGCAGGCCGGCAGCGGGAGGGGCTGCGAGGTGCCGGTTGGCCCCAGGCCCTGATCAGGCCGGTTCGCTGGCCACTGTGGGTGTCATAGTGACCGGTGTTACAGTCTACGATTGCTGGGTTTTTATATATATATAAATCAGACAACTTAGATGAAATCAACACGTTTCTTGAAGGATACAAACTACCAAAGCTCACTCAGGAAGAAATAGATAACAAAGCTAGACCTGCATCTATTAAAGAAAGTGAACTTATGGCTTAAGGCTTCCCACAGAGAAAATCCCAGGTCTTTTTCGTTAGTGGTTTCACTGGTTAATTCTGCCAAACATTTAAGCAAGAAATACTACCAGTTCTACTCAAAATCCTCCGTAAAATCGAAAAAGAGAGAACACCTCTAAATTCATACTGTGAGGGCAGCATTACTCTGATATCAAAATCAGAAAACACACACATCTATGTTTATAAAAGCCAAGCAGCCGAAACGCTGGGTTGACCGGAAGGACCAGGCACTATGACATGCACTGTGGCTGGCTAACCCCCCACGTCCCCCCACCCCCGCTGGCCCAGGCCGATGGGCCCCATCGGGGCAGGCCGGCCGGACCTCACCTGCACACACATCCATGCACTGGGCCTCTAGTAAGAAAAGGAAACTACAAGTCAATATCACTTGCAAACACAGACACACAAATTCTTAATAAATATTTAGGAAATTGAATCCAACAATATATTTAAAAGGGCAACACATCATGACCAAGTGGAGTCTGTCCCAGGAATTCGGAGTTGGTTTAATATTCAAAAATCAAGGTAAACAAACATAATTGCTAACAAGCCATGGGATCGTCCCAACAGGAAGAGCATTTAGTCCTTACAAATGGCATTCTGCGCACTGGGAACACTCACTCCGCCCGAGAGAGGCCACCTGTGGAACACCCGGTGGTGCACGTGCTTGATGGCGGAGGCCTGGGCTTCCCTCAGTTATAAATGAATCTAGGACGTCCACTTTCATCCCTTCTGTCCAACACTGGTCCCAGTCAGTGCAACCAAGGCAAGAAAAAAATAAGTGAAAGGCACACAGATTAGAAAGGAAGACAAAACGGTCTCTATTGGCAGATGACGTAATGGTAGAAAATACTTAAAAATCTACTGAAATGTTCTGATCCGTAGTCAGACGCATTATCCATTGCACCACTGGCCCAGTAAAATCTACTAAAATGTTACTCGAAATAATAAAGGAGTTTAGTAAGGTTGCAGGATACAAGGTCGATATACAAAAATCTATTGTATTTCTGTATGCCAGTAATAACCAGAAAATACCACTAAACAGCACCGGGCAGAAAGGCAAGATCCATACGTACACTAAAAACGATGAAACATTGCTGAAGAGTTAAAAAGAAGACCTAAATAAATGGAGAGAGATACCGTGTTCATGGATTGGAAGACTGTTGCCAAGATGTCATTTTTCCGCATAGGAATTGATGGATTCAGTGCAACCCTAGTCAGATGCCAGCCCAGCGTGCCGGGTGATACCACGCTGAGTCCTGGGCCTGGCAATGAGGGGGGGAGCCACGCAGGGCTCACCAGGCTCAGCGGGTGGCGGGGCTGGAGCGGCTTCTGCCTGCCTGGGTTCCGGAGGAGGGGCCTAATGGAGCCTGTGCCTTTCCAGCCAGCCACGTGTAGCACCTACAACTCCAAGAGCTGAGAACGGACTTCCCGTCAGAGATACAGCTGTCGTGGCTCAGGAAAACCCCTTGGCGAGGCCACGGGGGAAGGTGAGACCCTGAGGACACCTGTTTTTGCAGAAGAAAGAGCAGCAGAAGGGACAGAAGAGCAGACCTCTGTGGTGGGGGAAGCAGAGGAGAGAGAGGGTGGGGAAGAGGCTGCCGGTGGAACCCATAGGCCGAAGGCGGCCAGCAGGTAGGACTGTGCAGCCCATGCAGGCAGGGAGGCCCTCAGGGCTGTGGGAAAACGTGCCCTTTGTCTCCTCCAGCCTCAAGGACTTAGGCAAACGGTGCGTGCATGTGCACCTGTGTGCATGTGTGTGCGTGCATGCGTGTGTGTCTGTGTAAATGAAGGTGGGGCTGCATCCAGGGTACAGGGGCATCCAGGACAGAAACACAGGATAATCACAGGCCCCGTGGCAGACAGACGGCGGGGACAGGGTCCTTCCAGGAGCCGGGAGGCCCCCTGCACCCTCCGCCCAAACCGTCCTGCATTCTGCTCCAGCGGCCCGGTGGGAGCAGCCGGGGGGCCCAGGGCCCTGTTCCCCGCCCTCCAGGCCTTCGAGCTCAGAAAAGAAGAACGTTCGTTAAAGCCACCACGCCCAGCCGGCGGGCTCCGGGTGAGCACCGGCCTATAGACCAGAAGGTTCCAGTGGGTTCCAGGTCAGGGCACAGCCCCAGACTGCAGCTCAGGCCCCAGCAGGAGGCAGCTGATCGATGGATCTCTCTCATCGTGGATGTTTCTCTCTCTCTCCCCTTTCCCTTCCTCTCTGATCGCAATAAAAATAAAGACATGGAGGGAGATGGATGGTGGCAAGGCCTAGTGCCCTGCCCAGAGCCAGCCTCGTGCCCACCGAGAGTTAACAGTGGGATGGCAAGCTGTTTGTCAGCTAAAAAGGCCCAGCCTGGACGCGGGCCAGCCGCTGGGCAGGGGCACGGCTCCAGGGGAGTGGCAGGGGGCAGGGCGGGGCAGTACCCGCATCATCCCGCCTTGTTGAAAAGTTAACAGGCGCCAGCTGGCTGCCGTCAGCTGCGGGCAAAGCCCTCACCCAGCGCGGGGGCAGCTGAGTTCGGATGCGTCTGGTTCTGCCAGCCGGCGAGCATCGCGATTGAATTTTAACACGAGGAATCGCGTTGACACGAGGAGAGCGAAGTCCCCGCGGAGGAGGCGGCCAGGCCTGCGGGCGGCGCCGGGCACTCGGAAGGAAGGAGCCGGCGGCTGCCCAGCGCCTGCCCAGCGCCGCGGTCTCCTTGACCTACTTAGCGGAGGCTGTTCAGGGGCCAGGGCGCCGGGCGGGGCTCCGGGGAGCCGGGATGAGTGAACGAGCGAGCGCGGCTGTGGCTGGGGCCGCGGAAGCTCCCACCGGGGCCATTAAAGGCACAGACACACTCACCCCAGCCCGGGCCCGGGACACACTCAGCCCAGCCCGGGACACACTCACCCCAGCCCGGGACACACTCAGCCCAGCCCGGGCCCGGGACACACTCACCCCCGCCTGGGCCTGGGACACACTCACCCCAGCCCGGGACACACTCACCGCAGCCCGGGACACACTCAGCCCAGCCTGGGCCCGGGACACACTCAGCCCAGCCCGGACACACTCAGCCCAGCCCGGGACACACTCAGCCCAGCCCGGGACACACTCACCCCAGCCCGGGACACACTCACCCCAGCCCGGGACACACTCAGCCCAGCCCGGGACACACTCACCCCAGCCCGGGACACACTCAGCCCAGCCCGGGACACACTCACCCCAGCCAGGGCCCGGGACACACTCAGCCCAGCCCGAACACACTCACCCCAGCCCAGCCCTGCCTGAGGGCGGAGCCGGCCTGGCTCCCGGACCAGCGTGGAGGGGCCGCGGGAAGATGCAGCCAAAGCCGGCGACAGCTCCGGCGTGAGGCGGGCAGGGAGCAGGGTCCTGTTGACGAGTGCCCGCTGGGTGCCCAGAGATGGGGCGGTGACCCAGATGCTGCAGGGGTGGGCGTGGGGCTCTGGTCCCCACTGCCACCCGGTGGCCAGAGCGGGCAGACCCTCCGAGGACTGTCTTCCTGTCAGGAAAACCCATTTTACAGACGAGGAAATTGAGGCCCGGGAGCCCGATTCAGAGACCAGGGAGCCTGCCTGCCTCTCCAGGCCAGGCCGCTCTGAGCACAGACCTGCACCCCGAGGCCCGGCAGAGGGGAGGGCCGAGGCCGGCCCAGCGGGCAGGGGCGGGGGCAGCAGGGGGTTTGGGGTGGCGATGGCCCTCAGGGGGGAGAACAGGCCTTGTAGGAGTCGGTGTTCTGTGGGGCCGGCCCGGGGAGGAGGGCTCGCCCCGGGCGCTGTGTCTGCAGCACGGGGAGGGGGGCATGGCAGGCGGATCGGGACGGCTGGGCAGGCAGGTGCCTTCAGAGCCCACGGAGATGGGGGCTCAGCCGGGGCCCTTCCCGGGGGGGGGGGGGTGCGGCTGCCGCCGGTCTGAGGGGTCCCCTGTGCTCACAGCGGGGCCTGTGTGAGAGGGGCCCGGGCAGGCCGGGGAGAGGCAGGAAGGCTCCTGGAGCCTCGATTTCCTCGTCTGTAAAATGGGCGCCGTAGCCCTGCTCGGCAGTGTGTTTCATGATAAGAAGACAAAGTTCTGCCGAAACCGGTGTGGCTCAGTGGACAGAGCGTCGGCAGAGGACTGAAGGGTCCCGGGTTCGATTCCGGTCAAGGGCATGTACCTTGGTTGCGGGCGCATCCCCAGTAGGGGGTGTGCAGGAGGCAGCTGATCGATGATTCTCTCTCATCGATGTTTCTAACTCTTTATCCCGCTCTCTTCCGCTCTGTAAAAAAATCAATAAAACATATATTTTTTTAAAAAAGAAGAAAAGACAGTTCTCAGAGGGTCTGCACCTCCTCTGGCCCTCCGGTGTGAAGTGAGGACATTAACAGAGTCTGGGGTCTGGGGACCCCGAGTCTTGAGCGAACGGAGGGGGCCGTGGCGGCCGTTGCCTCCGGCCGGCCACCTGGACTCCACCTGCTCTGCTGGCCCAGGGCTGCCTGAGTCACCGGCCGCCCTCCCTCCCCGCCCGGCCGCCCTCCCTCCCCGGCCGTCCCCCCGCCCGGCCGCCCTCCCTCCCCGCCCGGCCGCCCACCCTCCCCAGCCGCCCTCCCTCCCCGGCCGTCCCCCCGCCTGGCCGCCCTCCCTCCCCGGCCGTCCCCCAGCCCGGCCGCCCTCCCTCCCCGGCCGTCCCCCCGCCCGGCTGCCCTCCCTCCCCGGCCGCCCACCCTCCCCGGCCGCCCTCCCTCCCCGGCAGTCCCCCCGCCTGGCCGCCCTCCCTCCCCGCCCGGCCGCCCTCCCTCCCCGGCCGCCCACCCTCCCCGGCCGCCCTCCCTCCCCGGCTGTCCCCCCGCCCGGCTGCCCTCCCTCCCCGCCCGGCCGCCCTCCCTCCCCGGCTGTCCCCCCGCCCGGCCGCCCTCCCTCCCCGGCTGTCCCCCCGCCCGGCCGTCCCCCCTCCCCGGTTGCCGTCCCTCCCCGGCCGCCCTCCCGCCCGGCCGCCCTCCCTCCCCGCCCGGCCGCCCTCCCTCCCCGGCCGTCCCCCCGCCCGGCCGCCCTCCCTCCCCGCCCGGCCGCCCTCCCTCCCCGGCCGCCCTCCCTCCCCGGCTGTCCTCCCGCCCGGCCGCCCTCCCTCCCCGGCCGCCCTCCCTCCCCGGCCGTCCTCCCGCCCCGGCCGGCCCCCCTCCCCGGCCGCCCTCCCTCCCCGGCCGCCCTCCCTCCCCGGCCGCCCCCCCTCCCCGGCCGTCCTCCCTCCCCGGCTGTCCCCCCGCCCGGCCGTCCTCCCGCCTGGCTGCCCTCCCTCCCCGGCCGCCCTCCCTCCCCGGCCGTCCTCCCGCCCCGGCCGGCCCCCCTCCCTGGCCGCCCTCCCTCCCCGGCCGCCCTCCCTCCCCAGCCGCCCCCCCCTCCCCGGCCGCCCTCCCTCCCCGGCCGTCCTCCCGCCCCGGCCGGCCCCCCTCCCCGGCCGTCCTCCCGCCCCGGCCGCCCTCCCTCCCCGGCCGCCCTCCCTCCCCGGCCGCCCCCCCTCCCCGGCCGTCCTCCCTCCCCGGCTGTCCCCCCGCCCGGCCGTCCCCCCGCCCGGCCGCCCTCCCTCCCCGGCCGTCCTCCCACCGGCCCGGACGGAGCAGCTGCCGTCGCCATGGGACAGGAGGGGAGGCGGGAGGGGGAAGAGGAGGGAGGAATGGCGATCTGGCCGGGGAGGCCCCGGGCGCCAGGCCGGGAGAAGGAGAGGCCGGGCAGCTCGCCTCCTCCGCTCGGAATGACGCCACCGCCCTCGTCCCCACGGCCGGGCTGGCCTGGGGCGTGAGGGCGGCTGGCGGTCCCTCGTTAACGCACACCCGTCCCGCTCCGTGCCCCCCACTCCCCGCCCTAGGGAGGTGTCTGCAGCCTGTCTCCCCGACCCCACGCCCATCGGCCAGCACACCCACTGCCAGCTCGGCCTCGCCGCCCGCGCCCTCAGCACCGCCCTGTCCTCCGCGGGCGAGGCTGACCCTCTGAGCCTGGCCTCCAGGCCTCAGCCTCCGACCTCGGGGAGCTCCGGGTCCCGGACTCGACAGGCCCTCGGGCTGTCCGATGCCTCCGTCTCCCCTCCCTCCAAACACCACCGCCCGGGAGCTGCCAGCCGGCCAGGTCCCCCATCCTGTCCGGCGTCAGGAACGCCCCGCACCCGCCCGCCCGCCATGCTCTCCCCTCAGCTCACATCCGCTGCAGCCAGTCAGCGCGCCCGGGCAGCCCCCTGCCAGCCCCGATCCCCTCGTCCCTCACGGACGCACTCCGCCTCCGGGACCCCCCTTTCAGCGTGTTCTCCACACAGCAGCCGGGGGTCGCCCTAAAACCCGTGCTCCTCGCCCCACAGCCCTGTGAGATCTCTATGTCTCTGCCCCGTACCGGCTCTGCCCGGCCCCATCCCACTCTCTCACGCTCACTCACTCTGCCACGCGGCCCCGGACGGCTCCCTGAGGCACGTGCTCCTCCCTGTGCTCGGAGTACCCCCCCCCCCCCCCCCAGGCACCCTGGGCCTCGTCCCCAGAGAGGCCTCCGCACGCAGGCGCCTCGTTCTGTCCGGGCCCTGCTTTCCACGGAGCCCGGGCAGGGACTCTTGTTCCCGGCGGCTCCCCGGCCAGGAGCTCAGCGACGTTCTCGGCGAACGGACGCAGGAAAGCGCTCAGGTCCTCCGGGAGGCCCAGGGCGACCACAGCCACGCTGCCGGCGGGGGTCAGAGCTGGCATGGCGGTCCAGGAAGAACCCATCGTCATTTCTAAGCGAGAAGCATAAATTCTGGGAGGACAAGGCCCATCGCTGGGGAGTCAGAGTCTCAGCCGAAGGCCGAGCAGCAGCCTGAGCTCAGCCAGCGCGCGGGTCCCTGAGCCGCGGGGCCGGCCGCCCCCCTGCTTCCCCTAAGCCCCGGCCAGACATGGGAACTGCGCCGAGGAATGGCCGGCGGGGCCCAGACGCAGCGCGGTTCGGTTTGGGTGTTTGGGGCGTTTGGGGTGCGGGCTGGGCGAGGCCTCTGAGTGTGGGAAGCAGGCGGAGCAGACACTGAGCAGCAGGTGAGCGGGGCCTCGGTGCCGGCGTGGCTTCCCGCCCTGGGGAGGCCGCACGGCCGGCTCCGGGCACCGCAGGGGCCCGTGGACGTGAGCGGCACCCAGGGGTCCGGGTGCGAGAACCGCTGGGCCGGCTCCGGGGGAGGCAGGAGGCCAGCGAGGAGGCCGCGGCCGTGCTCCGGGCGAGGCCGCCGGGCGGGGAGCGGGTGGCTGTCCGGTGCCCTGTGGCCGGGCCCAGGACTCCCGGCCCAGGGCGTGGGGGCGTGGAAGGACGAGGGGCAGGGCGGCCCCTGCACAGGAGGCGGCGTGGGCAGCAGGGGGGAAGGGGGCTCAGCTTTGGCGGGAGATGTTCATGAGGCCGGGACACACACACACACACACACGCACATGCACACAAGCACATGTGCACACGTGCGTGCAAACACGCACACACGCACACACACGCACACACCTGCGCACACACAGGTCCTCGGTGCACGGATGCGCTGAGGCTCCCGCCAGCCCACGGTCAGGAGGATCCAGCGAGGCAGACCGGGTGCGAGGGGCGGCTGCAGACCAGGCAGAGCCCGGCCCACACCCGCCAGGGCCCGGCCGGCAGGCGCCCTCACGCCGGGTTAAACTTTGACGGGGACACGCTCGCTGACCGTCTTCCCGAGGAGCCACCTGGCCCGCTCCGTTCCAGCCGGGTGACTGCCGTCTCAAGTTCACGGCCGAGGAGGCGCCAGCGGCGGGAGCCGCCCGGAGTGACAGCTGCCGGCCCGCCCGGCGGGGGGGCTGCACGCCTGGGCCGCCGGCCGCCCCCGGCCCCCGGGCAGCACCATGGCCTTCGCGGAGCTCCTGGAGCGCGTGGGCAGCCTGGGCCGCCTGCAGCTGCTGCAGGCCGTGGCGCTGGCCGTGCCCATCATGTGGCTGACCACGCAGAACGTGCTGGAGAACTTCTCGGCGGCCGTGCCCGCGCACCGCTGCTGGGTGCCACTGCTGGACAACAGCACCGCCCGGGCGGGCGCGCCCGGCGCCCCGGGCCCCGACGCCCTGCTGGCCGCGGCCATCCCGCCCGGCCCCGGCCCCGGGCCCCACCCCTGCCGCCGCTTCCGCAGCCCGCAGTGGCAGCTCCTGGCGCCCAACGCCACGGCCGCCAACTGGAGCGAGGCGGCCACGGAGCCGTGCGCGGACGGCTGGGTGTACGACCGCAGCACCTTCTCCTCCACCATCGTGGCCGAGGTGAGCCCCCGGCCCGGCCCTCAGCGGCAGAGCCACTGCTCGCGCCAGCCAGCCCCGGGACCCGGGGCCCGGAGACCGCCCGCCGGCCCCGGCCGGGTCAGCAGGTGACACGGGTGGCACCTCTCACCAGCCGGGAGGCAGGCGGCTCCCTGACGTGCCGCCAGCTGCTCGGCCTGCCAGCGGCTCAGGGGCGACCGTGAGGCTCCGGGGTGACCGCCAGGGGCGCGGGCAGATCCGGGCGTGGGAGGTGGCCCACAGCCGGTGGGAAGGGGCTCTTTGTAAAGAACCGGAGGGACGAGGGAGGGAGGGCGGGAGAGGAGGCAGAGAGGCCGGGCCCCAGGGAAGGCAGAGGCGAGCAGTGACAGCCTGGCTGTCCCACGGGCCCTGCCCACAGCCCTCGGGGCCTCAGGCTGCCCCCACACCTGCTCCCCGCCTCCTGAGCTCTGCCCCTCTCCCCGCAGTGGGACCTGGTGTGTGACTCGCAGGCCCTGAAGCCCATGGCCCAGGCCATCTTCCTGGCGGGCGTCCTGGTGGGAGCCGCAGTGGCCGGCCAGGCCTCCGACAGGTGCGGACCCCCCCCCCCCCGGGCAGGCTGCGCCCTCGTCCGGAGGCCCGCCTGTGGGCCCCTCCTGCACCAGCTGGCTGTGCGCAGGCTCACCCTCTGGGCCGCGGTTTCCCGGCTCCTGGGGTTGCGGGGGGCCGTGCTCATCAGACATCACGCTCACACCTGCTCGGCGCCCCGCCTTCGGCCGCCCTGCTGGCGGGAACTTGTTCCCCCGACAGCACCATCGTGCCCACCGGTGCCCAGGAGCCCCCACGGGTGGAGAGCGTGGCTCTGGTCCCGGCTGGTGTGGCTCAGTGGATAGAGAGTCGGCCTGTGCACCGAAGGGTCCCGGGTTCGATTCCGGTCACGGGCACATACCTTGGTTGCAGGCTCCTTCCGGCCTGGGCCCTGGTCGGAGCCTGTGCAGGAGGCAGCCGATCGATGTGTCTCTCTCACATCGATATTTCTCTCTGCCTTCCCCTCACTATCTTCCACTCTCTCTAAAAGATCAACCGAAAAATATTCTCAGGTGAGGATTAGCAAAAAAAAAAAAAGAGTGTGGCTCTCACCCCAGGTGTCATTTTATTTTTTAAAATATCTTTATTGATTTCAGAGAAGGGAGAGGGAGAGAGAGAGAAGCATCAATGATGAGAGAGGATCATTGACCGGCTGCCTCCTCCACGCTCCCCAATGGGGAGAGAGCCGCACCCCAGGCATGTGCCCCCGACCGGAATCGAACCCGGGGCCTTCAGTCCGCAGGCCGATGCTCTATCCACTGAGCCACACCGGCCAGGGCCGCAGGCGAGCGAGCGCGCGTGGGCCTGGTGTCCGCTCCGTGGCCGACCGTGGCGTGCGCCCCTCCCGCTGTGACAGGTTCGGGCGCCGGCTGGTGCTGAGCTGGAGCTACCTGCAGATGGCCGTGTGGGGCTCCGCGGCCGCCTTCGCGCCCTCCTTCCCCCTCTACTGCCTCTTCCGCTTCCTGGGCGCCCTGGCCGTGGCCGGCGTCATGATGAACACCGCCACGCTGCGTAGGTGCCCGGCCGGGGGGGGGGGGTCTGGCCTGGGGGGGAGGGGCCGGGCAGAAGGGGGGGCCGGGCCGGGTGGGGGGGGGTGGCCCCGGGCTGGGTGGGGGGCGGGGCCCGGGCGGGGAGGGCCCGGGTTGGGGGGCCCGGGCGGGGAGGGCCCAGGCAGGGGGGGCCCAGGCAGGGGGGGCCGGGCGGGAGGGCCCGGGTTGGGGGGCCTGGGCGGGGAGGGCCCAGGCAGGGGGGGCCGGGCGGGGAGGGCCCAGGCAGGGGGGGCCGGGCGGGGGGGGCCCGGGTTGGGGGGCCCGGGCGGGGGGGGCCCGGGCGGGGGGGGCCCGGGCGGGGGGGCCCGGGCAGGGAGGGCCCGGGTTGGGGGGCCCGGGTTGGGGGGCCCGGGCGGGGAGGGCCCGGGTTGGGGGGCCCGGGCGGGGAGGGCCCGGGGTGGGGGGCCCGGGTTGGGGGGCCCGGGCGGGGAGGGCCCGGGTTGGAGGGCCCAGGCGGGGGGGGCCGGGCGGGGGGAGAGGGGGGCAGGCGGGGGGGCCCGGAGGCGCGGGGTGACTCCGTCTCCCCGCAGTGATGGAGTGGACGTCGACCCGAGCCCGCGTCCTGGCCATGACCTTCAACTCGCTGGGCTACAGCTTCGGCATGGTGCTCATGGCCGCCGTGGCCTACGGCGTGCGCGACTGGGCACGGCTGCAGCTGGCCGTGTCCCTGCCCTTCTTCCTCTGCTTCGTGTACTCCTGGTGGGTGCCCCCGCCCGCCGCCGCCCTCCCCTCCCCCTCCCCCTCCGCCCCGGGGTGCTGAGAACTGTTGATACCTGGTGAAGGGGGGATGTGGGACCAAAGACCCTTCTCCAGCCTGACCCCGGGGCAAGCGGGAAGCTGGGTGCAGGTTGGGGTGGGGGGCGTGGTCGGCTCAGGCAGGAGGTGCAGCCATGCAGGCGGGTGTGCATCCGGGCCCAGGCCCGGCTCCCAGGTGAGGCAAGGGAAGGCCCATGGCGTCGGGAGGGAGGCAGGAAGGGGAGAACAGGGACCCCCACCTCAACCCAGCGGAGGGAGGAGGACGGAGAAGGGAGGAGGGAGAAGGAGGGAAGAGGAGGGAGGAGGAAGGAGGGAGGAGGGAAAAGGAGGGAGGAGGGAGGAGGGAGGAGGGGGGAGGAGGGAGGAGGAGGGAGGAGGAAGGAGGAGGGAGGAGGGAGGAGGGGGGAGGAGGGAGGAGGGGGGAGGAGGGAGGAGGGGGGAGGAGGAGGAGGGGGGAGGAGGGAGGAGGGAGGAGGGAGGAGGGGGAGGAGGGAGGAGGGGGAGGAGGAAGGAGGGCCTGCTGGGAAGGAGGGCGGCTGCCACATGTCAGCGCCATCACTGCTGCCCGGGCATCACCCCCGAGTCCAGGGCCTGTGGACACAGTGAGGCCACCCCGTGGGGCAGAGGGGCGACAGGGTCAGGAGGCTGTGGAGGCCGGGCCCCGGGCACCCACAGGCAGTGCCCCCCCCAGGTGGCTGGCGGAGTCGGCGCGCTGGCTGCTCATCGCCGGCCGGCTGGAGCAGGGCCTGCGGGAGCTGCAGCGGGCGGCCGCCATCAACGGCAGGAGGGCCGCGGGGGACGCGCTGACCATGGAGGTGAGGCCTCGCCCGCAGGCCTCGCCCTGCCCGCACAGGGCCTTCGCGGGGGGGCCCGGGATAGGGTCTGGGCGGCTGGAGCGGCCGGCGCTGACACTGCCCCTGCCCGCAGGTGGTGCTGTCCGCCATGCAGGAGGAGCTGCGTGCGAGCCGGGCGCCCGCCGGCCTGGGCAGCCTCTGCACGGCCAGGCTGGGCCTCCGGACGGCCGTGTCCATGCTGTGCTGGTAGACGCCCCTCCCCCCGGCCGCCCCGCCCCCGCCGCGCCCCCGGCCCCGGCCCGTCAGGCTCTGCTGGGTCCCGAGGGCCTCTGGGGGCTCTCGGGCTGGTCCCACTGCTCCGGGGGAGGGGGAGGGGGGAGGGGGGAGGGCGGGTGCTCGGGCACAGGCCTCCGCCCTGCGCCTCCACCCGGGGAGTGGCCAGGCGGGCGGCTCAGGCAGCTGAGTGCGAGAAGAGAGGAACAGGAGGATTCATCATGAAGGCTCTGAGGAGTCAGAACTCAGCACCAGAAAGCACACCCTTAGTGTGGAGGGACCAGGAGGCGGGGGGGTCTTTTCAGAGCCTGGGAGCCAGGGCACCCAGCAAAGAGGCCTCAGCGCCAGCCTGCTCAGGGACGACAGAGCCCTGGAGGGCACAGGGCACCCAGGGCACCCAGGGCAAGGGGGGGAGGAGCCCCCTGCTTCTCCCCGGCCCCGCCTCCAGCTTCTCCCTGCCTCCAGCTTCTCCCCGGCCCCGCCTCCAGCTTCTCCCTGCCTCCAGCTTCTCCCCGGCCCCGCCTCCAGCTTCTCCCTGCCTCCAGCTTCTCCCCGGCCCCGCCTCCAGCCCCACTGGTGCCTCCCATTGGCCAACCCTAAGGAGGCCGCACTGGCAGGGCCCGGGAAAGGCGGTCTCGGAGACACCCTCTGCCATCGAGGCCACGCGGGTGGAAGGGGCCTGAGAACTAAGCCCTGGACGGCCCCCCTCAGCCTGACGCCCCGCCCGCCCCCAGGTTCGCCTTCGGCTTCACCTTCTTCGGCCTGGCCCTGGACCTGCAGGCCCTGGGCAGTGACGTCTTCCTGCTGCAGGTCCTCATGGGAGCCGTGGACACGGCGGCCAAGCTGGGCACCCTGCTGCTGCTGGGCCGCCTGGGCCGCCGCCCCACGCAGGCCGCCTCGCTGGCGCTGGCCGGGCTCTGCATCCTGGCCAACGCGCTGGTGCCGCGCGGTGAGCCGCCTGGCGCGCTGCGGCCGGGCCCCGGAGGCGGCCTGCGCCGGGAGCAGACCCGGCCCCTCCGCGGAGGGCGCTGGGCCAGACCGCCCGCTGGGGAGGCGGCGGCCGGGGAGGGCGGGGCCTGACCGGGCAGGGGAGCAGGGATGGAGGGGCGGGCGACACTGTGGAAACTGTGGAGATGGGTAAGGACTCGGCGATGAGTTGTGGGGCCGGGGGCAGGGAAAGGGGGGCAGGAGGACCCCTGGGTCTGGCTCTGGGCGTCTGGGTGGGAAACAGACGGGGGGATTAGAGAGGGTGGCTATGAGGTCACTTAGGCCACGTGCATGTGTGGGGTCTGGGACACCCCAGCGGAGGGGCAGACATGGGGAGGTCAGGGAGAGCGCCTCCAGCTGACGCTGGCCCTGCCGTCCTGTCTCCACCACAGACATGAGGCCCCTGCGCTCGGCCCTGGCCCTGCTGGGGCTCGGCTGGCTCGGGGTGGCCTTCACCTGCGTCTCCGTCTACACGGGGGAGCTCTTCCCGACCGTGCTCAGGTGAGGGCGGCCGGCCCCCGGGGGCGGCCTGGGCGGGGGGGGGCGGGGGGGGGCCAGGCCCGGGCTCAGCCTTGTGTGTCTCTCCCGTGGGGTCCCCTCCCGGGCAGAGCAGGGCCAGGCCGTGCTCCTCACCGGCCACTGTGCCCACAGGATGACCGCGGTGGGCCTGGGCCAGATGTCAGCCCGAGGGGGAGCCATCCTGGGGCCTCTGGTCCGGCTCCTGGGCGTCTACCACCCCTCCCTGCCCCTGCTGGTGTACGGGGCGGTGCCCGTGCTGAGCGGCCTGGCCGCACTGCTGCTGCCCGAGACCCAGAACCTTCCGCTGCCCGACACCATCCAGGATGTGCAGAACCAGTGAGTAAACCCGGAACCCGGGAGGGGGGCCTGGCCACCACCCCTCCCTGGACGGAGGAGAAGCAGAGGCCCAGAGAGGGACGGATCGGCCGGGAGTCACACAGCGCGTCTGCGAGGGACGGAGGCCGAGGGCTGGGTCTCCCGGCTGACAGTGAGGGTCGTGTGCCCTGTTCGTTCTGTGGCCCAGCCGCCCCAGCTCCACCCGGAGAGCATCAGGGCGAGGGGTGCGGCCGAGGGCAGGATGGCCATTGTGGGGTCTTCCCCGGCCCCGGACTCTGCCCCCATAGCCCCGAGATGCTGGTCACTGCCCATCGCCCTGCACCTGGGCCCTGACAGCAGCAGGATCGGCTGAATCCTCAGGATGGACACAGGTCAGAGGTCAGGGGTCACTGCACCTTCAAGACACAACTCCTCCGCCTCCCGGACAGGTCGGTGAAGAAGGCCACGCAGGGTGCCCGGGGGCCGTCTGTCCTGAAGTCCACGCAGCTGTAGGCTCCTGAGCGCCGGCGAGGGCCAGGGGAGCTGCCGTCCTCCGCTGACGGCAGGAGCCGGAGGCCGGGACTCCCGGGGGCCGGCCCCCGGCCAGCCCTGCTCTCACCGAGGAGCCGCCTCCAACACAGAACGGCAACGGCCAGCGTGACTGACAGGAGGCCACTAACTCCACTCGCGGGTGCAGAGGAGCCAGGCCGGGCCGGGGACGGCCGCCTGCGGTCCCAGCGGCCCTCCGCCCGGGCTCAGCGGGCTCAGCGCTCCGAGGCGGGTCGGCACCCGTGGTCAAAGCCGCCCGGCTTCTCCGCCTGAGGGCTCCCAGGGACGGCGTGCTGGCTCCTGGCCCCTCCTCTGCACACTCGGCCACACAGCCAGGCCCGCCTGGCGGCCACGTCTCCTCCTGACCCGCCCCCCCCCCCCCGCCACCTCTCCACACGCCACGGCCTCCCAGACCCAGGCCGTGTCCTCATTCCAGGCCCAGGCCCAGCCCCGGGTCCGTGGAACCCGTACCCACAGCCCCTCCACCCCCGACTCCCACCCCCAGCCTGCGAGTCCCCGGGGGCCCACTCAGAGCCGGCGGCAGACACAGCCGGGGGAGACGAGAGCGAATAAAGGAACAAGGACTGGCCCTCAGGACTCGGCGATGGGCCCCCGGTCTGCCGGGTGGGGCTCCTGGCTGGGGGCCCTTTTCCAGGCTGCCTTCCCGCCCCGCGGGCCCCTGAGCAGCTGCCCTCTGCCACCGTTATGGGCCGGGCACCAGGCGGGCACCTCTCCGTCCATCTTTCCCCGGGGCCTTCGAGGTGGGCTCTGCCGGATCCCAGAGGGGAAGCTCAGGCTCCGGGAAGCAGGTGCCCGTGACCTCAGCCAGGAGGGGCCGCGGGCGGCGGGCGGGGCCTCCCCTCCGAACCGGCGAGGTCCCCGCAGGGTCCTGAGGGCCTCGCTGCCGTCCTTCCCGGCGGCCGCAGTCCTCAGCCAGGGCCCGGCCCCTCCACCACCAGGGGGTGCCGTCACCGGGCACGTCGCGGAGGGAGACGGTGCGCCTCGGCAGCAGCCACAGGCCTGCACCGCGGCCCGGCGCAGCCCCCCGAATGGCAGGCCTTCCTGGGGCGCCCCGGCTCCATGTCCACCTCCGGGGGACGTCCCCCCAGGAGCCCAGCACGGCCGGCCCAGCTGCGCTCCCTCCCCCGGGGGCTTGCAGGCAGGTCCTCCGGGTCCAAGGCTTCAGGCAGACGTCTCTGCTAGCTCCCTCCCAGGCCTGTCCTGTTCCCCCCAAGGTGGACTCTCCTGACTCCGCCCCAAGTACTAACTGCATGAGCGACGTGCCTGAACTGCCACCCCCGGGCCAGCCAGACCCCGAGGCCCCGCCAGGCCCAGGGCCGAGGTCAGCGCCAGGAGCCCCAGACAAAGGCGGGGAGGCCGCAGGGACCATCTCTTACCGATGGGTAAACCGAGTCAACGGCAGGTCCAGGAGCTTCTCCTCGCACCGCCGAGCCTTTGAGGCCCCCCCCCCCGCCCCCCGCCCAGCCAGGAGCTCCTGCCTCCCTGTGCAGAGGGGCCCTCGGCCTGCAGCCCCCCTGCCCTGCACTGCCTCCTCTGGCCCCGGCTCCTGACGGCCGGTCAGGGCTGTTCTGAATTTCTGAAGTAAGGATGCTCCTTCCCTCCTTGCCTGCTGCCTGTCTTTCTTTGGCGGGAGGGGCAGGGGCAGGGCACCTTGGACAGAGCGGCGATGGAGGGCCCGGGCCGGCCGGCCCAGCCAGGGCCTCCGCCAGCTTCCCCGCAGGCGAGCCCTGGCCTGGGGGATGCCGGCCTCAGGCTCCGACTGTGAGCAGCGAGGGAAAGGGCACCGGAGCGGCTGGCTAGGGGGGCAGAGAGGTCAGGCCACGGAAACCCAGCCCCTAGGCCTCTGGGGAGGACTCCAGGACCTGAGGCTACACCCCGGGGGGAGGGGGTCCCAAGACAAATCTGCCTCCCAGAACGGAGGGTGGGAGGGGCTCCAGCAGGGATGGAGCCGAGGGCCTGGGGTGTCTGAGCTGAAGCATGGACTGGGTTTGTGCGCGGGCACATGCATGGGAGCGAGCTGGGCAGAAGCAGACGCTGTGGGGGATGGAGACAGGATGAGGCGGGCCATGCAGGGTGATGGCACCCATGCAGGGTGATGGCACCTGCATGGCGGGCCATGCAGGGTGGGGAGGGGGACCGATCCCTGAGCAGAAGCAGGAGCGTCTGAGCCCCCTTCCTGCTCAGGGCCTGGCAGCCGCCTCCGCCTCCACCAGGGAGACGGGTGCACGCCCCCTGCACCCTGCCCTCCTGAGGGTGCCGACACCCACTCACCTACCGCCCCACCTCGCACCCGCAACCCAGGGGCTTCCAGACAGGCCTGGCCGGTGGCTCCGGTGGTTAGAGCGTGGCTCTATTCCTGGCCCAGCACACGCGAGAACCAGCCTGTGACTGTCTCTCTTTCGCTCTGCCTTCCTCCCTCTAAAACACCCACCCAGCGCCTCTCAGCTCGCCTGGGCCTGTGTCTCCACGAAGGAGCAAGCCCCCGAGGGCGAGGAGCACTGGGTCTCCTTCCTCCCGCAGCCCAGGCGCTGCCCAGGCAGCCAGAGGGGACCACAGAGGTGAAGTGAGCACAGGGTCCCGACCGCGCAGGCTGCGGAAGGAACAGGCTTGGGGTTAGGCAGGACTGGGGGCAACTGTGGCCCGGCTCCTGACTCCCCACCTGGAGACCAGGGGCAGCCAGGGCCCTCCCCCCACCCAGAAACCGGCCTCGGGGGCCCTGTCCCCTCTGGGAGGAGCCAAGGTGAACAGGGTGACCCAACCAGGGCCAGAGACCAACGGGCTGCTCCTGCCCTGTCAGCCGTGCAGCAATGAGGAGGAATTGCCCCCGGAGCCGCCATGCTCAGCCCCGAAGTCTGGGAGCTGCCGGCCGAGGCTCTGGGCCAGGCCGGGCCCCAGCAGCCCCGCCCCGAACAAACGGCACGGGACCTTCGCGTTTGGAAAGCTTTTGTTTTCTTTTCCCACACATTTCCGGGGTTGGGGTGTTTTCCAAGACTTAGACACATTTGTTAACAAAGAGAAAAAAACCGGGGAGCAGGGAGCCCATGGGCGGGCAGGGACCCCGGCAGCGGGAGGCCGTGCCTCCTCCCTCCCCTGTTGCCGGTGCCCAGGCTGCTGCTCGGACATTGGGTATTTGTCTTTAATATAGATCTGCGTTTGCCTTCCCTCCCCCCGCCCCCCACCCTGCTCCTTCAGCAGCTTCCCCCACAATGCACCTCGCCCGGCGGCACCCAACGGGCAGGCCTTCCCAGGCCCCGGCCCAGCCCCTCCCCAGGCCGCCCGGGAAGGCACCTCTCCCAGGTGGACGGAGCCCGGCGCTGGGGCCACCCACTGCCCCACCCGCCCCCCACTCCCTCGCTGGGCCACTCGCCCACCCTCCCCCCTTCTCCCACCGACTCTGGAAACCCAAAGGGAGGAAAGGGAGAAACCAGACACACACACACAATGGGAAGGAGGGGGGCCCGAGAGACACCGTAAGCCTGGGGGGTGGGGGGGGCTTGGGGGGGAAGGAAGGCGGCAGGGACGGAGGGGGAGAAAGAAAAGTCGGCGGAAATGAACCGGACAAAACCCGCGGCCTTCCTTCCCGCCCAACCCCACAAAATAAAACTACCCCTTAAAAAAATAAATCAGCCCGGGGCTGGAGCAGGCGCCCGGCCCGGGGCAGCGCTGGGGGCAGCCGCCGGACTGACGGCGCCGCCGGACGGTTGGACGGTCGGTCGGACAGACGGTCGGACGGTCGGCAGGAGGAAAGGGGCGAGCACGGGGTTTTCCTTTGCTTTCTTTTTCTTTTCTTTTTTTGCGTTTCCTCTTCACGAGAGAAGTCCGAGGCAGCCGGGTGTGGGTGGCAGAGCCCGGGCGGGCGGCGCACCCTCCCCGGGACGCCCGGACGGACAGGCCGGACCCGCGGGCGGGCGGGCGCGGCTCAGACGTAGTACTCCTTGTCCTTGTTCCTCTTGGCCTTGCCGGGCGCCTTGGGCGCGGTGGGCGCCTTCTCCTTCACCACGGCGCCGTTGCTCTGCGCCGAGTTGCTGATGTAGTTGCGGCTCTGGTCCACCTGGTAGGAGCCCTCGTCGCGGTTGCGGTACTTGTACATGGCGTAGAGCAGGATGAGGATGCAGAGCGCCGCGGCCGCCACGATGCCCACCACCATGCCCGTGGTGCTGCTGGACTCGCGGATCACCTCCACGGCGCCCGGCCCGCGCTCCCCCGGGCCCGTGGGGCCGGCTGTGGGCAGACGGGGGAAGCCGGGGGCCGCGGTCACGCCGGGGCGCGGGGGCGGGGGCCGCCGCGGCTCGGAGGAGGGGGCGGCCCCGGGCCCCGGGGGCGGGTTCTCCTGCAGGGGCTGCAGCGGGTCGCGGTGGTTCATCTTGCCCGCGGGCAGGTTGGGGGCCGGGGCGGAGGGCGCCAGCAGCACCCCGGGGGCGCCCGTGGCCCCATCTGTCCTGAGGTTGGGCCGGGGGGCGGGCTTGCGGGGGGCCAGCAGGGTGGTGCGGTCCGTGGCCAGGGGGAAGGTGGTGTAAAAGTCCTCGTCGTCCGTGGGGGGGAGGCTGGAGTCAAAGACCTCCCCGGAGGCGAAGCCCGAGGCCTCGCCGGGCTCCTCGCAGTCGCTGTCCTCCTGCTCGGCCTGGCAGGGGCCCCCCGCGGGCGGCCGGCGGGCGGCGGGCGGGGGCAGGGTGTCCTGCGTGGCGCCCACGCCCGGCAGGAAGGGGTAGAAGGTGGGGGGCGGGGGCAGGAAGGGGGAGCGGGTGGCCACGGGAGGGGGGTCTAAGGAGTCCTCCGTGATAATGGGCAATATTAACTCTCCTCCTAGAACAGAGAGAGAAGAGAGGGCGGCGTCAGCGCGGGCCGGGGCGCGGGGCGCCCCAGAGCGAGAACCACAGCCTCACCCCCAACCGTCCCACTTGGCCTCGGCGGGGACTACAGCGGGCTTCCCGCCGCCCGCCGGCCGCGCACGCCCTAGCGGCAGCGCTGGTCCCGGGCTCCCGGGCTCTGCTCCCTGGGCTTTGTCTAAGGAACCGAAAGGAACAGAAAGGAAAGGAAATCGAAAAGAAACGGAAAGAGAAACTCTACTGGCTTACGACTTTAAAAACATACAAGAGCAGCATTTAAACAAGCCTAACAACAGTACTCTTAGGGCTTTTTTTTCTAGATATGTCTTTTTTTGCTTGTTTTTTTTTTTCTTTTGTTTTTAAAAAAGAAGATAGCATACCACGGAATTCAGGCAACTTACATCAACAAATAGGCCGTGTGATTTTAGCATGAAGAAAAAAATTACAAACAGAGCTGTGTAAGCGGGTTCTCCCGAAAAAAATAAGAAAAAACAACTTTTCCGCACCACGTTTCCTGTCTGCCTGCTCCGCATCTCCCTCCCTCGTTCTCCTCGCCCTGGGCACCTCCTCCGAGACTCTCTCCTCCTGACTGCGGCCCTCTCCCCATCACAGGAGCAGAGCTGGACTGCGGGGTGCTGTTGAGGGACCATTACCTCACCGTGTCAGGGTGTCAGGGTGTCAGCGTGAGGGCGGGGGCGGGGGGACGAGGGTTTGGGGAGAGGCACGGAGGGGCTGTGCAGGGATTGCTCCCGGTGTGAGGAGGGGCGAGGATGCCATGGAAGGAGGTGGGTGGTGAGCTGCAGGGGAGCCATGGGGAGGAGAAATTGAAGGTGGGCGGTGACCACGAGGAAGAGTGGGCAGGGCGGGTCTTGTTCCATAGGCCTTACTCTGGGAGGGGCGGTGAGAAGCCAGGGTGAGGCAGGGAGGTGGGGGCGGGCAGGGACACCAGGTTCCTGAGCTTTCCCTAACTCCCGACTTTCTCTTTCTTCACCCTCCACCTCTGACCCCCACTGACTCCCCCCGCCCCCTCCCCAAACCCCCATGGGCCTCCAGGACCTGGCCAGAGCTTGACTGCTGCTGGCCCTCTTATTATTGTTAAAACAATAATAAAACAACGGAAAGAAGAAGAAAGCAAAAAAAGAAAAAGAATACATACACAGCCGTCTGGGAAGGAAGCATTTGCTAATAGGGGGCCCAAGGGAACCATTGGGGAGGGCTTTGGGGGCGTTAGGTCTAATGAGGCGGGACCCCAGAGCAGAAACTGCAATTCCCATCAGCCCCAAAGGGTGAGAACTACAACTCCCATCAGCTTTTGGAGGGGTATGGACCACATTTCCCACCAGCCCCTGGGTCAACAACTACAACTCCCATCAGCCCATTAGGCCCCCCTCTCAACCCAAAGCACTGCAGTCCGCTAGTGTTGGGTAGAAGGGAGCTGGAGCCGGGTTCAGGGAGGCTGGAGGGGCTGGACGTGCTCTCTCTCCCAGGCAGCGCAGCACAAGCCCTGCCCCCATCTGAGTCTCCTCCCTGGGCTCTGCCGGGCGGGCGTGCTCCTCACAGATGGCACCACGAGCTCTCCACCCCTGTAGGAAGCACCCTAGGGCTCCGCTGCCAGGCCAGCCTGCCACTCTGCAGCCAGGCCAGCTGCTCACACCTCCGCTGATCAGACTACCAGCTCCAGCAACCTGGCAGAGCCATCCTTGGCCACACTAGCCAACCGCAGCCGAGATCCTGCCACTGAACTCCAAGTCTTGCTGAGTACCTCAGGCTGCTTTTCTCATCAACCTCCAACCCCCCTGAGCAGAGGCTCACCTGCACCCAGGTTAGGAAGCCCCCGGTCGCCTGGCCCACACGGAAAGACGCAGCCAAGCACAGAGATGATGGTGGAGCTGGGTCCGTCCTACCTGGCGTTTATGGAGGATGCCAAGGCCTAGGTGGAAGGCAGGCTGGGTGGACTAGCGGCCTATCCAGTCCCTCTGCGGCCTGGGGGGCCAGGAGGGCCGAGCCGCACAGGCGACCGGGAGGCCTGGCTCATCCCCTCGCTGTAGCAGCCTGCCAGGCGGCTGCACCTGGAGGCCACAGACTGCTCTGCCGTTAATTCCCGCGCGACCCCGGCGTGTTTCCTTCTCTTTCTGGACCTCCGTTTCCTCGTTATACAATGAGGGTGGTGCCATGGCCTGGCTCCCAATCACCTCCAGCCGACAGCTGAACATAATTTGTCCTCCCTCCCCACCTGAGCCCAGACCCAGTACATGCCCAGCACCTGGCCCCTGGGGAAGGGGCCACCTCCGCTCTCAGCTGGCAGCCCTGCGAGTCATAGCACCTGGCCTGTTATGGGGGGGCCCCCTCTGGATGGACCCTGAACACATCTGGGGGCCTCACCGCTGGCCCCCCACCTGCCCCCTCCTGACCTTTGCCTTCTGTTCAGAACACCTCCCCTGCTGGGGTCTCTCAGGGTGCGAATCCCGCCAAACACCTCCTCCTCTCCCAGGTTTGAGCTCACTGCCAGGAGAGGCGAGGCCTCTGTCTGTCTCCCCGGCCCAGGAAGGGAAGACACGTCCCCACGCGTCTCCTCTGAGCCAGGCCGGCTGGAGGCGGGTGAAAGGCCCTCTCCCAGGCCAGGCCCGCTGGTCCTGATCCCCTTCCCCCACCCACCCGGGCCGCAGGCACTGCGAGGCCAGCCTGCAGGAGCCTTGCTCAACCCCTAGCTGTCCCCAATTTAGCCCTGGAACTGGGACACCAGTTGCTCCTGGAAACTTGAGGACTGAGGCTGGCCAGGCCCAGGGCACAGGATTGGGAGTACTTGATCAGGACACAGGCCGTGGCTCCCTGCCCTCTTTCTCAGCCCCATCTCGACGAGGGATGCGGAGGCATCAGGCCTGGGCCCCACAACCATCTCCTCCAACTTCTTGGGGTTTAGGCCCTGAGGACACACCGGCTCCCAGTTCCCCTGAGCAGCCTCGCCCCGCCTCTAGAGCCCCCCAGGCCTGGTCACATGCACCTCTTTCCCCTTCCCTTCAACTCCGTCTGCTTCCCGGCCTCCACACCTGGCACCACCCCCACCCCTGCTCTCCTGGGCCTTCATCTACCCAGTGTCCTGCCTTCACTGCTTCCCTCCTAACCCCGGCCACACTGTCCCCGTCACCTCCACCTCCACCCTCCACATCGATCCCAACCCCACACCGCTTCCCCCTGCGCCTCACCCTCAGCAAGAGAACGGCTGTCAGACCCCAGGCCGCCTCCCTTCCCTGAAGCTCTGAAGCTGGCCTGGGCTCTGGGGCAGCCCAGTCTCACACAGCGTGGACACTGGGCTCTCCTGGGCTGCACTCTGGTGCAGGAAGCGTCAGGCAAGCCTCCCAGCGGGACCTAGGAGGAGAGGAGGGTCCCCAGGGACTCCTCACTGCGAAAGTCCAACTTGGGTGCAGACTCACAAAGACCCTGGGTGCAGCTACACACCAAGGGCGCACATTGGGCGGGGCGCCCCGGTTTGGTAAGGATGCCAGCAGCCCCCCTATGGGCAGCATTTGGGAAATGCAGGTGCACTTACCACGGCTGCCACCCCCCTGCTCTGAACCTGAATTCCAGTCCCACTTGCTGGAGGATTCCCTTCTGGCGAGGAGACCACCAGCCGTCACCGGGCACCTCCTCCCCCAGCCCCAGCCTGCCACAGGTCCACATGCGGAGGCCCCCTCCCCCCACCCTCACCCCACCACCCAGCTGCCTTTAGGGAACAGAAGAGCCCGACTGGGAATCTACCCATGAATCCCACTCCCTCCAAACAGGATGTGCCCACCCCCAAAGTCTGGAACTGAGGCTGAATGTCAGAAACTCAGCCGTCAGCTGGCTAAGGCCTCAGCCACCAGGTGCCCTGCCCAGGCTGAGGGCAAGGCCAGAGTCCGAAGAGCAATTTATGCAAATGAGAAGGAAGGCAGCCCTGGCTGGCCACTGCCTGTGGGTGCCAGCAGCATCTCCCGCACCATTGGGCGGAGGCAGCCTGTCCTCTCGTGAGCACAGCCCCACCCTCCGGGCCCAGGACCTGCAGCTGGGCACACAGGGTGCCTGAGAAGCTTCAGCGCTCACTCACCTGTTCCAGCAGGGGGCCTGCATGATCGTGTGCTGTGACCTGAAGGACGGGGCCCTGCCCAACCCAGAAATACCCGCCCGGCCACGGCAAGCACCTTGGTGGATTCAAGGTCAGAGATGGAGGTACTTGTGTGCACGTGTGCAGGAACAAACAGCTCTGAGGGCCTGCTTCCGGGCACCTGGGCATGTCTCTAATCACGTGCATACATGAACCTCGATGGATCTGAGCCTAAACAGACATGTGTGCACGTAAGCCTGAGCTCGTGTGCGCAGGTGTGGGAGTGTGGGTGTGCCCCTGCGGACACGTGAACGTGCCCGTGGGTCTGTGCACATGCCCTGTGCTCCTAGGGTCACCTCTTTCCCCAAACTCATTTTCTCCATCTGCTGGGTAGCGAGTCATTTCCCAGATTCCCTTGCAATTAGGTGTGGCCACGTGACTGAGCAGTGGCAGTACCGGCCCGGAAAAGCCTCCTGTGCATGACCCTCCTTGCTCTTTCCCCTCCTCCCAGGGACCCTGCGACCCCCTGTCAAAAGTGGGGAGCCCGTAAGTGGAAGGAGGCTGGATTCTCAAAGCGCCCTTGAGACAGTGGTCAGGTGCCTAGGCTCCCCCAGCGTAAGCAGCTCCCCTTTTCTGAGAACACCCCCGAGACTCCAGGGCACTGGTGACACAAACGGACGCTCCTGGATCAGAGACCTGCCCAGAAACGGTGTCATGGGAACCTGTGCATCACACAACAGCCCAGGACACGGGCAGCCGGGCAGGGGAAGCCCGTGATGCAGCTCGGGGCTGTGGCCCCACTGTCGCTGTGATGACAGGGGCAGCCGAGCTGAGGCACAGGCACCGGGGCCAGCGCCCGGGAGGTCAGGGCGGCTGCTGGCCGCTGCCTCCTGCTTCTTGTGACAGACAAGTGAGGAGACAAAGGCAGGCAGGACACGGCGCTGCAGAGATGAGGGAACAGAGGGACCCGGCAATGTGGGGCCGGCAAGTGTCAGAAGAGGCGCTGCTTCCAAACCCCACATCGTCAGACTTGTGGGACCGCGGCGCAGAGCGCCACCTGGACCGGGGCTCAGCCAGGCCCAGGAGCAGACCCAGGTGTGGCCACTCCCACCAACTGCTACCTGCCCTCAGACATCACCCCTAAACCAAGACAGGCCTGGGGAACGGTCTGGAAGGGTCCCTGAGCGTGGTCACTGGGAGCCTTCACTCCACCTTCAGGGCCCTTTCAAATACGCATGAGCCGGAGTGGACGTCAGTGCCGCAGCCCCCAGAGGGCATTCTTCCCCGCCCACTGGGCATGTGGGGTGCAGTCCGTGACCCACTGTGACGGCCCTGAACAGGGGAAGCCAGGAAGCACCTTCCAGAGGGCAGCGCCAGGGGGAGGGTATCTCTCCCAGCAGCAGAGGAGGGTTTAAGGACAACCCTGCCCACCGCAGGCGAGTGCTCTGTGCTCTGTGCTGTGCTTGGTGCTCTGTGCACTGTGCTCGGTGCTCTGTGCACTGTGCTCTGTGCTCTGCTGGCGGACTTCCTTGCGCTCGGAGCCAGGAGCCACTGCCTCCCCTCCAACCCTTTTCGATTGGGAGGCTGACTGGGGGGCGGGGGTGGGGGGTGGCTCTCTGGCCCACCACTGTATTCGGGTGTGTGCTGGGCCATGAGATCAACTAGTTGGTGGGGATCCAGACCGCACACGGTACCAAGGAGCCAGGCCAGTACCCCATGGAGTGGGCAGCCACCTCACCTTTGAGGTCACAGCCCTCACTAGGTGGGCTTTCGGGGTCCCCTTGGGAGGGGTGGTGTGCTGTGGGTGGGAAGAACGGAATGGGTCACTGGTGACTGGAAAAGCAGACCGCAGCGAGTAAGTCACCAGCTGTCACCCTGTTTCTGCTGGCCACACCTTCCGGGGCCGGCTCCCGGGGGCAGGACCGGCAGGAGCGACGTGCACCTCCCGCCCAGGCCTGGCCCGCAAACCCTCCCCTCCGCGAGCCCCCCGCACTCGGAAGCCTGGGCCCTTAGTGGGCACTTGGGGAAGGGCTGCCGCACACAGGAACACTTGTGCATAACTGCATGGGGCGGGGGGAATAAATCCGTGTTACACCACGGATGTTGTGCGGTGCACCTGTGACAGAACTAGTGTTACCTTAAGACACTCGGGGATCTGAACACATCTGTGCCTGCGCGAACCTGAACTCAGCGGGAGCCGAGGCTACGTGCACGCCCCTCCCTGCCAGCGGCGCGGCTGCCGTGCAGGAGCAGCTGGCGCACCAATGCAGACCTGTGCGCGGGTGCCATCACTGTGGGACTGGTGCGCGGATGCATGCCTTGAGGGGTCTGGGCATGCGTGTGTGTCTGAGCACATGGCTATACACATAAGAATGAGCTGTTGGTCTCAGGCTCTCTCCTGGCCAGTGGGGGCGGGTGCCGGTCTGTAAGTCAGAACAAAAGTGTGCAAGGGTCTGGACCCTGGACCTGGGCACACGGAGCCTACCTGAGCATGTGCACAGGTTACCTGATGGTCATCGCACAGGTGCGCTGTGTGCACAGGCACGCTCTGCGGGAAGGAGTGCACATGTTGGTACCTGAGAGCACCCCTGTGAGGGTCTGAGCACGAGTGTGTACTTGGGAGGAGATAAACGTACACTTCTGTGAGCCCGACTTCCTCACGTTTGTGCACCTGCACCTGGGCACTGCTCAGTCACGGGTCTGAGCACGCTGTGTGTGCAGCTGTTCTGAACATGAATCCATGCACCTGCAATTCCAAAACTTCTGTGAGCAGCTGGAAGCCTGAGTGCGTGTGTAGGATCATAAAGGTCTGACCACATGTGTGCACCTGTGAGCTGAGCAGGGATATGGAATTCTGTGAATCTGAGGACATGGACATGTGTGTGCCTCGATGGCTCTGAGCACGTGTGTATGCTCAGGCCTGAACATACAAGTGCATCGTGCTCCTCTAGATCTAGCATGTAAGTGTCACTCGGAATATGCATGCCTCAACATGTGAGCAAGCATGCCACAGTGGGTCTACACATGCATGTGCAGCTCTGAGCATGTGCAAGTGCTGTGGTGCATTCAAGACATGCTGTGCGTGCATCTGTGCTTGGCTGGGCACCTGGGTAAGTATGAAACTGTGGGTCTGAGCAGGGGGCACCTGTGAGTCCACACCTATATGTAGATATATTTGGAGCTCTAAGCACAAATGTGCAAGACTGTAGCTGTGTATGTGTGCCTCTGTGAGACTGCATGTGTGTGCAGATGTGTGCTGCTGTGGACAGTTCAACAGCTGTTCTAGGGCTCTGTGTATGTGTGTGTTAAGATCTGAGCATGGCCGGGACCGGTTTGGCTCAGTGGATAGAGCGTCGGCCTGCGGACTGAAAGGTCCCTGGTTCGATTCCCGGCAAGGGCATGTACCTTGGTTGCGGGCACATCCCCAGTGGGGGGTGTGCAAGAGGCAGCTGATCGATGATTCTATCTCATCGATGTTTCTAACTCTCTATCCCTCTCTCTTCCTCTCTATGAAAAATCAATAAAATATATTAAAAAAAAATCTGAGCATGTGCGTGTCTCTGTTGGTCTGGGTACAAATGGCATGGAGTCTTATAGGTTTGAGCACATGCACATACCTACGAAAGTGGCTACATGTGAGCTTGCTGGTAGGTTCGTAAACATGTGCATGGATGTGCTCATAGCCTCTGGCCAGACTTGCGTGTGCATATGGATGTGTGCCTCTGTGGTCTGAGCTTTTGTGCAAACTCAGATCCCTACAGGGGCCCGGTGCATAGCAGTATGTGGGTCAGGCACTGAGGCAGCGAGGGGCGGTGGGTCTGGGACCCACTGTGAGTACATGCCCACACAAAGAATGTAAACACCGTGTCCATCAAGCCGTACCCTTGTGACAGGATGGCCAACCTCTGGTACAATGACCGTGCTGGGGGCGGGCATGGAGCCGGGTCTGTACAGGGCTGGGTCACAGGAAAGGCGGAAAGAGGAGCAGGGATGATCCTAGGCTTCACTCCTGGGCCCAGAGGGGAGGATCCGGCAGGCGGAAGGGGTGCGAACACCCTGGGCTCAGTCCCTGGCAGCCAGTCTCCCCCAGGCCACCTCCTCCCCCCAGGCTGACCTCGGGCCCAAGGGGGCCTGGTCCTGTGCCAGAGCAAAGGCCTCAGGTGGGGGCCGGATGTGGGTCCTGGGCAACCCAGGACTTGTCCTGGTCCTGCCTGGCCCCCCATCAGGATGACAAGAGCCCAGCCTGAGGCATTTCAAGTGCAGGCGTGTGACACGTGTCTGGGAGCCTGTGGGTGTCCTCCGGGGCTCAGCGTGCTCTGCCTTCTCTCCCTCCTACTTTAAAGCTGGGAGCCAGGCCAGCCCACCCCCTCCCTGCCCGCTGGCTTCCATCCTCTTCGCCTCCATCACGCTCTTGGCCCTTTTCCCAGGAGTGCCAGCGATCAGGGCAGTGCTTCGGCCCTTCTTCATTCCCTTCTCCCAGCACAGCACCTGCACCCTCAGCATCACACCAGGCCAGTGGTCGGCAAACTGCGGCTCTCAAGCCACACGTGGCTCTTTGGCCCCTTGAGTGTGGCTCTTCCACAAAATACCAGGGTCTGGGCGAGTCTATTTTGAAGAACTGGCGTTAGAAGAAGTTTAAGCTTAAAAAATTTGGCTCTCAAAATAAATTTCAATTGTTGTATTGTTGATATTTGGCTCTGTTGACTAATGAGTTTGCCGACCACTGCACCAGGCCCCTAGCAAGACTCGGGCTGGGGCTGGGAAGCTAGGACCTCGGTGGACAGTGTGGCCCAGGGGGCCTGTCTCTGTGTGGTGGCCATCCGGGCCTCACCCCTCCCTGTGGGGGGAGGGCACCTCCTCTCACCCCACAGTTCCCTTCCCAGAGTGTGAACACGGAGCATGTGTGCAAACACGCGTGGTGGGGCCACATAGAGCCCTATCCCAGGGCACGGCACCTGCAGGAACCTCAGAAGAGATGAGGCAGAGGGGATAAAGCAGAGCGGAGGGGGAGTGCTGAGCTCCCGCTGCCAGCTGCCAAAGCTACGGTGGAGTGTGAGGGTGAGAGGGAGGGAGTCCCACAACGGAGGGTGGAGGGCGGAGGGCGGAGGGCAGAGGGCAGAGGGCGGAGGGCGGAGGGCGGAGGGCGGAGGGCAGAGGGCGGAGGGCAGAGGGCGTCTGCTCCAAGAGCACAGGCCCTTGGGCTGCACATGGGGCCTCTCCAGCCCCGCGGCCTGGGCTCCCCAAATGTCTTGATCCTCAGGGGGACACAGAGGGCAGCTGGGCTCCAGCCTCTGGGTGTGAAGGCCGGCACCCTAGAACCCCACCTTCAGTCTTCAAAAGCTGAGGCTCCACCACACACCTTCCGCGGCCGAGCCCACCCTCCGCATGAGCCTCTTCTGGGGCTGGCAGACCCGGGCCCAGCCCCCGGCCAGGTTCACAGGGTGGACCCTGTCCCCCCCAGCTGACCGCATCGCCTCCCTGAACCTACATGTGCCCGCCCAGCCTCCAGCCTCCCGAACCAGCAGCCCAGGTGCCACCTGCTGGAGAAACCCAAGCGGGGGATGCGTGCTCATGGGCTCCTCTAGGCTGCGGAGCCCCTGCCCCCCTCAGCCTCAGCGCGAGGACTTCGGCTCCTCTCAGCCGCCCTCCCACCTGCTCGGGCGAGCAGCCCTTGCGCCCACTGTGCCACTCCTGGCCCCTCAGTTCACGGTCGGCACTCAGGGCCCACCCTTGCTTTGCCACTCTGGCCTCTCTCTGGGGCTGCCTGGAAGGAGCAAGCAGAGGCTGGACTGCCACCCGAGGAGCCTTCCCTCCTACCCGGCTGCTGCCCTGACAGAATGTCTGCCACCTCCCTGGGACTGGGGATGAGGAAGCTTCAGGATCTAGCACAAGCTCCTCTACTAGTGACCAAGGGAACACCAGGCTCAGGGACTGATGGGAGTTGCAGTTCTGGACCCAAGAGCTGATGGGAGTTGTAGTTCCTAAACCTGCATTTCCCAACCCTCCTCCCCCAGGGCTCATGGGAGCTGCAGTCACTCAACTTTCTAGGGAAAAGTCTCCCTCTTCCCCTCCCAGCATCCCTTGGCTCTCAACCCCAGACCCCAAGCTAAGGACCTCACTACCTCTGAGGGCTGGGCCACCAAACAGGAACTGCCTCACCAGCGGGCACAGAGGGACCTGGGGGTGGGGGGTGGGGGGGCACAGTAGGGAGAGGAGCTGTCAGGGAAAGCTAAGGGCTGGCAGCAGGCCCCTTGGGCCTGGCCAGGGGGCAGGGACAGTCGCCCCCCTCCCGTCGAAGTCACAGTGGGCCCGGGGCGGGGGAGGGGGGAAAGGCACTCACCGGTAC
This sequence comes from Pipistrellus kuhlii, assembly GCF_014108245.1. Classification (NCBI taxonomy): domain Eukaryota; kingdom Metazoa; phylum Chordata; class Mammalia; order Chiroptera; family Vespertilionidae; genus Pipistrellus; species Pipistrellus kuhlii. Next base: position 511,927 of record NW_023425415.1, on the reverse strand, counting down.
TGGGCTCACACTCCTCCAGGTCCTCGTCATCGCTCGGACACTCAGCCGAGGCCACCAGGAGGTCATCTGTGTTCTGGGGGGTAGAGGAGGGAGGGGGGAAGAAGAGGGGTACAGGTGGGTCAGCAGACCCTCACCTCTTGAGGTACAGGATGGCACAGGGCATGGGGTCCATGCCCAGCTCGGTCATCGCGGGTAACCTGGGCCTTGGTTCCCTGTTCAAAGGCAGAGTAAGCAACACGCCCTCAGCTCCCGAGGCACCGGGAGGCTGGCACCACGCCTGGCACCTCAGGCTCGGGCACGGGGACCAGGCCATCGGGGGCCTCTGGAGGCCAGCAGGGCAGAGAGGGGGAGCAGGGCCTGGGGCCCCTTGGCTCCAGCCTGACAACCCCATCACCCTCATCTCTCCCAACCCCCTTCCCTGAGCCGGGAACCAGGCTGCACACAATAATTAGGGCTGTGGTTGTCATGACAACAGGAGTCGACTTTGTCAGCATTTTCTCTCCTGATTGCAAAGAAAGAGAATCCCCAAGATGAGTAAGTGTGTGGGGGGGCGGGGGGGCGGGGGTGTAGGGAAAAGACCCTGGGAGGGAAACCCAGGGTCCAGGCAGGAAGGGAGCCTGGGAGACTGCTGGCTGGGGGGCAGGGGGGAGGGGGCCGGGTGAAGGTCAGGATGGGAGAAGTCTGGGGTGAGGAGGGAGAAAGAGGTATACCCTGCCTCTTCCCCTCTTCCCCACCCCCTGATCTTCAGACCCCTCCGCCCTCACCCAAGGGCTGGCGGGCCTGGCGGGCCCTGAGCACCCTGCATCCTGCCCCTTCTCCCCAGCCTCCCCGGGGCCTCAGCAGCACAGCCATGACCCCTACGGCCGCTCTGCCCACGGGACGGCCTGCCCATCACCTGCCACTCCTCCGGCCTGTGTTTGGAGGGCGCTGGGCTTGTGGCTGCCCAGCCTTTCTCCCAGGGCCCCGCTCCTTAGGGCAAGGCCTGGCATGCGAGTGCCCGTGGTTTTCGTGGTAACGAAGGCAGTGCAGGGAGGGTCCGCCTGCCTCTCCTGCCCGACAGCCAGTCCCAGGCCCCTGGGCACACCGGCCGCGGGGGGGGGGGGGGGGGGGCCAGGAGCTCACGGAGCTCATTACAGGCCAAAGGCAGGACACGCCCCACGCCGGGGGACAGTCCTCAAGGCCCAGAGGCCCAACTGCCACAGCAGCGGGGCAGAGCAGCGGGGGTCGGGGGCAGGGTGACTCAGCGAGGCCCAGCGTGCCGGGTGTGCGCACTCCCTGGATTGTGGCAACAACTGGCCAGCCCCCCCCCACACACACACACCCCACACCCCCCCGGCCTCAGTGAGTCACTCGGCTCTATGGAGTCGCCACCAGGAAAGCCGGCCTGGCCACCCGGGGAACCAGAGAGGACAAGTCCCTGGGCGGGCCGGGCCCGGGCCAGCAGCTGAGCAGGCGGCGGGCGCTGGGAGGTGAGGTCCGCACCCACTGGGGGCACGGAGGCCGCTGCACGTGCCGCCTGCCGGGGCCACGGGGCGGGGGGGAGCGGGGCCTCCAGCAGGCAGAGGCCGCTCCGGGCTGTGCCAGCCTCCAGGGGGGGGCTGCCCTGCCGGGGGCCATGTTCCTCCAGTGTTGCCATCTGTGCCCGGAGCGGTGCCATCCTGATCCCGCGGCTGCCACCGGCGGCCCAGCCCTCGCGCAGCTTCCCTCGCCAACAGCCTCCGCCCAGGCGGGCATCCTCCCTGGTCTCGCTGGGCACCAAACCGCCCCTCCGCTCTGGGGTGGTCCCCGAGGAACAGTGGGCACCTCCACATCGGGGTCCCAGGGCGAAGGACACCTCGTGGAAGGGGACCCCGGCCGCCTCACCGGAGCCGTCACCACCACCGGGCCCCGGCCCCCCGCCCCGCCCGGGGCCCCCCGCTGCCCCGCCCGGTCTGCCCGGGGCGGGCTCACCTGGGTGGTGCTGTCCCTCAGCGTGGGCGAGCGGCCGCGGCGGGTGGTGGTGGTGGCCATGGTGGTGGTGGTCTCCATGATGGTGGTGGCCATGTCGGCCAGCAGGGTGGTGGCCGTGGTCTCCGCGCTGAGCAGCACGGACGGCCCCTCCCCCACCAGGCGCAGGTGGCCCTCGGTCCGCACGTTGGGGTCGCTCTCGGCGGCCAGCGCCAGCACCTTGAGCCCGTTGTAGTACAGGCCCGACACCTGGCCCTGGAACGGGCGGCCCTGGTCCCGGCCCCCGATCTTGATGGCAGCCTGGCTGTTGAAGATGGTCAGCTGGCGGCCTGGGGGGAGGGGGGCAGGGGTGACAGATAGAGGAGGGACAGGCAGGGGGGAGACCAGAAAAGGAGGGAGAATGGAGAAGAGCCAGGGGAGGGGAAGGAGTCGAGATGGAAACCAGCAAGTGGGGGAAGGGAGAGAGGGAGACACAGGAGGGGCAGACACCAAAGGGAAAGTCCTTGTCAGCCACAGCCCAGCCCGGCCAGTGGGATCCAGCGCCCCCCTCCCCATGTCATGTCCCTGACTTTCCCACCCACCTCTCCTCCCTGCCCTCTCCTCCCCGCTCCTTCCCTCCCCTCCTCTCTCCTCTCCTCTCCTCTCCTCTCCTGCTCCCATCCCCACCTGCTCCCTCTGCTTCCCCAGCGCCCACACCCAGCACCCAGCCCAGCCCCGCCCCGGAGGCCCTGGAGCGGAGGCCCTGGAGCGGCAGATCGCACAGAGGCAGATGGAGGAAGCCGCGGACTGGGCCAGTGTTAGTGCGAGTGCGTGTCAGAGCCGAGGGCGGACCGGACAGTGCGTGCGGGCAGTGCGTGAGGAGGGATGCGTGAGGGTGGGAGAAGCCGCCAGGACCTCGCTCTGCCCTCCCAGACACCGCCAGGCCTGCAGACCTCCGGCCAGGCTCCCGCTGTCCTCCCAGGCCCCACACTGCCCCCGGAGCGCCCCGGGGCGCAGCGGCCCCCCAGGGACAGGATGGGCGGCACGGACGGAAACGTTAAAGGGACCTGTCTTGGCTGCTGCAGCCAGAAGAGCAGACCGCTCCAGCTCCATCCCACTCCAGCTCCATCCCACTCCTCACTCAGCCGTCCCTCGGAGCTCCCACCTGGTGGGTCTCTGTGCCTCTGATTTTAATGGATCTGGGGGTCGGTTTAACCCTCTGAGTTTGTTGCTTTGTTTGGTTTTTAGAAAAGATATTTATTATGTTTAAGTTTAGATTTAACTTTGGTTTTGGTTTGGCTTATTTTGGGGAGGGAGGGGGCAGAGGAACTGGCGCTGCCCCCCGCTCCGCGGCCGCTGGCGCTGGGGGTTAGGACCTGGCTGAGCCCTCGTTAGCTCTGGTTAGTGCCTCGTTAGGATCTGGTTTAGAGTTAGGTGCCCGGGCTGAGGACAGTCCAGCTTGTGAAACCCTTTCTCTCTTTGGAAACACGCGTTCCGGGGACACCCACCCTCCGGTGTCTGCTCGGCCCCTCCTCCGGCAGCCCCCCCCCTCGGCCGGGGCAGCCCCTCCACCTTACACGTGGGGGCCGGAGCCCCGAGAAGCTGCGCGCTGGTGACGGCAGCCGGAACGCCAGACCCAGGAGGGTCACGGTGCCCAGGACTTACTTCCGGCACAAGAATCAGGAGAACGAGGAGGAGGAGAGGGCCCCCAGCAGTCAAACACGTTTGGGGAGTCTGTTTCTTTCTCCTTTAGGGGCCAATTTCCTGTTCGCCTCCGGGAGGGAGCACGGCCTCGCCTCTCCCGGGCTCCGCTCACAGGCCTCTCCTGAGCATCTCTGGGCCCCGTGCTTCCCGGACACATTGTGAAACGGGAAAACGGATTCATCCAGCAAATATTTATCGAGCACCGTCCACATGCCAGGCGCTGCCAGCATAATCCTCCAGGGATGCCATGCCTCCTGCCTTCCCCTCAGGCACCTGTGTGTGTGTGTGTGGGGGGGCGCCATCCCCCTGGGGGGGAGCTGAGGCTCCGGAGGAGAAGGCCAGTCCTGACCCTCTCCCCCAAGGCCACACAAAGGCTGAGCTCCTCCTTCCAGGCCGGAAGCACTGATGGAGCCAGTCCTTCCCGTCCGAGGAGAGGAAGTAGAGGCCTGAAGAGGAGGTGTGACCACGCAGCGGGGGAGGCGGGGTCCAATCTCCAGCCCAGCTCTTCCCGCCTGGACCAGGAGTCCCACCCCCACGCCGCCCGCCCTGCTCTCCAGACCCCTTGGGGTCACAAGCTGTCCCAGCCTCAGCCCAGGCCGCTCCCTGCGCCTCTAACTCCGGGAGAGGGCGGTGGCGATGGGGAAGCTACTCGGTTAGCAAACGTGGCCCTTGGCCCCACCTGCCATGAACTCCTCAAAGGGTTAAAGTTCGCCCCGCTGGAGGGTCGGTGCGGCTGGGGCTGCAGGGTGAGCGATGCCTGCGCAGCCCCTTTCCCTTCGGTCCTGCCCGGTTTATCATCTGGTTATCGGCGTGTTTAGTCCCCGCTGGCTGGGGCTGGAGTGAGTTGGGGTTTAGTTGGGGAAGGCCCCGGTGACGTTTAGAAGCACAGTTAGCAGCTGGTTAGATGGAGGTTTAACAGGTCAGCTTCCCCCCTAGAGTTTAGCCTTAGAGGTACAGAGCTCGCCCCCCCAGAGGGAATGGGATGGCCTGGCCCTCGGCCCCAGCTCCCCTGTGACAAGTGGCCTTCTCCCTCCACCAGCAGCCCCTGGCAGCCCCTCCCCGCTCTGCAGGCACGGCTCCCCCTCCCCCTCTGCCCTCATCTCCCCACACCCCCTCTACCTCGGGGAGCCCCTCCGGACCACAGCGGGTCCACTGCAGAGAGGGGCCCACTGCCACTTTCTTGGGGGCCTTTCCTGTAGGACCTGGGCCCCCCGCTTTCCTTTTCTCCTCAGATGACCCTGGGGAAGTCTCCCTACCCTCCTCTGGGTCAGCCCTTCCTGCTCCTCACTCACGCAGCCCTCCGCTGGCCCTCAGAGAGCCCTGAGCTGACCTCCCCCCTGCACTCTACCTGCTTTCCTAGGGGTCAGGGGTCACCGTCACCCGGTCCCGCCCCGGCCTACAGAGACACGCCGGGCCCGGCCCAGCACCCCGAAGACAGCCCCTGCCTGCAGGGAGAAGGGGCACCCGCAGGACAAGCGTCCCTTCACTCGGGGGTGGGCGGCGGGGAAGGCTCGGATGGGGAAAGAGAGAGCTCTGCACCTTTAAGATAGTGTTTTTAAAGTTAATTAATTAATTAATTAATTCTGGTTAATTACCTTTGTCGAGCAGCCACTCATCTACTACTCGACCAAGCCGGTAGGGGATTCTCTGTCTAGCAATCGCCAGGCGCTCGTTATCAAAGTTTCCTTGGAAAAGTTTAGAAAGACAGTAGGTTTCTCAGGCGGCGAAGTCCAAAGGCGTTAGAAAAGTAATCACGCATTTCTCAAGAGACTCAGGAGCGGCCCGTCCCCCGGGAAGGGGGGGAGAAACTGGGTCCCTGGTCCTCCCGCCCGCCCCCCAGGCTCCCGTCCGGAGCCAGCCCACCCTGCGGGCAGGAGAGACCCGAAGGAACAGAAGGACAAAGAAGAAAAGGAAAGGGGATGCAAGAAAAGGCAGCTGGAGGTCAAAGGTCAGAGGTTAAACAGGTTTCTCTGTGCTCAAGCAGTGGCCCTCGTCCTTCCCGATCCCAGAGAGGGGCAGCGGTGGGGGGCATTTAGCAGGTTTAAGTCGGGGGCGGGGCCTTGGGGCCCAGCTGGTTACTGGTTTAGAGGGCGTTTAGAGGTGGGGGGCAGGTTAAGCAGGGGTTTATGCAGCATTTAGGGGGGTGGCCCGACATTCATTTAACAGTGAAATTTAAAAACATGTCTCCATGCCAGTCTCAGCTCCCTTCCCCCTGCTCAGTCCCAGCTCTCCCTCCATCCCCCCCCCAGCCCCGCCGATACCCGCTGCCACCCTCACCCCTGCACCCACCTGACCAGGAGCCCAAGCCCACCACTGCCCCCACCGTGTCACCCCACAGGTGACCTCACGGGTGCCTGGGTCCTCACCCAGCAGCCCCGCCCACCCCACTTCCCTATTGCTCTGCTGCCATCTCACCTCCTCTTCCACCCCATACCCTCCCCCTGGCACCTTCTGTCCTCTGCCTGGCGGCACCTCAGCTTCATCCCAAGACCCTCAGACTCCTCCCTGTGCAGGTCCCCTCCCCCTTATGCCCTGTGGACCCGCCCCGCTCCTGGCCCCACTCACAGCCTTTCTCCTTCCGCTGCTCCCCATCGCCCTAGGCTCCCCTTCTCTGTCCTCAGCTCGTCCCTGGCTGTGGCCTGCTCCTCCTCCACTCCCCTCCTGCAGGCCTGGGCAGCAAGTGGTGTGTGTGTGTGTGTGTGTGTGCGTGTGTGTGTATGTATATGTGTGTGCATGTGTGTATGTATATGTGTGTATATGTGTATATACGTGTGTATGTGTGTATATGTGTGTGCATGTGTGTGTGTGTGTGTGTGTGTGTGTGTGCGCGCGCGCGCACACAGGGAGGTCTGTCAATGTGCCTGCCTGTTCTGTGAGCTCTCCCTCACCCTGGGCTGTGGGTGACCCCAGTCGGCAGCCATGAAACGGAAATGATTTCCTTCGGGAGTCTGGCCACGCCTCCCACGGCAGCCACTTACATGCTGCAGAGTAACATGCACCCGAGGTGGGGGGCTTCCCCGCTTCCCCCACCGCCCAGCTGCGCTCGCCGGCCTGTGCGCACCCCCTGAAGGAGCACCCCCGTGTCCCTGTGTGCATGGTGCTGCCCCGGGGGCTACGAGGCAGACACACACGCAGTCACCCATGCTCACTGGTAAGTAAACATGACCGTTCATTCCTTTGGTCACTCAGCAAACATCCCTGGGGCCGCTCGGTCCCGAGCCGGGTACGAGGGGCGGGAAGATGAAGGCCTGGCCCTTGCCCGGCAGGAGCCCTGCCATTCGGGAGGCTGGCTGGTGACTAGCAGAGCTGTGTTCTGCTATTGGGGGGGGGGGGGCTTGGACATGGCTCCCGGGTGGGCGGGAGGGGCCCAGGAAGACACTGAAGAGGAGAGGTGGTGAGGCCGCAGGAAGTCAGGGAGGGAGGCAGCAGGCATTCGGGAACCCACCCGTACGGGACACCCGTGTGTGTGGCTGTGTGTCTATGTGTTTGTCCGTGTGTGCCCTGAGAGGAAAGGAAGGATGTCCATGTGCCTCGCTGAGCACGTCACGTGTAACCCAGTGGTCTGCAAACCGAGGCTCATGAGCCACATGCAGCTCTTTGGCCCTTTGAGTGTTCTAACGCCACTTCTTCAAAATAGACTCGCCCAGGCCAAAAACCGACCTCTGCGCATGGGCCACGAAGTTCCAATCGCGCTGCATGTGAGCGCTCGCACGTGGTATTGTGTGGAAGAGCCACACTCAAGGGGCCAAAGAGCCGCGTGTGGCTCTCGAGCCGCGGTTTGCCCAAAGCTGGTCTACCCAAAGCTGTTGGCGAGCCCTCCTCGAGGCCACTCCACCTGGTGCCTCCGCGGGCGTCTCTCAGGGACTCCCACAGCATCTCTGTGAGGAGATGGGTGCCCGCACCAGGGGCCACCTGAGACCCAGAGAGGCTGGATGACGCCTCCAAGGCCACACAGCTGTGAGCCGGCGCCCCCGGAGTGAAAGCCGGTGCTGCCGACGCCAGGCCCCGCTCTCAGCGTCCCTGGCCTGCTGTGCGCTCAGGACGGCCGCTCCGACCGGGGACCTGCTCAAGGCGCGCCGGGCAGCCACCAGCCTCAGGCTGCTCTGCTCTGCAGGTGAGGGGCACCCAGCGGTCTCCCTCCTTTCACCCCCCCACCCTCCTACCCCCTCACCCCCATCAGGGCCTGAGCCCAGGAGGGCAGGCGTGACTCCTCCCACGTGTCCTCTGGGCCTCTGGGCTCAGCGGGAGCAGCTCAGGACTGAAGACATGTCTCCCTGTGCTGAGGCCCTCCTTCCCCATCCAGCCCTGTCCGCACAGGCTGTCTTCACCACTACAGACTGCTGTGTGTGTGTGTGTGTGTGTGTGTGTGTGCATGTGGCTGAGCCAGAGACAGTCTGATGCCCGCAGGGCGGTCACACCCGCACAGCGCCTGCGGGTGTCCGCACGGTGGGACTCAGCATAGGAGCACTGTGTGTCTGAGCGACCTCACGGACGCCCGGGCCTTGGAGCAGGCTTCTCCTCTCCCCCCAGCAGGGCTTTGTGCCCTGTGCCTGCCCCATCGTAGGAACATCCACAGTCACTCGGTGCCAGGAGGTGACCCGTGTGAACACGGCCTCTGTGTGTATTAGGTGGCCCGTGTGAACACGGCCTCTGTGTGTATTAGGTGGCCCGTGTGAACACGGCCTCTGTGTGTATTAGGTGGCCCGTGTGAACACGGCCTCTGTATGTATTAGGTGGCCCGTGTGAACACGGCCTCTGTATGTATTAGGTGGCCCGTGTGAACACGGCCTCTGTGTGTATTAGGTGGCTCGTGTGAACACGGCCTCTGTGTGTATTAGGTGGCCTGTGTGAACACGGCCTCTGTGTGTATTAGGTGGCCTGTGTGAACACGGCCTCTGTGTGTATTAGGTGGCCTGTGTGAACACGGCCTCTGTGTGTATTAGGTGGCCCGTGTGAACACGGCCTCTGTGTGTATTAGGTGGCCTGTGTGAACACGGCCTCTGTGTGTATTAGTGGGCCTGAGGCTCCATGTTTGGGTAAAGTTCGCACGATGGTGAGCTGTGAGTCGACCCTGGCATCTTCCTTCCAGCCAGTGGGCCCGTGAGGGTGGGACCTGCACCTTCCCCTGTCCGTTGCCCGCACGCCTCGAGGGCAGCCGGGGCAGCTGCCCTGCGTCCAGCACGACTGTCCCTGCCGCCAGACAGGACCTGAGGCGCAGGCCTCTCTGCCTGTCCGCACTCGAGAGGGTGACTGCATGCGAGTTCCTGTGGTTCTCCCACAGTGGCTCAGTTTCCCCTCCCTCCCTGTCTCCGCACGGAGGCTCTGCTCCTCTCCTCCTGCCCACCTCTCACTGCGGGGCCTGGGTGACCGCGTCCGCACATCGCGCTGTGGAAGCGGTCCCATCTTCGCTGTGGCTCAGCGGCTCTCTCCCCCTCCCCGCTCCCCGCTGGCTTCCTCTCACTCCCCTCCGGCCCCTCTCAGCCTCCCTCAGTATCTTGCAGGGTCTCTGCTTCCTCATTTCTTTCATGTCCTCATCCCCGTCCCTCCCTCGGTTTGTCACACTTGAACTGGGTCAGTGTGCATTCCGTGCCCGCCGTCCCCACCGGCACAGGCACTCCCGCGCGGCCCAGGGCCCAGAGCAGGCTGACACCTCGTAGGTCAGCAGGGAAGGGCGGCTGCATGCACTTGGCCACATTTCTCACTCTCCTCACTTGTCTCTCTCCCTCACCCCCTGAGCCGCTGGGGTTCCTTTCCTCTGGGTCTCCATGGTTACGTCTCCTCCTTTACCTACATTTCCTAATAGGGATCTCTGACTCGCTCTTTGTAAGAACCTTGGTTTGTTCCTTAGAACAGCCCTGCCTGCTTGCAAAGATGTGTGCTGGGTTATTTCCGGATCTTCTCTCCTTGATTTCTGCATCTGTCTCCCGTTTCCACCTGTCCCAATTCTGAACTCCTCCTTTCCTTAGCTGTCCCTCTCCCTCTACCCTCCTCCTTGGCCCTTCTCCCTCCTCCCCAAACTGGACCCTGGCCCGGCAGTCTTCCCACTCAGCCCGCCCTCTCCCTCACCCCACAAGGATCCGGTCTCACCCAGGCCCTACAGAACCCAGCCTCACAAAACCCGCTGGTTTTCCTTAGCCCCGCCCATCCAGGTCCCACCCACCCCCAAGCCACACCTTCTTGTAGCCTCGCCCCGCCCACAGCAGGATGACACTGGGCTTTCCCCGCCCCAGTGCAGGCAGTGCTCCTATCCAAGGCTTGCCTGCCGGGCCCCGCCCAGCACACGCCCCGTGCTCCCAGGCCCCCCACCTACCTGCTGGGTACCGCTCGTTGACCGGCCAGCTGTCCACCTGCAGGGTGGCATTGCCACCACTCCTGGTGAACCGCACCACGTGGTATTTGCCGTCGCTCACGATGGCATTGGGCTCGTCGATGGTAATGTCGTCGGTGCCCACATTAAAGATCACCCCCACGGTGCCCTGGTCCTGAGGACAGAGAAGCAGCGCTCAGCGCCCAAGAGGGAGCCGTGCCCAGCCCGGCCCAGTGCCAGGGCCCTCTCAGCTTCGCTGTGCACTGCCCCAGCCCCGCCTCTGCCGACCCTCCCACCTGCCCAGAGGTGGGCAGGCTGGGGAGCCCCTGTGGGGTGCAGAGTCTGGACCCGGGGTGCCTCCACTAGCCACCCCTGCCTCTTGTCTCTAGTGCAATCAGAATGTTCACAAAGGTGTACAGGGTGCATACTCTGTTCAGGGCCCTGAGCCCAGGCCTCAGGCAGGCCAACCAGGATCGCCATGGGGATCAGCCGGAGCTCAGAGGGTGGGGCTCCCCAAGGCACAGCCAACAGAGAAGTTCAGGGAAGCCCGCCCCTGCCTGGGGAAGGCCTGACCCCCTCCCACCACCCCAGCCTCCAGCTTCCCCCCTCTCCCTCCCCCCCCCCCCCCCGGGCCTCAGGACACCCTTCCTGCAGCCCGCTGGCCCCCTGGAGGTCAGGGGAGGCCTCTCACATTGGGGAGCAGAGGTGGGGTCTGGCTGCGTGTTTTGGGGGAGGAATGACAGGCATGGGAAGAGCTCAGGGAGATAAACCAAGTTGGACTTAACCAAGGTGAGTGAGCATGGGGTGTGGGCAGAGGAGGGGCTGCGACAGGGGAGGGCCAGGCGGAAGACAGACGGGGACTGAGGCTGGAGAAAGGGAGCAGAGTCCTCTGAGCATTTCCTGGGACCAGCCCAGGCCCACGAGGACCCACGGAGCCTGCAGAGGCCCCTGGGGTCCCGACCGGGAAGTTCGGTCGGTGGAGCTGCGGGAGAGGGAGGCGTCACTGAACCCAGAAGCGTGCTCCCTTCATCCCCATGGCAACCGTCGGGGGAAGCTCAGAGCATCCCCCTGCACCGAGGGGCACGCCGAGGGAGGGTCCGTGACATGCCGTCTCACAGCTCAGAGGAAAGAACCCCAGACTGAGCCCCATTGGTCTGACTCCAGCCGATGCCCCCATTAGTCCAGGGAGACGCTGCTCACATTGCTGGGAGGGGCAATCCGAGAGGCCGCCCAGGCCGGCCCACCTTTGGGACCAAAGGCATCTAGAGACCCAGACAAAGGCCATGAGGCCTTCACTGGAGCCCTGGTCATGCCCTCCCTCCCAGCCGCACCCTGACCTCAGCCTCCTGCGTTCCCACGCCCCTCCCCCACGGACCGGCCTGGCAGGGTCAGGCACGGAGCCCAGGCCGGCACGGCTCCCGGTCCTGCCGAGAGGCTGCCCCGGCCGGCCTGCGCCTCCTGCACCAGTGGGGCCCACAGCGGGTGGTACTGGGGTTGGGGGGGGTGGCTCACAGATGGGGTCCGGATGGGTTTGGGTAGTTGGGGGGCAGGAAGTGCAGCCAGGGCTCACATGGACACCCACGCCCTATCCCTTCCCCACCGGTGGGTCCAGTTCTATGGCTAGAACCTGAGAAAGCCACACACACACACACACACACACAGACTCACACACACACTCACACATACTCACACACACACACACTCACACACACACACACTCACACACTCACACACACTCACACACACACACACACACACTCACACACACACTCACACACACTCACACACACACTCACACACACACACACACACACTCCACACACACACACACACACTCACACACACTCACACACACACACACTCACAAATACACATTCACACACACACACTCACAAACACACATACACACACACACTCACACACACTCACAAACACACACACACTCACACACACACTCACACACACTCACAAACACACACACACACTCACACACACATTCACACACACACACTCACACACATACACACATTCACACACACTCACAAACACACACTCACACACACACACTCACACACTTACACACACACACACTCACACACACACACTCCACACACACACACACATACACACTCACACACACTCACAAACACACACTCACACACACACATCCACACACACACATTCACACTCACACACACACATTCACACACACACTCACACACACTCACACACACACTCACAAACACACACACACTCACACACACACATTCACACACACACACACTACACATACACACACTCACACACTCTCTCTCACACATACACACACACACACACACACTTTATACATGCAGCATCTTCCTCAATAAAGTAGGGAAACTGAGGCTGGCCTTGCTCAGAGTACTAGCAAGCCCCACCCACCCACCCACAACTGACATCCCAGGAGACAGATCATCTGCTCCCACGCCAAGCGGGGAGCCGCCACGCTCCGCAGCACTATTGTTAGCAACTGCAGCGCCCAGGCCGGCGCCCAGCGCCCAGCGCCAGCGCCCAGCGAGGGCCGGCCTCAGGCCCTCCGGGCTCCGGGCTCCGGGCCGGGAGGCGGGACACCTGGGCTTCCTAGGAGCCGCGCTCCGAGCCGCACTCCGGGGGAGAGGCGGCTCCCCAGAGCTGCTGGCGACGTGCAGTCAGTTGTCACTTCTGTTAAAGTCATTAATTCCTAATTCCCCAATTACCTCATTAGGCGGCGGTGGGGGAACGCGGCCGCTCCTACAGCAAATAATTATGGGAGTCAAAATTAATTTGGCAAAGTGGAGCGACGCTTTATTAGAAACGTCAAATTGCTTTTCTCCTATTCTGCTGCCGCCTCCCCGCTCTCAGCTGCTGATGCCGCCTCGGTGGGAGCCGATGTGTCACGTCCCTGGGGAGGCGGCTCGGGGGCCATGTGTGCGGCTCTCCTCGGAGGACTGGCCTCACCGAGGGCCAGGCGCCTACCTCCGCCCTCCGCAGCTCCAGGCACAGCCTGCTCCCCTGACCCGGCAGCAGGCAAGGCCCCTTCCCCACGCCCTGGCCCCGACCGCCCCGCTAGCATCGGGAGCCGGTGCCCTAAACCTGCGACTCGGCAGTCAGAGGCGGACACGGGACAGACCGCACGCCCCGGTGAGTCACAGGTGGCGCCGGCTGACAGGGGCCTTCCCGGGCTGAGCGGCGTCCCCCTGCTTTACACGCATGATCCCTTCAGCCCGCACTGCGCCCCGTCCGCCCAGCCTGCACAGCGCAGGGGGGGCGCGGGCTCTGCACCGAGAGGAGGAGGGGGCAGGGGGACCCAAGCCCAGGTCCCTGCTCCACGGCCGGGGGCAAGAACTGCCTCGGTCACAGAGGCCACAGAGACAGCCCGTCTCCACGTCTCCACACGGGGTCCGGAGGCCGACACCACAGACACTGCGCCGCCCGGAGCTCAGACCGAGCGGCCCGACCAGAGGCCAGACACAGCCTTCTCATCGGCCCCACAACCAGGTCACACTGCCACTCCTGACAGGCCCTGCCCCGCTGTCATCACAGCCACACCGTCTCTCACCCACAGCCGAGACGCTGTGTCTCACTCACCAGGCCCGGGCACGGGCCTCCTCCCCAGGCCACTCCACACCCTGCCCCCTCCCTCCGCGCCCTGCACCCCCCCCTCCACTCACCCTGCCCGTTCCGCCCCCCTCAGCGCCCATCAGCTGCCACTTCCACTCCTGCTCTCTCTGCCCACAGGACATCTCTCCTCACACCTCCTCCCGGGGCTCCCTGGCTGGGGGAGGTGTGCAGCCGTGGGTCCCTAAAGAGCTGTTGCATAAGGAGCGGCCAGTAGCCATGGTCCCAATCAGATGGGGATGGGCCGGAGCCCAGACAAGCCCTCTCCCCCGGCTTCCTCACGCACCCCCCCAAAGCCCGGGGACTCCCCCAGACCTCTCCCTCTCCACACACAAGCCTGGCCACCTGCTGAACCCCAGCTTGGGGCCCGGGCAGGGTCAGCCTGCAGAGTGCAGGCGGAAAGAGGCTGCAAAGGGCTGTAGGGTGGGGAAGGGGTGGAGGTAGAGCCCGGGGTAAAAGCACGGGGAGGGCCAGAGCAGGATGAGGAGGCGGCGGGCAGCTTGCGGGGAAGAGTGTGCGGGGAGGGGGGAAGCCGCTGCCTGAGGACCAGCTGCAGGATGAAGACTGCGAGGACAGGGGCTGCGGGTTCGAGTTCGACGGGCGGCGGCAGAGGGAGGCAGGGAGGAGCAGAGATTGAGGAAGGAAGCAGCCCCAGGGAGCAGCTGGGCAGAGAAAGGCAGAGCTGGGTGGGGTCAGAGGTCAAGGTGGGGGTTTGGGGCGGAGCCTAGAGGTCAGAGAGGCTGTAGGAGTGACAGTCAGAGCAGGTGGCAGGGTCAGAGGGTGGCTGGGAGAGCAAAGGTCATGGGAACAGAGGTCAAGGGAGGGCAGAGGCGGGGGGCAGGCTGAGAAGGCCAGGTGAAGCAGCAGGTGGGCTGCTGGCACAGGGAGGGTGAGGAGGCAACAGGGACAGGGGCAGGGGGGGGGGGGGGGGGCTCTCCTAACCCGTCTAGGGGTGAGCAAGCCGCAGCCCGGGCCGTCAGCCTGTGGGGACATTTCCGGAAGACTCAGGAGGCCCTGGCTGCCTTCGGGAAGGTCAGAGGACACAGGTGGCCTCAGGGAGCCGGGGAGGGGCCTCACGTCAGCGGTGAGACAGGCTCTCGGGAATGACAGGCAGGGATGGCCTCAGAGGCAGCAGCAGAGCGGAAGCCCAGGAGTCAGGGCACAGAGGGCTTCGAGCGAGGGGTGATCTGAGGGGCTAGCAGGGAGCGAAGGGGCCGGTGGGGTCTGGGTGGGAAGGTCGGGGTGGGGCCAGGGGTCGGAGGCCAGGGGGCGGGGCGGGGCCGGTCCTTACGATGTGCAGCTGCAGGTAGTCGCCGAGGCCCGAGGCGCTGTCCACGCGCACCAGCACGGCGCTCCGCTGGTGCGTGCTGAAGCCCACGGCCAGGCGGTCCATGCGCGTGCTCGGCCGGTCGTTGGGGGGCCACGTGTAGGTGATGAGCGCCCCCCCCTTCCCGAAGATGTAGGTGGTCCCGGCTGCGGAGAGGAGGAGAGGGAGGGCGATGTGACATCAGCAGGTTCACGAGGACCCCAGCCTTCCTGCCGTCCTGAGGGACGGTGGCTTTAATTACAGCAGAACAGAGAGGTGGCAGCGTGGCCCCGAGAGAGCCAGCGGCCCGCTGGGGCCGGGAGGCCCGGGGCCTGAGCTCGCGTCCGCCGGGGCTGGAGCGGGGACGGCTCCGAGGGGAGGGCCTCTGAGGGCCGGAGCGGAGCAGGCACCAGGCAGAGGAGCCCCCGGCAGGAGGGGGAGCGGAGCTGTGCCCAGCTCTGACTCACAGCCCACAGGCTGGCACCCCTCCAGCGCCTGCCTGCACCCTCCGGGCCCTGGAAATCCTGGCCCAGCTCGCCCAGGACTCTGCTTCCACACACAACGAGGGGCTGCCTGGGCCCCACAATGGGGGGGCCTGGAGCCCGGCCCAGAAAGGACAGACCTGATGGGGGGGGGGGGGTGAGACTGACAGCCAGAGGAGGAGGAAGGCAGGACAGATGGACAGAGGGGCAGACTGGGGTGTAGGTGAGAGAAAGTGGGAGAGCGGGAGGCAGAGATGAAGGCTCCTCGGCCTGCCCTCCCCCACCCCACCCCCTCTCCGTCTCCTCTTCTCCATCCGGCTGCCGGGGGCGGGTGTGAGGTCCCTAACGATTCAGCCCCAAAATAAACCCCATTAGTCTCCACGTTCCCTCCTGCCGCTGACTGGGCTCCCTGGGGACGGGGGGGCGGGCGGATGGCTGGGGGGGGGGGCTGGTCACCCAGTTTCCAGGAAGGGAGTCTGTCCGGGAGGCCTAGGGCAGGGGGTGCGGACCACGGCGGCCGGTGTGGTCCGGAAGGCTGGCGCCCGAGGGCCTGAAGGACTGGCACTCCGGGGCCTTCAGAGGAGGGGAGGGAACATCCTGCCTTCTTTAGGAGAGTCATAAATGCTTAATTAAATAATTAGGCACTAACTACTCCTCTCTGAGCACTTCTTGGGGGCAGAGGGGTTCGAAGAGGGTTTATGCACAGCGGGAGGGGCAGCCGGGCAGAGCCGGAGCCCGGGCGGGCGGGAGAGACGTGGGCCTGGAGGTGGGAGGGCTCTGGGCGGGGTGGAAACCGGGGGTCAGGGAGCTGGGGCCTGGGGCAGGAGGGCCGCCGCTGGAGGGCAAAAGTGCCCGCTAAGAGGGCAGACCAACCGGTCGCGCTGAGGCCAGGCCCTCAAGCACCTGTGGGCAGTTCAGGCAGCGCCGGTCAGGGAGGGGGGCGCTAGCCCAGGAAGTTCCCAGGTCCCCCAAGAGGGGGCTTCTGAGGCCGCGGAGGAGCTGAGCGGAGGGCTGTGCCTGGGCCGCAGGGCCTGGCGAAGGGGGAGCGGGAGCTGTTCCCGAGCCCTGAACCAATGCCCTCAGGCTCCCAGGCAGGGCCAGAGGGAGGGGTGGCCCCACCTTAAGTCTCCTAGCTGACACCCCGCCAGCAGGTCCTTCCCACCTGCTCCCGCCCCCCGAAGGCCCAGTGCTGAGGGTTATTCCTCAGGATGGGACCCCAAGATCAGGGTGGAGAGCTGGATGGGGGCCGAGCACACAGGGAGCAGCACCCCGCACAGGGCGGGCGGGCCCCCTGCCGGGAAGGCAGGGCCTGAGGCCAGAGCAGGTAGGCCTCAGCCAGCCCAGTCTCCACTCCCAAGGCAGCACTCGGAAATCCGGCTGTTTCCATGGCGACCGTGATACCAGAGTCCTCCCTTCTCCCTCCACTCACAAACTGCATGGCCAAATGTGGGGGTGGGGAGCCCCGGGAGCTGAGATGCTGACCTCCCCCACACCCCTCCCAGACTCGGGGGGCCAGAGGCTGCCGCCCCTTCACCCCTGGGCCCGGGGCCTCCCAGCCAGGCGAAGAAGGGGCTTATCGGGTTTCTGGGTCCCTCCAATCAGCAAGGAAACACCATCGGCCTGGGCCCAGCCCCCACATCTCCCAGGTCAGGGCTCAAGGAGGCCCTTTCTCCTCCCTTCCCCCTACCCCCACCTCCCGGTAACAAAGACCACGCCTAATCCTGGAGAGCAGAGCGCCCCCGAGCCCGGGGCCTGAGGTGCGGGCAGCCCCTGTCCCACGGGGCATGAGGCTGAGGATCAGAGGGCACTGGCACCCCAAGCCCCAGGCCCACAATGCACACCACCAGGGCCACACCGCAGGCCGGCACCACCCGCAGGGGAAGGCCACCGGCTGCACACAAAGGCACACCCACAGGAGACGCGGAGCCCGTGAAACGTGTTGGTGGGCGCACAAAGGCAGGCTGGCCCGGAGGCGCGAGGGCAGGGGCTGGGCCGGGGCTGAGCTGGGGCTGGGCAGGCCGGGTGCGAGTCCCGCCCCGCCCTGTAGCCTGGCCTCCCGGCCTCCCCGGGGCTGACGGCCCAGCGGCTCCCCTGCAGCCAGGTGACTCGGCGGCGAGCCTGGGAGGCCTAAAGGCCTTGGTGACTCGGTGGGGGTCGGGCAGAGGCCCAGCTCCGTGCCAGCACCCAGTTAAGGCGGCGGCTGTCATTGCCCCGGCAGACAGTGCCCTCCCGGCCCGCCTCCCGCCGGGGCCAGAGGGCTGGCAGGGAGGGCAGGGGCGGGCTCTGCCCGGTCCCTCGGGTTGGGCCCACTGGGGTCTCAGGGGCCTCTGGCCTCTCACCCCCAAGCTGTCCTGGCCACCAGGCGCCCAGGAGACTGGCACCGAGAGCCGGATTCGGGCTCCGTACCGCGTCCAGAACCTCAGCCCAGCAAGGGCCGTGGAGCAGGGGCCTGAACCAAGGCCCACATGCTGCCTGGGCAGTCCAGACCCACGGTTTCCCGTCTCCCCGGAAACCACTGGGGAGCTCCCTGGGGTGCGCACACCCCAGAAGCTCAAGACAAACGCGCTCTGGCCCACCCCCCAAAGGCCCACACCCAACACAGTCCCCTCGACGCCCCACTGGTCCGGGAAGACACTCCAAAGATCCAGAATTTAACAGAGTTCCCACACTCCTGCATTCCAGAGAAAGCCAGCCCTCCACTGGTCACGTGAGCTCACCCGGACCCGAACCACAGACCCCTCAGGGAGGCACGCATGCGGGGCTGCCCTGTGGCGGAACATACATGTGCCCATCGCCCCGCGGCGTCAGAAGCCATGACACACACCTTCCGGATGGTACGGAACAGTGAGAGGACAGAGCAGTCCCACTCGGTCCCCAAAGACCGCTCCTAGGAGCTCCAGCCACCCCCACTCTTGTCTAAGGGCCCCCCCGCCCAGGGGACTCTCCACAGCTCCGACGCCGGGCTCTGACCCCTGGAATACAGTACCCGCTCCCTTCCAGGCCAAAACCATCCAGTTAGAAACACACCCATGTGAACGCACCCGCCCGCCCCTTTCGAAGCTGGAGGGGCGAACCCTGAACTGGAAGCTACTGGCCCAGGCTGAGCTGGATGGCCCCGTCCTCCCTGGCGCCAGGGGGTCCCCGCCATGGAAGCCGGGGCTGGTGAGTGCCTCAAAGACCCCGAAACCGAAGCTGGGGTCAAGGACAAGAGACTGTCACCTCCCAGGCCAGTCTGAGGGCCCAGTTGTACGGTGCTCCCGGGCCTAGACCAGCATCAGGTGCCGGAGGGCCACGGTGACTGGGTCGTAGGGACATTATGTAACGGGGGTGGGGGGGGGGGGAGCTGAGGGGTGGAAGGGTACACGGAGGAAAGAGTGAAGAGCAGGGGGGAGGAAGCAAGAGGAAAAGAGTGAGACCCCAGACGGGAGGGGAGGAGAGAAGCGGGTGCAGAAGAGAGGCTCCCGGCCTGGGGGTGCTGAGGAGACACGGGGCAGAGAGGGGAGGGGGCCCCCCAAGGGAAGCCTGTCCTTTGCCAGCCCCGCGGCGAGGGGCGCGGAGGTGGGTGCCGCCCGACAGGTGGCCTCTGCCCTGCTCCCTGCTCTTCCACCTGACCTCTGACCTCTTCCTTCCTCCACCTGCTCACCTCCCGCTCCTTCCGGCCGTCTCCCGCCACCGCCCGCACCGCCCGCACTGCCCCGGCCTCAGCCCTCCTCTGCTCCGGGGCCAGCAGGCAGCCATGGCCCCTCTGCAGGCCGTCGCCGAGGCAATCCCAACACCAACATCCCGTCGGCGTCTCTCCTCGCCCTCCCCCCACAGGCTCTTTCCTCCATCTTCTCTCCCCGCTTCTCACATCCCCACTCCGCCAGGCCCCTCCCTCCCATCTGCTCACCTCCCTGGGCCAGGGCTCACTCCTTTCCTTCCTCTTTCCCCACCTCTCCTCTTTTTAAAAAAAATATATTTTATTGATTTTCCACAGGGAGGAAGGAAGGAAGAGGGATCGAGAGCTAGAAACATCGATGAGAGAGAAACATCGACCAGCCGCCTCTTGCACACCCCCTACCGGGGATGTGCCCGCAACCAATGTACACGCCCTTAACCGGAATCGAACCTGAGACCTTTCAGTCCGCAGGCCGATGCTCTACCACTGAGCCAAACCGGTTTCGGCCCCACCTCTCCTCTTAGCCCCAATGCTCTCCTCCAGTTCCCCGGCTCCCCTTTCCTACGCCCTACCCCTACCCCCCCCCCCCCCCCAGGGGAGCCTGGGGGACAGTCAGGAGGAGGGAGGGGGAGCAGGAGACCAGAGCTCACGGGAGAAATGGGTAGGGAGTGCTGGGTGGGCACGTGGAGAGAGAAAGACGGAGATGGGAGCGGGCCTCGTGGAGAGGGCCTGGCTGGGCAGGGATAGACCAGGCAGGACGATGCCGAGGAAGAGAGGAAGACAGGGAAGAGGAGGGTGAGGGGCCCCTCCTGAGAACTGGACGAGGAGAGAGGAGGGGCACACACATGAGGTGAAGATGGAGTAGGAGGAAAGCACAGAGAGGCAGAAAGGCGGGGGGGGGGGGGGGGGGGAGAAGGGGAGTGATGGGGGGAACTAGGATGGGGAAGCAAGGCTGGGCAGGTGGAGGCAGTAATGGGGCAGAGAGGCGGGAGGCCATGCCGGACCTCCATGGGATGAGGAGGATACAGCGTGGGAGATGAGGGAGGAACAAAACCTGAATTAAAAAAATTAAATAAATAAATAAATAAAATTAAATTTAATTAAATTTAAAAAACCTGAACTACACAATGAGAGGTGACGGGGGAACGGAAATGGGAGGTGATGGAAGCACAGAAATCGGAGGCAGCAAGGGGCCAGTGAGAGCTGGTGAAGGTCTGGTGATGGGGATCAGGGGAGCCGAGGGAAGGGCTGATGGGAGCATGAGGAAGAAGGAGCACCGGGATGGAAGGCAACCGGGCTACAGGGCGGGGAGGGGACGAGAGGGTGTGCAGAGAGGTGATGAGAGTGAAGGAGGTACAGAAATGGGAGGTGAGAGGGGTGCAGAGATGGAAGGCCCAGGGATGGGAGGGGGTGAGAGGATGTACAGGAGAGGTGATGAGAGTGAAGGAGGTACAGAAATGGGAGGTGAAGGAGGGCGGAGATGACGGGGTGAGAGGGGTGCAGAGATGGAAGGCCCAGGGATGGGAGGGGATGAGAGGACGTTAGAAGAAGTGATGAGAGTTCAAGGGTGAACAGGGAAGGAGGAACAGAAATGGGAGGTGAGAGGGTGCAGAGATGGAAGGCCCAGGGGTGGGAGGGAGGTGGTCCAGAGGGGGAAGTGGTGAGTGGACTGAAACGGGAGGTGACGGTTCCCTGGAACAGGAGGGCAGCAGCTCTGAGAGGGAGTGTGAGGAGGGACTAACACGGAGCATGAACAGTCTGACCGGCAATGAGATGTGTGTGATGCGGGTCAGACCCGGGAGGTGATGGGGAGCGGTGGCGTGGGGGGCAGGGACAGAGGGGGCAGGTGCAGAGGCGGCATGCAGAGCCCATCACGGGCCTAAGGCGGGAAGTGATGAGGCCATGGAGATGGAGGTGATGGGAGGAGATGGGAGTGATAGGGGTGATGGGAGGAGATGGGAGTGATAGGGGTGATGGGAGGAGATGGGAGTGATAGGGGTGATGGGAGGAGATGGGAGTGATAGGGGTGATGGGTGGTGATGGGGGTTATGGGAGGAGATGGGAGTGATAGGGGTGATGGGAGAAGATGGGAGTGATAGGGGTGATGGGTGGTGATGGGGGTTATGGGGGTGATGGGGGTGATGGGAGGAGATGGGGGTGATGGGAGGAGATGGGGGTGATGGGGGGTGATGGGAGATGGGGGTGATGGGAGGAGATGGGGGTGATGGGGGGTGATGGGAGGAGATGGGAGTGATGGGGGGTAATGGGGGGTGATGGGGGTGATGGGGGTGATGAGGGATTATGGGGGTGATGGGAGGAGATAGGGGTGATGAGGGGTGATGAGGGGTGATGGTGGTGATGGGGGGTGATGGGAGGAGATGGGGGTGATGGGGGTGATGTGATGGGGGTGATGGGTGGTGATGGGGGTGATGGGGGTGATGTGATGGGGGTGATGGGTGGTGATGGGGGTGATGTGATGGGGATGATGGGTGGTGATGGGGGTGATGGAGGATAATGGGGGGTGATGGGTGGTGATGGGGGTGATGGGGGGTGATGGGGGATAATGGGGGGTGATGGGGGGGTGATGGGGGTGATGTGATGGGGGTGATGGGTGGTGATGGGGGTGATGGGGGTGATGGAGGATAATGGGGGGTGATGGGTGGTGATGGGGGTGATGGAGGATAATGGGGGGTGATGGGTGGTGATGGGGGTGATGGAGGTTAATGGGGGTGATGGGGAGGTGATGGGGGTGATGGGGGGTGATAGGGAATGATGGAGATGATGGAGGTGATGGGGGTTATGGGGGTGATGGGGGGTGATAGGGAATGATGGAGATGATGGGGGTGATGGGGGTGATGGGTGGGTGATGGGGAGTGATGGGGGATTATGGGGGTGATGGGAGGAGATGGGGGTGATGGGGGATGATGGGGGGTGATGGGGGTGATGGGGGATTATGGGGGTGATGGGTGGTGATGGGAGGAGATGGGGGTGATGGGGGGTGATGGGGGATTATGGGGGGGTGATGGGGGTGATGGGGGGTGATGGGGGTGATGGGGTATTATGGGGGTGATGGGAGGAGATGGGGGTGATGAGGGATTATGGGGGGTGATGGGGGATTATGGGGGTGATGGGGGTGATGGGGGTGATGGGGGCAGAAAGAAGAAGTGACAGAGATCGGAAATGGAAGGTGGTAGAGTCCGAAGGGCTTTGAGATGGAGGCGAAGAGCGAGGTGAGGTGAGAGCAGTGGAAAGTGGTGGGGCTAGCACTGGAGGTGAGGGGAGCTGGCCCTGGAGAGGTCAGTTCCCAGCAATAGGCCAGAGGGGCGGGTGTGAGCGCGCAGGGCGCAGGGCAGGGGGCGGGGAGGAGAGGATGGGGAAGGACGGCCTGGGGGGCTGGCCGGGAGTGTGGTGGAGGACAGCCGTGGGGAAAGGGAGACGGTGGAGAGGAGACAGGTCTGAGGAAAGGAGAGATGGAACATGTCAGGGGCAGGGGTGGGAGATGGTCAGGGTGGGAGGGTGGTTGGGGGAGAAAGATGATGGGGTGAGAGCTGCCGACCAGCCATGGGAAGGTGAGGCGAGGCAGACGGAGGGGGGTACCTGGATGGAGAAACAGGGGTGAGATGGAGGAGGTGATGAGGAAGAGAGGGAGGGGGAGCTGGGCAGAGGGTGGAAGGACAGATGGGAGGTGATGGAGGCCGTGAAGGTGGGAACAAACCAGAGATGGGATGGAGGTGAGGTGAGGCACAGAGTGAGAGTGGAGAAGCAGAGATGGGTGATCAAGAGATGGGGGGGTGGAGGGAAGAGGGTGGGGCTGAGGAGGGGGCAGAGACGGAGGTGAGGGGCGCACAGGCTGGGGTGCGGCCCGGGCCGGGGCCGGCGCGCACGGGCCGGTCCACCAGGGCCCGCACTTACCGTGGCCGCCGCGGGTGAGGAAGGGCATGCGGTTGATGGCGATGGGCACGGTGCCGTGCTTGCTGTGGAAGTGGTGGACGTGGTGGGTGGTGCTGAGGCTGGAGGAGACGCGGGCCCCCTCGGCCGTGCCCAGCAGCAGCAGCAGCAGCAGCGGCAGCAGCGGCGGCGGCGGCGGGGGCCCGGCCAGGGCGGGGGGGCGGCGCGGGCACCCCCCCGGCCCGCTCCCCCCGGGGGGCATCTCGCCCGGGGGCGGCCGCCTACAGCCCCATGGCGGGGCGGGGACGCGCAGCCCCCCTCGGGCTCCGGCCCCAGGAGGGGGAAGGGCGAGGAGCGGGAGAACCGGAGCCGGGCTCGGTCCGCAGCCACGGGATCAGCGGGACGCCGCCGGGGAGCCCGGGGTCTGCGGCGCGGCGGCGGCGCGGCCCGGACCGCCGGGGCCCATCGCGCTAAGGGGCCCCGCGCATCCCGGCGGCGGGCGCGGAGCCGTCAGCAGCCCGGGGGGGCGCCCGGGGGAGGGGGCATCGCTCAGGCCCGGGCCGGCGGGCGGGGCCCGCGGGAGGCGGCGGGGATCCTGCGGAAAAGCCGAGCCGGGAGGGGCTGGCGGAGAAGCGGAGCTGCCGGCTGCCGCCCCACGGAGGCCGGGAGAGGAGGGCGGCGGGGAGGGGGCGGGGAGGGAAGCAGATCCGGGTGAGGAGGGATGGAGGGAGGAGGGGAGGAGGGGAGCCGGGCCGAGCAGAGGAGAGGCGCGAGCGGCGAGATTCCGGCGGAGGATGGAGGCAGCGGAGTGTTGCTGCAGAGGCAGAGGCAGAGGCTGGAAGGGAGAGGAGGGCGCCGGGAGGGAGGAGGGAGGGGGGAGGAGGAGGGAGAGCGGAGCGGAGGGGGGCGCGGAGAAGGCGGGGGCAGGCGGAGGACCGAGCGGCTCCGGGCTGCGGGCGGCGCTGGGCGCTCCTGCGCGGGCACCTGGCTGCCGGCTCCGCGCCCGCCGCGCCCGGGCGCGCGCCCGCCCCGCCCCGCCCCGCGCCGGGAGCGCGCTCCCCTCCGCCCCCTCCTCCGAAGGGCCCCGATGAATAATTGAACAGGGCTGAGGCAGCGGGGGAGGCGGCTCTCTCCCCTCCCCTCCCCCCCTCGCACCTGAGTGAACCCCAATAGTGCTCGCACCCCTGCCCGCACCCCTCGGAACGCGCGCTCGCCAGGAGGTGGCCGGGCTCCGGGGCTTGGGGACGGAGACACCCACGTGCCCACACAGGCATCATGGTGCGGGCGCGCGCATGCACACAGGCTCAGACACATACATGCATGCATGTGCTCTCAGAGGCTGGCGCATGAACTCACACTGGGCCGAGCGTGTACACCCGCTCCCAGAAGCATACATACACACACATACATGTTTGATCACAGGCAATCCATGGCCAGGCGCACGCAGACACGGCCCCTCGCTCACCCCCCCACCTCCCCGAACAGGGTCACCTACGTCCACACAAACGGCACCCGCACCTCAAAGGCACTGGAGTAAGCACACCACTCGGCCTCCTCCCACCTCCCCCAGAGTGCCCCCAACCTCCCGCACCCCCCCTGGACTCCAAGCCTTCCTCTCCACCCCCGGCCCGCCCCCGGCCTCCACCTCTCCCCCACCGCGTTCCCAGGGCACTGCCCACTGAGCGTCCCGCCTGGACAGGCCCTTCCTGGCCACGATGTCCAGCTGAGGACTCCCTGCTCCCTCGAGGGGCCCCTCCACTGGGCTGTGCCCCAGAGTTTCGGGGACCTCAGGAAGCGCCTGTCACAGCCCAAGAGGTGACGCAGGAGGCCCCCTTCCCTCCATCTGGGTGCCACCTCCACACCCACATCAACTCGGTCCGCCCAGAGGGTCCTCTGAGAGGAGGGGGCCGGGGGGAGAAGGAAGGAGGTGGAGACAGACCTAGCAAGGAGGAGTCAAAGGAATAGTGCAGCAGAGTGAGGAGAGGGGCGAGGGGCAAAGGGAAGGGGGTGATGTGAGAGAGGGAGGGAGATTCTGGGGGCGAGAGGACTGACTTCTGGTATTGGTTCCACTTCGGAGCAGAACTACCGCCAGTGGCCCCACATGGCGCTGTGCCCACTCCCGGTGCTGTCAGGACCCAGGCCAGCTCCTGCCACACCCGCCCTTGCTAGATGCCAGGCCCCTTTGACCTGGGCCTACAGACGTGAAGAAAGGGGTCCTCAGAGGGACCGGGAGGAGGATCTGAGCTGGTGCGCGGCCCCAAGCCTTGTCCCGCTGCCCTCTGCACCCCATTCTGTGCCCCTGGCTCCGAGATGCAGACTGACACAGCTCGGAGCAGGCGGCAGAGTTATGGTCCCCGAGGGAAGGAGGGCGGAGCCGGTAGCAAGAGGAGAGGAAGGGAAACCGCCTGGAGGCCAATCGATACCGGTGAGTGGGAAGTGCTGGGGGGGGGGGGGGCAGAGGGTACAATGAAGGGAGGGACAGAGATCGATAGAGGCTGCAGAGGAGCCCAGCAGATGGAGAGGCGAGAAGGGGCAGAGGGTGAGGAACTGAGCGCCGGGAGACAGCCGCAGGCGGGCCCCTGGGAGCCGTGGCCTGCGCCCCCAGCCTGGGCTTCCGGGGCTGGTCAGAGCGTGCCCCTCCCTTTAGCTTCCTCCTTTCCCATTTCACGTTCCCACTCCCCCCCTCCCCATCAAAGAGATGGGTTCTCGCCCTTGGCTCTCTCCTGCCTTCCCAGAACAGACTCCGGAGCCTTAAAGGGACACAGCCCCTTCGCCACGCCGCCTGGTGCGGTCCCAGGTCCCAGGTGGAGACGCCGAGGCGAGAGAAGTGCCGTCCTGCAGGTTGCACCTCTCATCCCAGGCTCATCCCCAGACAGCTCACCCCGACCCACCCATCCGAGGACAGGGTCCGGGCCCACCCCGCCACCCGCCCAGCCCACGCCCGGGGCCCTCTGTGCCCAGTGGTGCCCCAGCGCCTTCACACTCGGGTTGGAGAAACTTCCTTCTCCCCCCGGGCCCCTCCTCTCAGAGGACCCTCTGGGCGGACCGAGTTGATGTGGGTGTGGAGGTGGCACCCAGATGGAGGGTGTTCCCGCTGGCCCTGGTGTTCACGGGCGGGAAGACAGCCCCGGGGCACAGCGTGGACGTGACGGGGCCGAGCGTGGAGGTATGGAAGGGGGGCACAGTCCCCGACGCCCAGGCTCCCGCCCCGTCACCCTGTCCTGCAGGTGAGGTCTCAGAGGTGCCCAGGCCGGCGGTCCGAGGCTTCAGGTCGCACCCACCTTGTCTTTCTCTCCAGGCTCTGCCGCTGGACTGCAGACCAGGGTGGCTGTGGGGGCCCTTCTCCAGCCCCAGCTCTCCCTGCCCCCCAAGACCGGGAGGTCCCAACCTCCTTCCCACCTCTGCTGAAGGACAGTGTGGCCCCTGAGCCCCCCCCCCCCCCACACATCTCTACCCCCTTCCAGAAGGCTCCATCCACCCTGTGGGAGGCTGGAAGCAACAACGGGCGGCCGGGCTTCCTCACCCTGACCCCCCGCTCCCCGCCAGCAAGGCCCCCGCGGGCGCCTCCAGCGCCGGGACATGAGCGGCAGCGAGTGGGCGTCTCGGTTTTCTCCTCGGTGCAGGGGGAGGTGGCTCCCCACCCCACCGCCTTCCAGAGGGGCTGTCACTATTGGCGGCGACGTGCCCGCCGCCTCAGACCTGAGCACAGCTGGACGAGCTGCGGGAAGGGGCCAGCCCAGCCCCATGCTGACCGGGGCTGCGGTGCCCAGCGGGCCATGGCCTGGGGCTCTGCACGGATCGGATGTCGGACAAGGAAAATCCGGGGGACGGGGTGGGGATGGGAGTACCCACGGGTGCCCCTGCCTGAGAGCACCAGGCAGCACCAGGGAGGATGGCTGGACACCCCCAGGGCGGAGCACCATGACCCGCTCAGAGCCCATCCCGGCACCGCCCACGCCACAGGAAACACGGCCTCCGCCCTGATGCCCAGGCGCCTCGGGGGACAGAGGCACAGGCACCAGCCCCAGGTCCGTTGTGAACTTCCTCCGGGTCCACTCACCCCTCCGGGTCTCGGGTTCCATGTTGGTAAAGTGGAGGGAGAAGCCCTGTCCGCGAGCGCGCATGTGTGTGTCCGCATGTGTGTGTGTGTGTGTGTGTGTGTGTGTTTCCCAGGAAGCTCAGTGCTCACACCCTGCTCTCTCAGCAGGCCCCCCTCCAATCCCCATCATCAGAGGGAAACTCCAAAAGCCCCTCGAGGTGGCAGCTGCCCGCCCTCCTGCCCAGCTGGCCTCCTCTGCCACCAGCCGCAGGCCGCCAACCTGGAAGCTGCTGCTGGAGCCGCCCGGGGGGGGGGGGGGGCGGGTCACACCATGTGCCCCCGGGGCAGAGGGCGCCAGGGGCACCAGGGGTCCCTGTGGCTCCAGGAGGCAGCCTGCAGCTGGGCTCCGGGCGGGAAAGAGCAGGGCTCACTCAGCCAATGTCCGGCGGCCTGGCCTCGGGGACCTCTGAGCCTGCCTGCGGGGCCTGGACCCTCTGGGGGAGACAACAGGCTTCCACTGTGACACTCTGAGGGCTCCGAGGGAAGGGGTGCAGGCTGGCCAGCCCCCCGCTTCTGCAATAGTGTGTATGCGGGAGCTACACATGTAACACGTGAGCCCACGGCCAAGGTCGCACGGGGAGAGCAGCAGAGGCCGACACCTCCGGTCACGGGTGCAGGGAGCCACGCCCCACCAGCTCAGAGCGAAGGAGGGCGTCCAGCTAGCCATGGGGCGCCCAGAGTGAGGCAGCTGCAGACCCGCTCAGGCCCGCAGCTCCCCTGGGCTCTCGTGACGAGAAGGGATGAGGAGGAAGAAGCACGGAGGCTCAGCGGCTCTCCAGCAGCCCAGGCGGAGCCCCGCGCCCGCCCCGCACTCACGGTCATTGCACAC
The DNA here is from genome assembly GCF_014108245.1 of Pipistrellus kuhlii. NCBI lineage: Eukaryota > Metazoa > Chordata > Mammalia > Chiroptera > Vespertilionidae > Pipistrellus > Pipistrellus kuhlii. The sequence continues at coordinate 484,092 of NW_023425415.1, read as the reverse complement.
GGGGCCTCCGTAGGACGTCATGGTGCAGTCACAGGTGAAGCCGTCCCACTGCTGCAGGCAGACGCCCTGGTTGGCACAAGACTCTTCGGTGCAGGTGGTGCTGGGGCCTGGAAGGGGCGGGAGGAAGGGACACACCGGCTCAGCCACGCCCCTCCCTCCCGCCCAGGCGCCAGGGCCGGGCAGGGTCCGGCTCCCAGTCCTCCAGGCCGAAAGGGCCGGTACTGACTGACGAGGGGTGGGGTGGGAATGGGCGCTCAAGGACTGCCAGGCTTGGCCTTGAGCTGGGATTAAGGGCCAGGGGTGGGAGGCACCAGGGAGAGCAGGTGACCCTTCAGCCGGGGACCCCTGCTCAGAGCTGGGGGCAGGCACGTGCAAGGCCTGGAAGGAAGGCCGCCCGGCCTGCCCGGCAGCTGGCCCTCCTGCAGCTGCAGGTCGCACGCCTCCTCCTGGCCACACTCACCGTCACAGCCCCTCTCCACCTGCCCGATGCGGTGCAGGGCGTCCGCGATGAGGTCCGGGAGGCGCCCGTTGAGGTCCACCGAGGCCAGGCAGCCCTGGAAGCCGTCCCGGGAGGCCACCAGCTTGGGCAGGCTGCTGAACATGTTCTTGCTCAGACCGCCGATGTACAGCTCCCCTGCGGAGGGTCAGGGTCACACCTCAGCTCCAGGCCCGGCCCCTCCCGGAGGGCGCCCGGGTCCTCAGACCCTCCAGGCCGCGCAGGGCCCCATCCCAGACACTTCCTCACGGAGACCCAACGCCTCCACGTCCCCTCCCCGCCTTCCTCCTTCCTTCTCCACTTTGCCATCTGTCTGCTCCCCTCCCAGAGCAGCCCAGATGCAGGGGGCGGGGGCGGGGAGCAGCTGGAGGGAAATGTTCCACGCACGCTCCCACACATCTGATTCCAGTTCCGGCCTGTAATCAGGGCCTTTCATAATGTGCAGCCAACACACACACACACACACACACACACACACACACACACCGGCTCCCCCTGCCGAAGTCTCTGTTGCCGGAACTCCCGAGGCCTCTCCCCACCCCCAGTTCTCTCCGGGGGCTCTCAGCCCAGCTTCAGTCCCCGATGAGGAAGGCTTGGCAGGGAACTCTGGGGACCCTGGGGAGTGCTCCTAGTCACCACATCAGTGTCCGGCCACAGCGGACCTGACTCCCTGGGCGTTTGTCCCGCCCACCCCCCAACAGAACTTCATCCAGACGCAGGCCGCCCTGATGCCCTGACCATGGCCCCAGACCGCCCCAGCTGGCTACCGCCGTGGGTTATCTGTGACTCATCGCCCCCTTCTGAGAGCAAGGAGAACTGGCAGCATCATGCCCAACATCTGGCCCAGCTTCCACTCTCAGCTCAGCTGCCTTCTCACTCGGTGACTTCAGGCAAGCCACCTAGCTTCCAGAAGCTTCTATCGCCACCTCTCCAAGAGGGGAAGAGCCCAATGGTCTCTGAGGGTCCCCCTCCAGCTCGGACAGTCTGAGTCCCACTGACACAGGTCCCTGCGGAGCTGAGGGCGGCTTTGGGAGTGTGAAAGCAGTTGCCCGTTGGGCTCTGGGATGGCCACGGGCATTGTCCTCCCTTCAGTTCCAAAACCTGTTCTAGGCTCCTCCTCCTCTTCCCTCTCTGACCAGCCCCTGGGGGGAGGAGGTGAGTGACGGCTTCAATGGCTACTGAAGAGGCTGGAGATGTGGCACCCTGGTGTCATGCTGACCACAGGCGAGCCCAGCCGAGGCCCAAGGTATATGACCCTTCCCCTCACCAGCGCCCCACCCACCCTCCCTGGGAGGCGTCTGGCAGGGTGCTGAGCTCCCTGCTCGCTCTCCAGCCCCCATCCCAGGCTCCTCAAGCTGGTTGGACCAGGAGGTCTTGGAAGCTGTGGGGTGAGGCCCCGAGCTCCCAGGAGACGCAGCCTGGGACCGGCTTCCGGTGCTGAGACGGCCCCCGGGGAGCAGCCTCTGCGGGGAGGTGGCCATGCGGACAGGCAGGAGGGAGCCGTGGCGGGGAGGAGGGAGGATCGGCCAGTGGAAGGGCGCGGGGCGGGGGGGGGGGAGGGGGGGAGCGGGGTCTGGCCTGGGCCAGGCCTTGCCGGCGCCCGGCCCACCTTTGAGGTCGAGGTTCCGGGCGCCGCTGGAGTGCTGCGTGACGGTGCGGGAGTCGATCTTGAGCGTGTGCACGTTGCTGGGGTCCCGGGACACCGCCACGTGGTGCCACTGGTTGTCGTTGACGGGCTTGTCCGAGTTCCCCTTCATCAGCGACGGGCCGTTCCCCAGGTCAAACACGTAGTGGATGTACCTGCCGGCGGGAGGGGGCACGGGGTCACGGCGGGCGAGGCTGGGGGAGGAGCTGCGCCCGGCAGGGTCCTCGGTGCCAGGGAGGGAGGGGGAGAGGGGGAGGCCCCCGCTCGAGGACTGTGGTCGAGGGGGGACGTGGAGAGAGGACCACAGAGGAGCCGGTCGGGGGAGAGGCTAGTGGGGCAGCAGGGGCCCCTGGGATCAGCGACAGCGCAGCTCTAGGCCGGGGTCCTCTCCACCGGAGGCCACCGGACCGCCTGTCCTCTGCCTGCAGAGGGGGCTGGAGGGCCGGCAGGACGGGGAAGGGCGGGCAGGTGACTGGGAGACCCTGGCAGGGACGTAGCGGGCAGTCACCGGGCAGCAGGAGGGGGCGCTGTTTTGCTATCTTGGCTGGTATTTGGGGACTTGAGTCTTGGCCTGTGATGGTTTGGGGGATCAGATGTCTCAGCCGTACGGAGGGGCCGTGTCCTGGCCGGGCAGAGGGCCCCCTCCCCGGGCGGGGCAGCGCCCGGCAGCTCACCCCTTGACCAGCTCGATGACGATGAAGTCGTTGCCGTTGCCCGCGTTGAAGAGCAGCAGCCCGTCGGGGGCCGTGGTCTTGAACTGGAAGAAGAGGTGCATGGAGGCGTAGGCCTGCAGCGTGGCGAGCGCCAGGTAGCTGCTCCGGCTCTTGAAGGTGACGGGGTCGGCCACGATGGCCCGCAGGCCGAAGCGGGCGTTGAGCTCGCAGTAGGTGATGTCCCCGTCCTTGCACTGGTCCATGTAGGGCTGCCCGTTGAACACCAGCCCGCTCAGGTGCCCGATGAAGTTGGAGGGCACCACCGAGATGAAGCGCCGCTCCGTCATGATGCCCGTCTCGATGTTGTAGAGCTCCAGCCGCGTGTGGGCCCCCGCCATCTGTCCTGCTCGGGCGGGCGCAGAGAGGAGGGCGGCTTTTGGACCCGGACGGCGGGGCCCTGAGGCCGGGCCTCGGGTCCCCAGGAGCCGCCCTCCGCCCACGGGCTGCCCGGAGAGCCAGCACCGTCCCAGCTCCAGGAGGAGCCAGGCTTCCGGGGACACACTGCCTGCAGGGAGCTGGATGGTCCGGGGTCCGGGCCCCACTTACACCGCCCCCGAGGGAGACGTGCCGGCAGCAGCTCGGGGGGGTGCTGCCGCGGCCGTGCCACCGCCCAGACGGCGCGCCCGCCCCGCCCGCCCGGCGCCTACCCTCCACGGTCACGTTGTCCACGGACAGCTGCAGGCTCCTGCCGCGCCGCAGCACCCGCACCGTGTGCCACTCGTTGTCGTTGAGCTTGTGCCCCGCGAACAGCGTCTCGGGGCCTTTACCTGCGGCACCAAGGGGGGCGTGAGTGCGGCCTCCGTGCCCGGCCGCAGCACAGCCCCGGCGCGGCCTCGCCGCCCCAGGTGTGCACACAACCTCACACACAACCTACGGCCCAGTCCCGGCTGTGCGCACACCGTGCACACCGACACGCACGCTCACGTGGAGAGCTCTGCCCTCTGTACAGCGTGCCAGGGTGCCACTCAGGGAATCGATGTGGCCCGTGCCAGTGGAGCCGTGCCCCGGGCTCTGCACACAGACACCCGTCCTACCGCCAGCACGCTCCTCCCTGTCCCCTAAGGACCTTCCACATCCATGTGCGCAGCCAGCGGCTAAATCCCCACACACGCGCAGACCTGCAACTTTCCCAGCTAGAGGCCCACGTGCACCCACAGCTTCCTGCGGGCACGGGCCCTCCACAGGGACACACAGCCCCCCGCTCCAGGGGCCCAGGGTGACCCCTGCACACACAGGCTACCCCGCACACAGCTTCAGCGGGGCCAGAGGGGAATGTGTCTTGAGGAAATATGACCACTCATTCAAGGCCAGGATGACCTGCTTCCAAGCCTAAAACAAAAGTATTTATCGTTGGCTCTGGCTAGCGTGGTTGAGCATCGACCTATGAACCAGGAGGCCACGGTTGGAGTCTTGGTCAGGGCATCTGCCTGGGTTGCAGGCTTGATCCCCAGTGTGGGGCATGCAAGAGGCAGCCGATCAATGATTCTTTCTCATCATTTCTCTCTCTCTCTCTCTCTCTCTCCTCCTTTCTCTTTAAAATGAATAAAAATATATTTAAAGAAGAAAAATAAATAAAAGGTTTACCTTTGGCCCTGGCCGGTGTGGCTCAGTGGTTAGAGTGCTGGACCACGCACAGGAGGGTCATGGGTTCGATTCCCAGTCAAGGGCGCAGACCTGAGTTGCAGGTTTGATCCGCAGCCCCAGTCGAGGTTCATGCAGGAGGCAACCAATCGATGTGTCTCTCACATCGATATTTCTCTCCCCCTCTCCCATCCACTCTCTCTAATAACGAATGGGGGGAAATATCCTCGGATGAAGATTAAAAAAAAAAAAAAGATTCTCTTTAGAATGGTGCTGAGCCTTGCAGCACTCCCAGGTCACCCCTGGGTCCTCAGTGCTCACGCCAGCAAGGAGCAGGGTCCCCATGGGTATGCACGCAGGTACCGAACACAGCCTCAGCTCTCACACACACACACACACACACCCGCTGCCTGGGCCCGCCGCCTTCCTGTGCTCATTCCTACGGACCGCAGGCACACCATGTGGAACTAGACAGCGCGGGGCCGGGCCGCTGGGGCGCTCAGAAATGCCCACTCTCTCTCTATCGCACCCCGCCGCCTCTGAGAGCGCCCCCATGCGGCAGAAAGACGGCCCTGCCCACGCAGGAGCCGGGAGGGGTTGGAAGGCCTGACCACGCCGCCTCCACGGATCTCAAGCCGCGGCTTCCTTCCGGCGTGCCTCGCGCTCCCCCTTGTGGCCGCCGCTGGACATGCAGCGGGATATTCTGGCCCAGAGCTCTCTCCGCCTTCCTGCCCATAAAGGGGTGTGGGCCATCCGGCTGCGGGGCCACCAAGACCCTGTCCCGCTCCTGAGGACGTGAGATGACAAGGCACTTCCTTCCCCCTCCTGGCCCCAGTGAGTATGCTGACCCGGATCCCCACCTGCTCCCCCTGGTTTGGCTTCCTTTGGCCCATCCTGTCCACAACCACACTACCCCCTCCACCCTGCTCCCTGCCTCCCCAAACCCCATACCGGCCCTCCTCCCCGCCACCGACCCTCCCCAGACCCCGGCCCAGCATCCCAAGCCCCTCAGGACTCTGCAGAAGAAGAGGGAAGCCACTTACTGGGTGCGCAGCCGACGCGCAGGCAGTCTGGGGGGGCCATGGGGCGGGCAGAGGGGAGGGAAGACAAAAAGGCAGAACAATTTTTTTTTTTTTACATCCTTCACAGGGAGGGGTGTCTGCGGACGGGGGTTCCCCCGGGGCCACTTTCCGGGGACCACGCGTGCCCAGGTGCCCTCTCCCCTTCCTCAGGGGGACCCTGTCCCTCCTGTCCCCAAGAGGGCTCCACCCCTCCCCAGGCTGGGAGGCGGGCAGGCAGGTGACAGGGAGGGCCTTCGTGGGAGGGCCCGGGCCTCTCCTGTCCGAGGGAGATGGCACCCTGGGAATCAGCGTACACGGGATCGCAGGGGCGCTGAGGGCTTGGCCAACCCAACACCTCCCGTCTCCGGGAGGGAGGCATGGGGCAGGCCAGCGGCCCTGCACCCCGCTCTGGGGCGGCTCCCTGCTCAGAGCCCAGGCGGTGACCGTCACTCCCCAGGTCCTCTGGGCTCTGAGCCGGAGGAGTCTGCCCCAGGCCTGCCCCGTGGCCACAAACCTCCCCGAGCCCCAGGGGGCTGCCCCTCTCCTACAGGAACCTTCCTTCTCCCTTCCTAGCCTGCGGGACGCGGGCTCACCGGCCAGAGGCCCCTCGCCCCGAAGAGGAACCGCTGTTCGTCTTCCTAGGAGCAGCCCGGCCTCACAGGGGGGACACCGAAGCACGGCTTCTGAGGGCACAGCAAGTCAGGGGCCGGCAGGCACCACAAGCCAAGTCCCCTGCCCTGCCCTGCCCTGCCCCAGCCTGCTACCCCCAACTCCAGGCTGCGGGCACCACTGGCCAGAGCACACGGTCTACGCAGAGCAGCACCCTCCCTGTGGCTCCGAGCCTCCGGCCACCCCCTTCCCCCGGGGGACACATCACCCACATGCCAGCGGACCAGGTCCGGGGAGGCCGCCCCTTCGGGCCCACCAGCAGGAGCTGCAGCCAGGAGGTAGGGAGGCTGGCCGAGACTCTGCAATGGCAGACCTGAGCCTCGGCTCCCCCACCCCCTGCTGTGAACCGAGGGCCTGAGCCAGAGGGTCCTGAGCTGGGGCAAGAAATGGGCTGTCCCTGTCCTCTCCGAGGGGGCAGTGCCCAGCCTGTGAGCAGCACTATCCTGGCATCCAGTGGCCCTGGCTCTGCCCAGACCCTCTGGACCAGGAAGCAAGGGGCGCCGGGCATCTGGCATGCCCTGGGCGGGAAGGTTCCTGCAGGGAAGGCCAACAGACTCCCCTGTGCTCCGGGGGCACGGCCCTTGGGCGGTACGCTGAGCTCCACACGCGTTGTCAACCACAGCAGAAGAGTGGGGGAGCAGCCGGGACCCTGAGCCACAGCCTGGCACCGCGGGAGTCAGGGCGGCCGGAGGCCCAGGGCAGACACGGAAGTCAGAGGCCAGGACGAGGAAGGAGGTAGAGGGAGCAGAGAGGAAAGAGGAAGAAAGGGAGCAGAGGGAAGGAGAAGCTGGACGGGGAGGGGGGGGGAAGGGGGTATGGAGGGTGCCAGGCCTGGAGTCAGGTCGCGGGGGCTCTCAGGCCAGCAGAGTCTTCACCAGTGAAGGGTCCAAAAAAGAAAAAAGGGTGGGAGGGGCCGCTGACTCCATGGGGGAGAGGCCTGGTTCTTTCCCTCCCAGCGGGGGAACGCAGGGATGGGGTCCGTCTGTCCAGAGAAGGGGTGTCAGCTCCAGTCCCACCCGCTGCAGCGGCCACACCTCAGGAGCCCCCGCCCAGTGGGGTGAGAGGGAAGCACACCCTTTGGGGATGGCCCCAGGAGGGAGCCAGCGCCATCCGGAGGAAAGCCAGGAGCGCAGTGAACGGAACGGCCTCAGGGCGCCCTCGGTGCAGGGCACAGCCCTGGGGCGTAGCTAGTCACCCACCGGCCGGTCAGGCACCTGCGCCTCAAGTCAGGGGTGGACAGGGACCGGTCTGCCCAGACACACCAGGCCCTGGCTGGACACAGAGACCAGGCGGGGAGAGGGATGTGACGGGTCGGGTGGGAGGAAGCCACCTGCGCAGGAAGGAGCCGAGGGGAAGAACCGGCTTCCCGGCCCCCTCTGACCCTGCCACCCCAGCCCCCCAGCTTGCAGGGGGCGCAGTGGGGAAGGCTGCTCTGCAAGGGGCCCCAGGAGCCACTGGCCAGTCCGCTGTCAGGAGCAGTGCCACGGAGGCAGCCCATCCAGAGCTGCGGGCCAGAGCCTGGCCGACAGGGGGAGCCGGAGAGCTGCCGAGCAGCCGCGTGGCCGTGCCCTCCAGCCGGGGCTGAAGGCTGTGGGGTGTGGCGTGTGTGAGCCTGGCTTACACCTCGAACGGGAGTTGGACTTGCTCCGTCCGGCTCGATGGGGGCAGAACCAGGTGCCCGGGCAGGGACTTGAGAAGGGGAGGCTGCGTGGAGGAAGAAGGACCGTGGCCAGCATGGCTGTCTCAGACAAGGAGCTCCTGGCACAGCGGGTCTCAGCCCAGGGGGGGCCTCCTATCTGTGGGGGGAGGCAAGGACAGTTCACATCGGGGACGGGCTGCCCGGGTGACTTCTGAGACCCTCCAGCTCTGAGATGCTTTCAGTACAATGCAAGGCGCCCTCCGAGTGTTCTCGCTGACAGCGGGGACCACATGGGCACTTCCAGGGAGGGTGGGTGAGGGACAGAAAGCCGGCTGGTGCTGCCCCAGGAGCCATGGCCAAGGCCGAAGGAACAGGGACACAGGTCACACTGAGCAGGGTGAGGAGCCTCTGCTCAGGCGGCAGGCTGCAGAGCTCCGGGACCGCCCGGGGCACCGAGGACCGGGAGGCGGGGCAGGCCGGAGGCATCGGGTCTCTGACCCCGGCCTCTGCTCTCTCTGGCCTAGCAAACACCTGGCTCCGGAGGCGGGCACAGAGTGGATGATCCCCAGCCGCCCGTCCAGTGGTCATGGCGGACCGCTCCCGCCTCCAGGCCGGCACCCAGGCTGGGCCAGGCCACTGAGTCTGGGAGCGGCATCGGCTGGCTTCCCTGCTCAACCGTCTTCTCTCCGTTCCCCAGAAGTGGTCCAGCCAGCACTGCGGCCTCGATGGTGTTGCCTGACGGGGCCAGGCAGGCCCTGCATGGCGGGCAGGATGGGGATCAGAACGGGACCCTGAGATGGGATCCTGTGGAAGGAAGCCAGCCCCCCCCGCCAGGCCCCCACCAGCTGCAGCCCACAGCCCCAGGCCTATCCCTGGGCGGTTCTCCTTCGGGAAGGCGGGTGCGTCTACCCGTGTCTCTTGCTCTGCGCGCTGTCTTCACTCCCGTTATTCCATCTCAGCCTCAGCCATCACAGAGTGGGCGGAGTGAGGACTCTCATCCCCATTCTACAGAGAGGGAAGCGGAGGCTCGGAGAGGAAATGACTTACCAGCCTTCGAGGGGACCAGGGCTAGAACCCAGATCCTCTGGCCCCATCACAGCCCGCGGCCGGGGCCGGTGTGGGCAGGCGGAGCCTGCGTGATCGCGCAGCGGCCTCACGCCGCCCTGTGCACGCATCACTTGCATTTGCGGACACATGCGTCCGCACAGGCATTTGGTCACAGCTGGTCGTGGGCCACGTCAGAGACGGCATCTCTGTGGCCGGGGCCAGGCACAGCCAGAGGCAAGGGCGCATGCAGCCTGAGGCCGCCTTGTTCTCGACCTTCTGCGTGCTCAGTCACACCAACAGGAAAGCACGCCCATGGAAGGGCAGACTCGGTCCTGAGGGCCCCAGAGTGTCTAATCAGAAGGAACCCGGGTTTCTCCGGGGGGACCTGGACCCGGTGAGGAAGCGTGTCTGCGTCCTGCCAGCGGGAGGCCCAGCACCCGCTGTTCCCACTGCGCACAGAGCGAGCAATCTCCTGTGGGCAGACCTGGGCAGCCGAGCAGCACCGGCCACTCATGGGCCCCAGGCTGGCGCCTCCTCCTGTGGCGCCTCAGAGTGCTGGGGGAGGGGGAGGGGGAGGGACCGGGAGCGCTGGCCCCAAGGCACTTCCCGTCCAGCTCCCCTGCAGCACCACCGCTGCCGCTGCCGCCACTCGGCTATGATCTGTGGTCCTGGCTAGAGGCAGAGCCTCGGGGAGCCTGAAGACAGTCAGAGGCCCCAGAGGCTCGCACACCTCCCGCTTCCGCTCCCGCCTCCGTCTGCAAAGCCTGGTCCTGATAGGAGACCAGGGGCCAGTAGTGCACGTTTATAAACAAGGTGGTGGCCCGCCTGTCCTCCCGACGCCCTGGAGACCACGTCAGCGAGACTCCAGATGGACTCTGAGAAGCTCAGAGCTGTGTTGCCTGGTCAAGGGTTCTAATCCGCTCAGGGCGGGACCCTCGGGACCCGAGCGGCCGGGACCTGCCTGCGCAGCGGGCGCCGGGTGCTACCATCTGCGCTGAGAGTGCGTCTGGGCTGGACAGATGGGACGTGGCCTGGACAGTCAGGACGCTCACTGCCAGGGCCTCCCGGCTGAAGCCCAGCGGTTTCACCCACCGCTGTGCCGGGGTGGCGGACACCTGGCCCTTACAGGGGGTCCCGGGAATGTCAGCGAGTGAGTCCCACAGCCCTCACGGTCCCGCCTGCTGACACCCAGGGCACTGCGCGGGAGGTGGCAGGGCCGGCGCGGGGCAGGGCAGAGACCCGAGCCTGATGGTGAGGCCTGGACGCTCGCACCCAGCTCTGTGAGAGGCAGTGAGGGGAGCGCCGTGCTTCAGGCAGATGCCCTGAGTCTGAGCCCGGCCCCCCGCACCCCCACGACCCCCGTCAGCGTGGCCCTGGGTCATGAATGCCACAGTCTATTAAAGGGACAGCGGCACCTATCAGACCTGGTGGCACCGCAGGGCAGCCACGGGACGCAGACGTGGCAGGTGGCGAGTCCCACGCGTCCGTGTCCACGTGCGCCTGCGCGCCAGACGCAGACACGCCGCTCAGGGGGAGCCAGTGAGGCGCTGGGAGGGTCTCAGCTCTGGATCTGCCTCTGCCCCGGGCTGGGGCGCACGGGTGCTGCCCAGAGAGTGAGCCATGGGGAGCAGCGGGCGAGGCGGCACCAGCGTGAGCTGTGGCTGTGTGCGCCAGGGACAGAGGCCGCCAAGGCCAGGTGAGCCGGGAGCAGCCCCCGGCCCCGCACACTCGGGCGGTGGTGCGGCCACGGGGTGTCCGCACAGTGCGTCCTCTGGGCTCTCACCCTCCCGCCTCCAAACCCTCACTGGGCACCACCAGCTTCTCCGGACAGAGGGGTGAGTCAGCGGCGGGGGTGGGGGTCAGCGGGGACCGGAGCTTCCCGGACAGAGGGGTGTGAGTTGGGGTGGGGTGTGTAAGGGGGGGCAGGCGTTTCTCCGGACAGAGGGGTGTGAGCCAGAGGTGGGGGGTGGTTACCGAGGTTGACCGTGAGCTTCATCTGGCCCCCGTCCAGCTCGAGGCGCAGGGTGTCGGCCGACTCCCTGGAGGTGGTGGCCATCATGAGCCCGTAGGCCCGCTGGGACATGAAGCGCAGAGACACGTCCTCCGCCTCCGTGTGCATGGCGTTCGGCAGCATGATCTTCATGTACATGGAGCCGTCGTAGCTCAGCACCGTGGCCTCTGCCCGGGAGTGGGGAGGGGAGAAAGGGGAGCAGGGAGCGGGGCAGGCAGAGGCCAGTGGAGGGAGAGAGGACGGAGTCATCACCAGGAGGACGGGCAGGCTGGTGGAGGAGGGCGGTGGGGGGGGAGGATGAGGGAGGAGGGCCGGGGAAGGGGGAGGAGGGCCGGGGAAGGGGGAGGAGGGCCGGGGATGGGAGGAGGGCCGGGGATGGGAGGAGGGCCGGGGATGGGGGAGGAGGGCCGGGGATGGGGGAAGAGGGCCGGGGATGGGAGCAGGCGGGGATGGGGGAGGAGGGGCGGGGATGGGAGGAGGGCCGGGGATGGGAGGAGGGCCGGGGATGGGAGGAGGGTCGGGGATAGGAGGAGGGCCGGGGATGGGAGGAGGGTCGGGGACAGGAGGAGGGCCGGGGATGGGAGGAGGGTCGGGGATAGGAGGAGGGCCGGGGATGGGAGGAGGGCCGGGGATGGGAGGAGGGCCGGGGATGGGAGGAGGGTCGGGGACAGGAGGAGGGCCGGGGAAGGTGGAGGAGGGCCGGGGATGGGAGGAGGGCCGGGGATGGGAGCAGGCGGGGATGGGGGGGGAGGGGCGGGGATGGGAGGAGGGCCAGGGATGGGAGGAGGGCCAGGGATGGGGGAGTAGGGCCGGGGATGGGGGAGGAGGGCCGGGGATGGGAGGAGGGCTGGGGATGGGAGGAGGGCCAGGGATGGGGGAGGAGGGCCGGGGATGGGGGAGGAGGGCCGGGGATGGGAGCAGGCGGGGATGGGAGCAGGCAGAGGGAAGGGAGGAGGGCCGGGGATGGGAGCAGGCGGGGATGGGGGAGGAGGGTCGGGGATGGGGGGAGGAGGGTCGGGGATGGGAGGAGGGCCAGGGATGGGAGGAGGGCCGGGGATGGGAGGAGGGCCGGGGATGGGGGAGGAGGGCCGGGGATGGGAGCAGGCGGGGATGGGGGAGGAGGGTCGGGGATGGGAGGAGGGCCAGGGATGGGAGGAGGGCCGGGGATGGGAGGAGGGCCGGGGATGGGAGCAGGCTGGGATGGGGAAGGAGGGCCGGGGATGGGAGGAGGGCCGGGGATGGGAGGAGGGCCAGGGATGGGAGCAGGCAGGGGGAAGGGAGGAGGGCCGGGGATGGGAGGAGGGCCGGGGATGGGAGCAGGCGGGGATGGGGGAGGAGGGCCGGGGAAGGGAGGAGGGCCGGGGATGGGAGCAGGCGGGGAAGGCCGCCTCACCTCTCTCGCAGACGCGGCCCAGGAAGCCGGTGCCCACGCAGTCGCAGACGAAGCGGTTCCAGCCCTCGCGGCAGGCGCCCCCGTTGCGGCAGGGTGCGGACGCGCACTGCTTCAGCGTCTCCCGGGAGCAGAAGGGGGCCACGCCCGCCGCCCCCTGCGCCTCGGCCAGGCCCCGCAGGTCGCGGCTCCGCCCGTCGATGAAGAGGTCCCGCACGCAGCCCACGTAGCCGGCCCGCAGCACCGCCGTCCACACCTCCGGGGGCAGCGGCATGTCCACGCGCCCCCCCTCGGGGAGGCCGCCCAGGTACAGCTCGCTCTCCAGGTCCAGGATCTCACTCTCCCCCGCGGCCAGGAACGGGGTGCTGCGGCTGTTCACCGAGATGGAGCCTAGGGGTCACCAAACAGCGGGCCTCAGCAGGCAGGACGGACGGGACGGCCAGAGAGGGTGCCGGCCTGCCTCCCCACCTGTCCTGGGGGAAGCTCAGTCTCCCTCGCCAGCTCAGACACTGTCTGACAAAGGTCCCCCAACTTCAGCTCACGTGAGCCAGCCCAGCCCGGCTGCAGGGTGAGGTCCAGACTCCTCCCTCCCCACCTGAGCAAGTCTTTGGAGGATGCACTGGAGGTAGACACACCCCAAAGGACTGGATCATTCACGGGTCATTCCCGCCCCCTCCCTTAAGCCAGGAGCTAGAGGCGCCGGTCCCTGAGGAGGTTTCCCAACTGAGCGTTCGTGACCACGTGCCAGCACTTGGCACTCTGCACGCCACACCACGTAAGCCTCAGGGACAGATAAGGCTGTCCTTCACCACCCCATGTTGCAAGGCCAGCTGGCAGCCAGGCGGGGGCGGCTGGTGCGGAGTTCCCCTCCCATAGAGGGGAGACCCGTCATCTTAGGGGAGATTTGGGCTCAGGTAGGAGCTTCAAGGCGACCACTGAGCAAGAGGAAATTAAACCGAACTTAGGCCTGGCCCGAGGGACAGGCTGCGTGTTCCGCTGTAGGAGCCCCTGGGCAGTCACGTTCACAGGGGCAGAAAGAGGTAGTGCTCGAAGGGAAAAGGAAAGGTCTGCAGATGGCTGGGAGGGGTGGTAACAGGAACATGGACGCACCCATTCCGCCACCGAACTGTACACCTAAAATGCTAAAAGGTAACTTTTAGGTTATGTATAATTTACCACTCTGCTGAAACCCGGGAATACGTCAGAGGGCTTTGCTGGAATGACCGCTCAAGCATGTGTGCTGGGTGCAGGGATGGGCCTGGGCCCCTGGGCATGGCCAGAGCTGCTCAGGGCAGTGGCCCCGGGGCCAGCCAGACCTTGTGGGTGGGCTCTGAGCTCTGGGTGAGGCCACGGAGATCACTTCCTGGAGGCCACAGCGAGCAGGAGGCCGGGAGTCCCGGCAGCTTTCCAACCTAAAGGGCCACTGTCCAGCCGTGTGGAGACACCGGGAGCCCTGCCCTGAGGGAGAGGCAGACCCAGCTAACAGCCCATGAAGGGCGGACACTTCCGGGGCCATGGCAGCCCGTCACCCTACGGAGACACACTGGAGGATGCACTGGAGGTAGACACACAGCCTAGCGTGGTGGCAGCCGGGGAGCGCGACACCGCAGCTGATGTGGATGGGGCTTACACTGGATAATATGTCCGTCTCACGGACATCAGCTCTCCCTTTCCCAGATAATTCTCTCGTATTCGACAAGATGAATTAGGCAGAAGACAAGATGAGGGTGGGCAGGAGGACTGAGGTGACACGTGAAGGCGAGGGGAGCTAAAAGCAACAGGAGTTTCAAGACAGCAGGCTCTGCTCTGCACCTTCCCTGTGCTGAGTCCTCACTGGGGCCACTGTCAGCTCCCCACCCCCACCCCCCAGTGCCCTGCGCCCCCAGAACAGCTGTGACAGCAAAGACTCTCGTTCATGCGCCCTCTGCTCCAGCACCTTGGACAGCGCCCAGCGTGCCAGCAGCTGTGCTGTTAATATTTCTAAAGTGAATTAATAAAAGAAAACTGAATGGGTCTGGACAGTGGCAGGCTGCTGGGAATAGTTCTTAGGGGAGAGAGATAGCACACTGTGGGAGGCCCTGTGCTGAGGCCTTTACAGGGTCCTGTCATTTTCTCTTGATGGGCGACGGGCCTGAAGTCAGCCACACAGTAGTGAAAGGGCGGAGGTGTGACCCCAGGTCTCCACCACGCCCCCCGCAGGACAGGAGTGACAGTGCAGGGCAGGGATGCCAGTGAGGGAGACGCAGGATGAGTTGGGGAAACTAGGACAGAAGGGGCCTGGGAGGATGAGGGTCAGGGCCAGGAGCGGCCAGGGTGGGAGAGGGCAGGGGGCTCCCACCTTTGCGCCCGTCCCTCTGGAAGTCCACGTGGCACCACTCGCCGTCGTTGACCTTGCGGCTGGACGCCCGCAGCTTGATGCCTCCAGAGCCCATGTCCAGCAGGAGGTAGAGGTAGCCGTCCAACAGCTCCATGGCGAAGTAGTCGGCCCGCGGGGCGGCGCCGAGGCTGCTGGCCCCCGCCCCGGCCCCGGCCCGCCGGCCCTGGCTGAAGAGCAGCAGCCCGTTGGCCTCGGTGGTGCGGAAGTCCAGGGAGATGGAGCCGGTGCGCTTGGCGCTCCAGCGGGGCAGCGCCACGAACGCCTCGGGGCTCTCAAAGGTCACGGGGTCCAGGGCGGCCACGTCCTCACAGCGGAAGGACAGGTCCCCCTGCAGCTTCATCTTGGGGTCCCCTTCCTTCGCCAGGCGGGACAGCTCCAGTTTGAAGTCGTTATTCTTGTAGACCACCTGCGGGGAGGGGGGGAGGGATGGAGATGTGGAGCGGCCGGGCTGGCCCGTCTGCCCAGCACCGTGGGCCCTGGCCCAGCCCTGGGGGCCCTGCTCCGCTCCACCGGACCACGGCGTGGCCTCTGTTCTAGAACCACACACACAGGCTGTGAGCACGCCCCCCGCGCCCCACGCTCAGTCCTGCCTTCCTGCCCAGCTCTGCAGTGAGGCAACAGCGGCCAGTCAGAGCCACCCCGGTGACACCTCCCAGCTCTGTCTTCTCCTTTGCACTCTCCTCTCACCCACCACCACGGCAGGTGCTCATCTTACTGGGGAGCAAGCGAAGAGCTGGCCAGGTCGGGGCACTTGGCCAAGGGCACAGAGCAGAGAGCGGAGAGCTGGGACCCAGCCACGGGGGCTGAGTCTTCACAGCCAGCAGCTGCTCAAGGTCCCCGGAGAGGATGTGAGGGAGAGGCCGCTGGGCGGGGTCGATGGCCTCGGGTTTTGAAAAGAGGAGGACGAGCAGGCACGGAGGCGGGAGGCTGGCCAGCGCAGACCACATCACACGGGGCGGCGAGCGCTCGGGGCAGCCCGGCCGGCCCGGCTACTCACGTCCTTGAGGCAGCCCATGAAGTTGTTGCTGACGGGCGAGCCCGGCAGGTCGGCGGTGTTGGGGCTGCCCCCGATGTAGAAGAAGTCGTCGGAGCCCAGCATGGTGTAGTCCTCCTGCGTGTAGCCCGTGGTGGTCAGGATCCCGTCCACCGAGATGGTCACCTGCCCGGCCCAGGGCGGGAGGGAGAGACAAGGAGACAACCGGCATCAACTCCCTGGGGAGAGCCGAGGGCTGGGCAAGGGAGGGGCCGGGGGGCAGTGGGGGAGGGGGCCGGACCCCCCATTTTTATGTCTGCTTGTCTCAGAGGAGGAACAGTGGGGGGGGGGGAGGGGGAGGGAGGGAGGAGGCAGCACAAGATTGGATGGTCCCAGGGTGGGCAGAGGCCTGAGGGTACGGGAGCGCTCTCCGGAACCAGTTCCTGGATTGGCTCCGAACGGGAGCGGGCACCCCAGGTCAGGGCTCCAGGATGGGGGATGCTAAGGGCACCCTCAGGCCCTTCCTCCTGAGGGTGCTCTCTGGACCCGCATGCGACTGGCAGAGACCCAGTTTCTCCCCCCCCCCCCATCTTGGCGGCTCCAACTCCCTGCAGCTCCCCCCTCCTGCCCCAGGGCGCTGAGGAGCCTTCCAGCCTCAGCCAGTAGGGCGGTGGCAGCGAGCAAGGGCACGAGGAGCAGAACCGAGACATTCCTGAGCCTTGGAGCCTCCGGAGTGAGGGGAGCGGGGGTGGGGGGCAGAGCATCCTCAGCGCCGATGCCCACCACTACACCCCTTTCCTGAGCCTCTTACGCCCAGATCCCTCCACCCAGGTCCCTCGTCTCCCAAGGAGAGGGCAGCGCTTTACTGACCCAGCTGCCTTTCCCTCCGTCTTCCCAACCGAGGCCACCGTCACTCTAGGGGCCAGGCCAGGTTAGAGCAGAAGGGGGGCAGGGCTCACCCAGGACACTTGGCCGTGGGCGAAAAGTCAGGGAGAAAAGGATGGGCCGCCTGGTACTCCAGGGGGTGAGAGGGGCACAGTGGCCGGGGAGCAGTGATCTCGGGGAGAGTGGCAACGCAGGGAACTCTCAGACTGCCCCTCCTCAGCCAATCCCACCCCCACCCCGCCCCCTGCTTTAGGACAATCAGCTGGCAAGTCACCCCTCTTCCCACTCCCCTAAAGTGCTTCAGCACCCCCTTTTCCGGCAAAGTCTGGAGATGGGGGCCTCCCAGTCCCACCTGTACCAGTCCACCTGCACAGGCCACCAGCCAGCTTCCAGGGACTGGTCTCCGGAGGCCATGGTCGTGGGCAGGCATAGTGTTAGGACTCCTGAGGGACATGAGCAGAAGGGAGCAGGGGACTACCCCCCAGGACCCCGAGTCCCCGCCTGCGGAGCTGGAGCCTTCCGGTGGGGGGCGTGCAGGCTGATCAAAACCCGGGCGCAGGGCCCTCCTGGGAACCATCGAACCTTGTGCTGAGGATCTAGGTTCAGGGCAGATGGAAAGGGGTATCTCTGAGGGAGGAGGAGGGGTGAAAGCGTCAGAGTCTTGCTTGGAGGGGAGGGCTGGTCTTTATTGTTTATTTCTTCTTCCCTCCCTCCCACCTGAGGCTGGGCGGTGGGGGTCTGGGTGGGGAAGGGAAGGGTCAGAGTATTAGTCACAAAGACATGCAGACAAGGTTAGACAGGGCAGAGGGGCTGGAGGGACGGAAGGAGGGGGCTGGGCTGAAGGGTGGGGAAGACAGGAAGGGGTGGCAGGTGCAGGGGTCTCCCTGGACAAACTCCGCTCCCTCCCGCCCTCCACCTGCACGTCGGACTGGGCCACTAGTTAGTTCCTGAGCGTCCATCTGGCCACCCCAAATAGACAGTCAGCCCTGAAGGATGGGCTCCCGGCCCTGCCGGCGTGGCTGAGGGATTGAGTGTCAACCTATGAACCCAGGAGGTCACGGTTCAACTCCCGGTCAGGGCACGTGGCCGAGTTGCTGGCTCCTTGCAGGAGGCAGCCGATCAATGCTTCTCTCTCATCACTGATGTTTCTATCTCTCCCTCTCCCTTCCTCTCTGAAATCAGCAAAACACTTTTTTTTTCTTTATTAAAGAAGAATGGGCACCCTGTAACCCCACCAATCCCAGCGAGGGCCAGGGACACATCACAGTCATCCTCAGGGCCGATGCCCACCACTATACCCCTTTCCTGAGTCTCGTACACCCAAGCTGAAAGTGAACATCAAGTCACCTCAGACCAGGGCCACAGCCTGTGTACCATCTATTCGCCCTCCGCCTCGGGGGCCTAAGCCCCTGGTGGGCAGAGCCTCAGTCCTCCAGAACTGCTGGAACCAGGCACCCCTGTTTCTGTGGGGGGCGGCAGGGCCTGCCCAGCCCCAAAGCTCCCCAGGAACAGGCTCATCTGGCCCTGTCAGTACCCTCAGCTTCCAGCCCGCCCGGCACTGCGCTGTCCCGGCCCCGGCCTGGAAGCCAGGCACCAGCTGCAGCATCTTCTCCCCTCGGCGGGCTTTCCTGGGCCCGGCCCCTGCCTTCGCCCTCGGAGTTATAAGGACCTGACTGGAGGGGAGGGGAGAGGGTGCCCTCCTCCACTCTCCTGCAGACTGGGTGCACATCTGACCTTGCCCCCAGCTTTATGCCATGCGATGCCCCCTAGTAGAATAGGGTGGCCTTAATCACCCTCCTATCTGTGCCCCACATTCACCACTATTTCTGTAGCGCAGCCCTGGCCCAGGGGGTGGAAGAGAGGGTAGGAGGGTGGGGAGCACCAGGAGATTCGTGGAGGAAGGGGGGTCAGCTGGGGTGGGGAAGGAGAGGAAGTGGGGGCGGGCACTGGTGGGAAGGAAGCCAAGGGCAGGGGAATGGAGGGAGGTCTCAGGAAGGCAAGGAGGGAGATGACGGATTAGTAAACCCAACTGTCTCCTCAGACAAACCAAAGTCCAGACACAAAAATGGTGGGTTTGTTAGTAAAAGCAGGAAACAGGGGACTCGGTCCCCTGTCCCCCTCCACCCTGGGGTTCAGGATGCCCCTGCCCCCCAGCCCCCCCGCACAGCTTCTGGAGGGGTAGGGCCGGCGGGGAGGAGGCAGGGGGGGCATGCCACACAGAACAGCCACTGCATCGAGGGCGCATGCGGGTTAGAGGGCCAGGGGGGCGGGCCCAGCAGGAGACAGAGCACAGCCACCGTGAGAAGGCATGCACTCCAGGCCGGGAGATGGGGAAGCAGAGATGGAGGCTAAAGAGCGGAGGGGACAGGAAGGAGACGCTTCCTTCCGGCAGAGGAGGGGAGGGGCCCCACTAGGACATCCCTGTGGGCCGAGAAAGCAAGGGAGGGGGCATGAGACTCAGACCTTCCCCACCAGAGGGTGCCCAGGCGCTCACGCCCACGGCCCACACACCACTCCTCACAGACCCCAGACACGCCTGTCATACACACACACACACACACACACACACACACACACATCCCACCCACTGGCGGCAGGCAGAGGGGAGGGCTCGGTGGACTCATTTCCAACCAGCATCCTTTCCGTCGGCAGGACCACGGCCAGGGCCCCAAGACACAGCGCAGACACAGCATCCAACCCAGACCGCCCGCTCAGCCAGGCCCCTCCACACAGACAGGCGGGCCTGAGGCAGCCAGAAGGAAGGGGCCACAGGTCTGCCCCAAAGAGCCGTGCCCAGCCAGGGAACCGAGTGGGGAGCACCGAAGACCCAGGAGCCCAGCGCCCAGCCACCCAGCCCCGGCTCCACTTCCCGGGGGCAGGGAGGGTGGCGAGAGGTGCTACAAGGGATGGGAGGGCTCTCTGCCCTCCCCACTGTCCACTGACCTCCCCTCCCCTCTGCTCAGCTTGGCTCCCTGCACGTGGGCAGGCTGGTACGATGTAAAACCAGGCCCTGACCACAAACACCCGTCCCCCATGGCCACGCCCCAGGAGGGAAGGCAGGCAGAGCGGGAGCCCCCCTGGCACCATGCGGCGCCCTCCTCAGCTCCCTGTGTGACCACAGGGCCCCAGCCTGGACCCGGGCTCCGGGGAGAGCAGGACAGTGAGAGCGTGCTCTGAAGGTGGGGGCCGAATGGGCCTTGGGGAGTCAGGACGCCCCTTGGCGTGTGGGCAGCACTGAGTCACCGGGCACTTGCTTTTCTGGGAGATGTCACTTCTGTGTCATCAGGTCCTCAGGGCTCCGGGAGCCAAGGTGGCTCACCCGGAACTGACGGGGCGGGGCCGGAGGGCCGGGAGGACCTCGGAGGGAGGCGAGGCCCGCTGCACGCAGGCGCTTAGCCGTCTGTGTGGGATGGGGAGAAACTGGTTGGGAAGACACCCAGGGAAGATGGCCCAGCCGGCAGTGACAGCCCCACGGTCCATCCTGGCATCTGGATTTGAGGCACAGAAACTTCAGGTCAGAAACCCTGAGGCCCTTCGCCTCCGCCATTTTTCAAACAACCCATTCTCCCTCTCGGACTCTCAGCTGTAAAAGGCGGGTAACCACCCCATCACTCGCCTCCTCCCAGGCTGACTGAGGCTCACAGAAATGAGAGCACCAGGATTTCCCGTCACCGGCCGGGTGAGCCCACGCTTCCCCTGGGCCTCAGTTTCCCCATCTACTAACTGGGAGTGATCTCTGCCTGCAATCTAGACATCCACGGAGTTTAAATTATATTCAAAAAGTGAGAGCTATTTGGAGGAACCAAGGCCCCTGGTGTGTGTACAAAGAACTATTTTTCTTTTTACAAGAAAATATCCATCGATCCGACCACATCTGATCCAAACCTCTCAACTGGTTTCACCCTCTCCCCCAGGGAGAAATGTTCAAATAGCAGGAAAAGAGTTAATAAAAATAATTAACTCCATCTCTCGGAGCCCCACTCTCTGGCTCCCTGGGACAGATTTATCGGGGTTCACAAGGTCACCCGAGGCAACAGCTCCGATCCCCGATCCCCAACAGCGATGCTGGCACCGGGGAGCGAAGACTTTAGCCAGGGGGAAGCCACTCGGGTTCTATGCTTCGTAACCAGCTTGCTCACCCCGTCTCTCCTCCTCCCAGACCCCATTCCTGAGGCATTCTGGGGTTTCACACAGTTCCTTTAGGACTGATTCCTAAGGGATGGGAACAGGGTGTCGGGTCGGGGAGCGATCGTACGCTCCAGGGGTGCTGTGGGGAGGGAACTGCATCTTTACAAAACACCCTGCCCTGGCCACACTGAGTGTCAGTCAGCATCTTAAAAGCTTCATACAGTACATGTGCTTTCGCATGCATGACCCCTCCTGATCTTCCACTGGCCCCAGGAAACAGACCACACAGGTGTGTCGTCAGACCGGTGGGTACCTGAACTCCAGCCCAGGTCACATGGTCCATTTTTAACTGAACTGAGACGGGAAGGAAGGTCTGCAGGGCCCTGGCTCTCAGATGGCATTCCCCAGGAGCCGGGGCTGTGCTCTCAGGCTGATCCCGCCTCCCTCTGTCCCAGGAGGCGCTATACAGAGTTCCTGACAGTACTCGGTGGCCGGCCTGGGGGTGGGCAGCAGCTAAACCCTGAGCAGCAGCTGGGGAGCCGAGACTGGGAGGGGGGGTGCTGGGACCACGAGTGGCTCAATTTAAACATGGAACGACTGGGTGTGACCAGGTGAGACCTCTGCTTGGGAGAGCTGGGATGGCTATAGGCAGGGCCCGGCTCAGGGCTGAGCAGAGGGCAGGCTGCCGGAGTCCGCGGTGCAGGGAAGCACAGACCCGCGAGAGCAGCAGGACCAGCCACATGCGGCCTCAGAGGTAGGGCCTCCCGGGGAGGTGGGGAGCCTAGTTATCCTGCTTCCCACCCCGCCAGCCCAGCACCACACAAACCTGGGGGCGGAGGCCAGGCCGCTGCCCCACGCAGCGTGGGCCCCGTGGGAGCAGACAGTCCACCCGAGGGCGCTCAGTCCCTCTGCATTATTAATAGGCGATGACTAACCGCCTGCCCCCGCAGAGCCCAGCCCGGCAGGCAGGAGGGAATCCCAGGGGATGGCGCCTCGGGCCTGCAGGCACACAAGCCAGGCGGCCTGCCCCGGCCCACACACACCTCCACGCTGCGCCCGCCCCAGGCCCCCCCCCCAACATACACACACGCAGTCACATGGCCCCGGCTCACACTGGCATTTACACATGGCGCGTCCCCAGAGAATCCCACAAACACAGCGCACAGCCTCCCACTCACACCCCCATGACACGACAGCATTTACACACACGCGCACCCACACACCGACACACACCGGCTGCGTTTATCCACACACCACGCCCGCACTCACCGGGACTGAGTCCAACCCAAACAGAGGAGCTTGGCGACAAGCACCCCAACTTCACCCCCGCCGGGCCTCCTCCTCTCGCCCCTCCACAGGGAAGGAAGCGGCCCCAGGCAGAGGCCGTGCGGGACAGGCGGGTGACAGAGCGCGGGAGAGATGGAGGGGAGGAGACGGTGAGAAACACGGTGTTAGTCAGAGCGGCAGAGCTGTGGGGGACTGGACGCTGTCCCTGGTGCGGAAAGACCACTCGTGCCATGCAGATGTGGGGGAAGGCGGGACCAGGAGCCCTCGAGGTTGAGAAGCGAAGGTAGGGATGTCACCTCTCCCCTGGCAGCCAGCAGGGGGCAGCCCCCAAACTGGTATGCACTGGTGATTGGAAGGAGCAGTCTGGACTGGTCCCAGGCTGCTGTGCACCTCCCAGGCCACTTTTGCCCCCTTCAGGGAGCCTGTCCGGCTGGCTGCCACTGGAGGTCGCACCCCAGCCCCCTCCTCCAACTCGAGGGACCCGTCCAGGAGTGACGGTGAGCAGAGCGGAGCATGTCATGGGATGGTGTTTTCCATGGATTTTCAGGAGACCAAGAAAGAAACTAAATCAAAGAGGGGGGGAAAAACGAGGGAGGGGGGAAATGAACAAAACAAAGCAATAGAAAGAAGCAGCCTGGCATCGGGGCTGGTCTAACCAGAGCCGATGAGCACGGGCCTGCCCCAGGCCCCTCTGGCCGGGAATCTGAAGTCAGGAGTCGGGGCGTTAGGGCAGGGACAGGCCAAATTCCTCGATTTCCATTTGTCTTTTGGATTTGAGTTTGGACCAAAAACGAAACAAAAGGGAAGGAGGAAAACTAAAGGAGAAGCAAAAAATCTAAAAGGAAGAGCAAAACAACCAAAATCAAACAGGGGAAGGAAACAAAAGAGGGAGAATCGAACAGTTAAAAAAACCCACGGCAAACCAAACGGTAAGACAATTAGAGTGATATCTACCAGATAATGCAGTTTGTTTACCATAGCGTGTCCAATCCCTGCGTGCTTCACCGGAGATGTGGGGGAGGGGCGGGGTCAAAGAAAACAAAACAACGAAGACGACAACAAAAGAACAGAACGAAAGAAAAGGAAAATAAAATGACCAACTGTGAAACTCAAGGAAGGAGGAGAAATATATGCCCACATATCGTCGGTGGTTTGCTCGGACCCGCCCACCTCATGATGGGAAGGAGAGATCAAACACACCCAAACATTGACCCCCTCTCCTCCCAGTCCGCCCCCTCCCCTCCTCTGGCTCCCTCTCCCCAATCCCCTCCCGGAGGAAGAGCCTGCTGTGGAGAAGGGGAACAGTTAGAGACCTTGGTTAGTAGAGAAGAAAACAACAAAAGAACTGGACCGAGAAAGCAAAGACTTAAAGATGGCCGACATTCCGCAGATGAGACAAAGGTTAGTTCAGTCTTTCACGCATACCTTGCCCCACCTGTCCCTGCCCATCCCTTGGTCCCCCGGGTTATAAGCGTGTTAGTAACACACACAGAGTCGGCAAGGGGGGTTTTCCAACAGAGGGTGAAAGGGCAGGCAGGGGGTTAAGAAGCAGACCCACTTATGCAGTATTAGTACATCCTTCCGGCTGAAATGTTAGGACGTTGAGGGGAAGTGGGGGAGGGGAGCAAGGGGTGTGAGAAAGGGATGGACTGTTATTGCCTTGGGTCATGGACGGGTGGGTTGGTTGGCTAACTGGTCAACCAGACGGCTTTCCAGAGAACTGGCTGAAGGGCAAGTTGGTGCCGGCCAACTGGCTGACCAATGACCATGTTGCGTTGATGGGTTAACTGTTCGGAGGTGGGCCAGCAGGCGGCCAGGCTGGGAGAGGAGTAGCCAGCACCCCTAGAGGATCACGGGAGTGGCGAGGATGAGGGGTGACTTCATCTGGGGACACAGGGAAGGGCTGCCAGGGGCTAGGAGGGATATGGTTGTCTGCTTTTCCTGAGGATGGAGGACAGGCAGCTAGATCCGGGGAACCAGGGACAGGTTCGCCCTAGTTCCTTAAAAAGGAAGAGAGAGTGAGCTGTCACCAGAACGAGGAACAGGAAGCTTGCCCTCCATGGGCTGGTAGAGGGCTCACTCTAAAATCACATCTAATCATCCCGTCTCCCCCTCCCCCTCCCCTCTCCCACCTTCCAGCCTAACTTGACTTTGCCGAGCCCACATTCCCCAAAGAAGTCCCCCGGGTTCTTCAACCACTCCACCCCCAATTCCCTCATGCTCCTGGGGCAGCTGCCCCTCCCAGAATTAAGTGCCCACCACCACCGCCCCTGCAAGCTGGTAAGGCTTTCCCAGCAGCCCAGCTCCCTTCCATGCCCACCCACAGACCCCTGAGCCTCCACTGCCCACAGCCAGAACTGGAAATTCACCCCCTCCACGCCGTGTACCTCTAAAACCCCTTACTCCTCCCTCAGCCAGAAACCAGCTTCTTCTATCCCCACGGTCATTATCTCTTCCGGCCAAAGGTGGCAGCAACCGCCACCTTGGAAATCACCCTGGTCTGTCGGGGGAGATGGCAAGGGGCGGAGGCAGCTTCACGTTCCAGCACCAGGTGGGGGGACACCACTACTTGATGCCCATTAAATACCAAATGCGTGCCCGAGAGGGTGGTTGTGAGGACAAGTATCCCCGGGACAGATCCATTAGAGAGCTATGATAACCAGTGGGCACAGGGCTAATTCAGGAACACAATTAATAAGGGCCTCGCGTAATTAAAAATAACAGAATTCAATATCTAGCAGCGAGAAGTGCTGAATAACCAATATTAATTGTCAGTGAGCAGGAGGACGAGATCTAACTGCGGGCAGGGCTGGCGCGCGGGGAGAGGGGGCAATGCCAGGGCCGGGGCTACCGGACGGCAGGACTGTTGTGAAGCCAAGAGACCAACTAGTCGGAGGGAGGAGCCAGCTTCAGGGCAGCTAAACAATTCACCCAAAAAGGAAAGAGTCGC
Organism: Pipistrellus kuhlii; assembly: GCF_014108245.1. Taxonomy (NCBI): domain Eukaryota; kingdom Metazoa; phylum Chordata; class Mammalia; order Chiroptera; family Vespertilionidae; genus Pipistrellus; species Pipistrellus kuhlii. The sequence continues at coordinate 459,240 of NW_023425415.1, read as the reverse complement.
CTGGGGTCGCGGCACTCGTCCAACAGGCAGAGAAGAGGCATCGGAGGGGAGAGGCAGCTGCTGCTCTTTTTGAATTGGAACTGGCTGTGGAAACTAAAATTAAAAACTTCCAGCTTTCGTGGACAACCTGCTTTTAGCAAACAGAAGAGCAAATTCAGAAACAAGCTTAAGAGGGAAGAGAGATGCCTGACCGTGTGGCTCAGTGGTGGAGCGTTGACCTATGAACCAGGAGGTCACAGGTCCATTCCAGAAAGGGCACAAGCCCAGGGTGTGGGCTCCATCCCCAGTGTGGAGTGTGCAGGAGGCACCTGATCAATGATTCTCTCTCATCATTGATGTTTCTCCCTCTCTCCTTCTCCCTTTCTCCCTGAAATAAATAAAAATACATTTTTTTAAAAAAAAGAAAAGATGTGAGTTCTAAGCCTGGGCCTTCCACTAAGGTGTCCAGGGATCCAAACTTCCTCTGAAAGGCTGGAGCGAGTGACAGGGGGCCCCTCTAGACTTAGGGATCGGGGATTCAGAACCCAGTCCATGGAGATCATGCCAGAGGGGCGATGATGGCAAATACTGGAGTGGAGCTCCCTCTGGATCCCATTCCTATGACATGGCAACCCGTGCCTTCCCAATGGCAGCTCCCAGAGGGAACCTCAGACTAACAGAGGGAAGGGAAGGGTTTTCCCACTCACAGGACCCATGCAGGAGCCCGGGGTGGGCGAGGCCCGGGATGGGCGGGAGCACGGGATGGCAGCTCGAGAGAGAGGACACCAAGTCACAGAGGGGAGAAGCCGGTCAATACATCACATCTAACTTCTCATGGTCAAGGGCCTCTGCCAAAACTACACCCCGCCCACAACTTGCACTCTGAGTGTAGCCCCAGCCCTCCCAGAAGCCCAGAGGGGATTTCACACAAAAGTCACAAAAGTCGGCAAGAAGGCAACCTCCGTGGAGCTCGAGCCAGAAAAGCTCAGGACAAAGCAAAGAGCGGCCTGCTTGCTCCTCGCAGGGCTGACTGGGCCGATATCCCAGAGACAGGCAGACACTCGATGGTTTCAAGATCTGAGAACCACCCAGAGGGGCAGGACCCCAAGGACTAGAGCCACCTCGCCTTCTGCACCACTGACAGCACCAGGCAGAGAATTGCAGGGGCTGTGGAGTCGGGTGACTTCCGAGCCACCACGTCCTACCTGAGTCGCTTTGGGCAAGGTGCCCTCCTCGGTTACATGGGAGCACCTCCCACTCACAGGGCTGTTAGAAAACTCCAGGAGATTCCAAAGAGAAACCAGACCCTTGAACTCGAGGGAGGGCTGGCGGAGAGTGGTGTGTGCACTTGGAGGAGGAGGAGGTAGAAAGGGGGCCAGGGTCTCGGGAAGTCAGAGCGGGGTGGGGGCCTTCCTCCTGGCTCCGGGAAGCGAGGGGGAGTCTTCCCCGGAGGGCGGAGGGTAGTTGGAGGCCCGTGTGAAACAGATCTACTGGGTCCTTTTGTCCGAGACTCACCAACTGCCCTCAAGAAAGAGCCCAGTGAACCAGAAAAGAAAAAAACAACTAGAAAGACAGCTGAAGAGACAGTAGCTGCTGGCATTAGGCCCTCAAGGAGCTTTCCACCTGGAATAGAGAAAAGAAATGATCGCAAATGCTGCCCATTCAGACAGCACGTGGTGATGGCGCTAGGACACGGCAAAGAACAGAGCCTGGCGGGTGGGGGCACCAAGGACGCGGCACGCAGCCAGGCCCAAGGGGTGAAGGCCCACAGCTCAATGGGGGCAGAGAGCCCGTTGGTGTCAGTGCCCGAGGGCCAGGCCTGTGCTCTGGGGGTCACTGCGGGCAGCAGAGGCTCCCCTTGCCCATGAGGAGCTGCCGCAGAGGTAAACTTTCCTCCAGGCTCTGGAACAGGGGGTGGAGCTGAGGTTGGAACCCAGCCTGCCTGGCTCAAGCCCCACCCTGGGGGGTGAAGGGGCTGTCAGTGGGAGCCCTGTGGGAACACAGGGGGAGCTGCGGAGCCTCGGAGATGGAGTGCCCGGAGTGGCACAGTTAGATCCTTAGACAGCCTGTGAGCGGCCAGAGAAAAAGATGGCCTGGGCCGGAAGGTGGGGGAGGGAGCCCCAAATGCCTGGAGGACCCTATTTTGGGGGAACTGCCTCCTTGGGGCCGGAAGCTCCTGGAAGACTCTGCACTGAGAAGCAGCCTGAGGGAGCTGGGCAGGGCGGCACCACGTGATGCATTGGGAGGCAGCTTGTCGTCCAAATCTGGCGCTGGCTAATGATGAAGTGGTTTCACGGTGGGCGTGGTGGGGGAGGAATGCGTGTCCGGGAGGAGAGGGAGGCAGGATTAAACTAGACCCTGGGGAGTTCTCAAAGGCAAGCATTCCTGCAGAGATCCCTGGAGACACCTCCGGTCCCAGTGGCCTCAGGCGGGTTCGGAGGGAGAGGAAGGCAAGAGCAGGCGCTGTCTCAGCCAGGCCTCCCCCATCCTGGCACCAGTCCTAGGGCCTCCTGACGGTCTCAGGGAGGGTTATCCAGTTTGAGGGGGAAGCGGGGGAGATCTGCCTCCTTCCCGTCTTGGGAGCTGGCTTCTCGGTGTCGTTCTGGGGCTGGCCCTCCCCGAGATGGCCTTCTAACCACTCGGGGAAGCCGGTGCTCCCAGGCCCTGCCATGGACCCGGACGGGAGGGAGAGGTCACAGAGAATAGGGGCCCGACTGCGAGAGGCAGCGGAGGCTGGGAAGGAGCAGCAGGAGGACCCCCGGGAGGACACTGTGAGGGCGGCACTCCGCTCAAGAGGACCGGGTAAGAAGACTGAGAGGTCAGCCGGAAGTCGACCCCACAGACGAGCCTTTCGAGGGAGGAAGGGGAGGAGGAGGAGGAGGGGAGGACGATGCTGAAGAGGAGAAACCACGAAGGCTGGCCACACAACCAGAGGCACAACTAGTAAGAGAAGGACTAAACCAGGAGAGAGTTGCGCTGGCTGCACTCGGGGATGGGGGGAGGGGCCGGAAACCTTCACCACCATCAGTGAGAGAGAGAGAGAAAGCAAGGACCCGAGAGAGGCCAGCAAAGGCCTGGTCTCCGAGCAGCGGGGAAAGGAGACAGGAGGCGGAGGCAGGTGCACGTGGCCTCTCCTGCTGGCACAGGGTGTGGTGTGGGCCCCGGATGAGGCTGGGTACAAGCCGCGGGAGCTGCTGTCGAGCAGAAGCCTGGCCAGAGAGGGCCCCCCGAGAGGCAACGTGGCTGCTGCTAAGAGGACGGAGCTGATGCCCACGAAGGTCAGGGCCTCTCCAGGGTGAGCCTGGGAGCAGAAGCTGAGGGGACATGTGGAGAAGAGCCTCTCCTGCCTGCAGGGGGCGACCCAAGAGGCTCCTCTGAGCCCTGCCCATGGACTGCGCCCCAGGAGACGGGAGACGGCCTGGCCATGGCCGTGGGAGAGCTGGGCCCTTCGGGGGGACTGGGCGGGGAAAGAGAAGGGAGAACACTGCCCGGAGGAGAGGTGGCACCAAGGTCCTGTCCTGCTCCCTCACGCACCTGCTGCACCTCCGCCCCTCCCTGCCTTCCTAGAGTGCCCCCTTCCCCCGCCCTGGAGCAGGCCACACTGCGGCCACACACACCTCCTTTCGCCTGTGCCCCCGCCCAGTGCCCGGACACCGGGGCCACTCCACCAGGCCAGGGCCCCCCACCCAGGCGCTATCTCATTCCTCCCAGCTCCCGCATCGCCTTTCTGCCAGCCCTGCCGTCCCCCAGACCCCTGCCCGGCATCTCTCCAGCGCCTCCCTAGCCCCACGCCCGGTCTTGGAAGCTACTGCCACCCCCAGGCACTCCCCATGCTGAGCCTTGCCCTTCGGCCCCACTCCTGGACGCCCTCCCCCCGTGTGCCCCACGCCTCGGCCCGGCCTCCCTCCCGCTCCCCTACCTGGCGCAGGTTTCGGGTGACCCGCACGTCGTGCCAGGCGTTGTCGTTGAACTTGCCGTTGACGGGTTCCACGAGGGCCTCGAAGGCGCCCGAGCCCAGGTTGATGACCAGCCAGACGGCGCCGGACTTGAGGGACAGGTTGACGTAGTCGGCCGACTTGCCGGTGTGCAGCATGAGCCCGTTGCGCTGCAGCGTGCGGAAGGCCAGCGTGATCTCGTCGGTGCTGCTCTGGATCGGGTTGTGGGACAGGTCGTAGCAGAAGAACTCGTTGCCCTTGAAGGTCGCCACGAACTCCTCCTTGCCTGGACGCGGGCGTGGGGAGAGGGGAGAGGCTGAGTGGGACGGGGTGTGCCAGGCCGCCCTGCTCCCCTCCGCAGCCCCGGCCCCCGGGCCTGACTGCCAGCTCTCAGCCTGGCCACCCACCTTCCCGCCCTGTCACCTCTGCTGTCAGTCAGCTCCCGTGCCCCTTTCCTGGCAGGCGGCTGCTAAGTGCTTCTCACACTGACAGCTGACAATTAGGCTGCCATGGGCCAGGCAAAGCAGACTCCTGGCTGTCTCCTCCCCCAGCCTCCAGTCAGCCAGTCCCTCCCCCTGGCGGAGGGATGTGGAGACCAGGAGGCTCCACCTGATCTCCCCCATACTGGGAGCCCTGTCCGGCTCCACCTGATCTCCCCCATGCTGGGAGCCCTGTCCGGCTCCACCTGATCTCCCCCATACTGGGAGCCCTGTCCGGCTCCACCTGATCTCCCCCGGTGCTGGGAGCCCTGTCCGGCTCCACCTGATCTCCCCCGGTGCTGGGAGCCCTGTCCGGTGAGCAGCCCCCTCCCCTCCTGCCTTCCTGCTGAAGGCGACCGTTCTCAGCCCAGGGGCGTTGCAGGCCTCCCCATTAGGGAGGAGCTAGGAGGAACGGGAAGCGGTGCGGTGGGGGTGCAGCGGGGGGCGCAGGAAGGCAATGCCGGTGACAGGGGTGTGCACCAGGTAGCAGGCCGTGGGCAGGGCTGACCCGGTGGCTCTCCTGCCAGCTCTCACCCTCCAGCTTCCCACTCCACCTCAGAGGGCAGCATAGGGGGGCCCTTAGGGACAGCCTCTGGAACCCCAGAGGACAGGTGTGAGACCCCACAGACCAGGCAGGTGGCTAGGGGTGAAAGTGCAAGGGCAGGCCTGGCTCTCATGGGTGTGCATGTATGTATGCGTGTGTGTGAGTGTGTGTGTGTGTGTGTGTGTGTGTGAGCATGCACACACTGGTCTCTTTCCACAGCACTTTCTAAGCAGAAGCAAAAATGACTGGAGAGGCTTAGGGATGCTTAGCGTTCTCGAAGTGGATGACAAGTGAGAGGTCAACGGCTCGAGGGAGGGGAGTTGGGGTCCAAGCCCCACAGCTCCACAAGCCAGAGCCCACGCGGAGGGTAGAGAAGGGGGCATGGAGGCAGGGAGGGCAGAGAACCTGGACCCTGACGGCGATTCTCTTCCCCTCTCAGCGAACAGCTGGCCCGGCCACCGCAGGAACAAGATTGCCGGCAAAAGGCCTTACGGAGTGTGGGGGTCCTCGGCACAGGCCCCCAGGGCTGGCAGGAGCGAGGCCCGGGGCTGGGGGGCTCCAGGCTCTCGTGAGGCGCCTGCTGGGCCGGCCACAGCAGCGGACGCCATGTGCGAGTCAGGGCTCTGGTGCGCGTTCTGCTGACGCCCCTGCCCTGCTCACAGCAGCCCCGCTTCTCTCTGCCCGGGCAGGCTGCCCGCAGACTGTCCTCACTGCCTCCGGATGCCAAAGCACCAGCTGCCGCCCCTGCGCCTGGCACCGCACCTCCTGCAGCTGGCGGGGCCCAGTTTCCTGAGGCCACGGGGCAGCGAGGCTGGTGAGGACACGGGCAACATGGGGACAGTGGAAACCCGCTCTGCCTACCTGGGGGCTGCATGGGGAGGCTCGGAGAGAAAAGGGGAGGAGTCAGGCAGGGGCAAGAAGGGGAAGGTGCAGAGGGAGGCCAGGGAGGGGGAGAAAGAGGGACCATCGGGACGGAAAGGAAATGGTGGCAGCACAGCTGAGGTGAGCGAGTGAACATCTGAATGAAGACAGGAGCCACTGGGAGGGCACAGGACGGGGATGGGAGGAGGGCCAGCCAGGAAAGGGGACAGCAACCTCTAGGGAAGGGAAGCCAGGCTTCCTCTGGACTTGACTGCTTCCATGGCAACCAGGCCCGCTGCCTGGGCACCGGTAGGGTGGGCCTGGGGGCTCAAGGACCAGAAAAGGCATGTGTTTGACCTTGGGTTTGCCACACATCCTGCTCTCTCCCAGGAGCCAGGCCTTCCCTCCCTCTCCCTCACCTTCACTGCAGTCAAAGAGAATATCCATAAAGGGAGTGTCAAGTAGAAAAAGGGAAAGAATAAGGCAACCACATGCAAAAGCGATTGGGCAGAACAAAAGAGGCCGGGGACAGGAGGGGGCGGGCCTGGGCTGACCGCGCAGCCGGGCCCAGCGGAGAAGCAGGCAGCCTCGCTGCCTCGCTCTCCTCGTCTCCTAGGAGAGGAGCACAGCCAGCGCTCCCTCCCAGCGAGGCTGCGTGACCCGCTTTCCCAGGGCAGCCCGACCCCAAGGCCCCAGCCGGAGAGGCCTGGGCAGCCAGAGGGCGCCCGGAAGGCGTGAGGAGAGGGACAGAAAAGAGAGAGCAGGTGTGAACGGGAAACCCCAGGACAGTGGGAAGGACAGAGAGACTCTGAGTGGGGAGGAGGGAGCAGGACCTCAACGGCTTTTGTGGGGGAGGATGTGGTGAGGATCCTTGGGTGAGGATGCGAGGCTGCCAGGTCTGGGAGGAGCAAGACCTGATGCACCAGGGGGCGCTCGCCCCCATCTCACAGCCCACACCACCCCTAAACTACAACTCCCAGCAGCGCCTGAACAGCAAGCTGAGCTCCCGAATGCCCCTGGCACAGGAAGGGGGGTCGCCCCTGGCACAGGAAGGGGGGTCGCCCCTGGCACAGGAAGGGGGGTCGCCCCTGGCACAGGAAGGGGGGTCGCCCCTGGCACAGGAAGGGGGGTCGCCCCTGGCACAGGAACGAGGGGTTGGCACAGGAAGGGGGGTCGCCCCTGGCACAGGAAGGGATGTTGCCCTGGCACAGGAAGGGGGCAGTGGCAGATGCGTGTGTATCTCCCAGGCCAGGGAGTGTGGAGCCCACAGGGTCCCAGGCCAAGCGGAATGTGCCCAGAGACCAGCTGTGGCCCTGGATTTCTGAGCGAGAGGGGGACAGAGCAGCTGCCGCCTTTCCAGCCCGGCCCAGACCCTCCTGCGAGGTCTCCGGCCCGGCCCCTCCCGCTGGCCGGCACTACAGCTGTCTGCTGGCTCGTTTGGCACCTGCTGCCGGTGACATCTTGTACCACTCCCTGGAGAGGAAGTGCGAGGTGAGAAAGGCCTGGGCACGAATGCCGGCGTGGTGACCTTGGCCAGGAGGCAGCATCGCGGGCCCCGCTTCCTCCTCTGGACAAAGGAGCTAATCACGGCCTACCTCGCGGGTTGCCGTGGGCACTCGGAAGCGAACAGATGGACGCGACTTTCTCAACTGTGAGCCGCTCCACAAATAAATGCCTCTTGTGCTGGCATGTGCGTGTCAGTACGCTCCTCTCCAGATCAATGAATAATTAATTCCTCTGGACAAAGTCTGCACTTTGCGTGTCCCACGCTTTATGATGCTGATTTGTTAGGATTCAATGAGCCCCTGAGGACAGAGACCATCCTCCCACTTAGAATCCAGGTGCCGGGCACACACTGCTCCTGAGAGGGCGTGGGGGGGAGGTTGAGGCACACAAATGAACACCCCCAAGCGCTGTCCTCGGGGGCTCGTCCAGGTGCGGGAGGCAGACAGGTGGAGTGACAGGACACAGTGAGATGGGCGACATAGCGGACGTGTGGCCAGGGGAACACAAGTGTCTGGGTGCACCAGGGGGGGGTGCGGGCGACTTCCCGGCTGGACAGCCCACCTGCTTTTCCCAGAGTCAGCTGAAAGGGATACCAGCCCGCTGGGGGAGAGGGCAGGGATGGCGGCCGTCCAGGCGGACAGAACAGCGTGTACAAAGACACAGACGGGATCCTGCACCCACTGGCCTTCCCGGAGGAGCTGGGAAAGTGCCCTGCAAACTTCTTGGGAAGGAGAATCTCTGAAGAGAGGCAGCCTTGGTGCTCACCACCCGCAGCCCATGGGCAGAATCTGGGGCTGGGGGAGGAGGGATGGGGGGGGCAGGGGGCGGGGCCACTTTGGCAAGTGACAGGTTCCTCCTCTGTAAACCCCAGGCAGCAAGCCCTTCCTTCCACAAAGGGTGGTGGAGCATCATTTAGGTGACGCATGGGGTACATACGTCATATATAACATATGTCATATATAACATATATAACACCACATCTGCAAACCACACTTAGATGATTAAATGGGGGCGGGGGGGTGTTACCCCGCTGCCTGGCCCACCAGGGAAACGTACTCCAGCAATGAGACTGAACAACTGCCACAGAAAGGTGTCTGGGTCGTAGACCGAGGTCACCGGCACAGCTGAGCTTTGGGGAGGGAACGCAAGCTCGTGGTCCTTCTCACCGGGCGGTCCCGGGGGCGCGGGCCCAGGTGTCCCGGGGGCCGCGGAGCGGGCACACCTTTGCCCACTAGCCTCCCCCAAGGGAAGTGCAGTCTGCCTGCAGGGGCAAGGGCTGGGCTCTCCGGGGACAGTGGGGTCACTGACCTTTTGTCGGCTGGTGCACATCACCGGCTCCTCCTCTCCCGGCCCCCCCCTCGGAGAACAGTAAGGACCCTACTGGAGAAGCAGAATTGGGGAGTCAGGACAGAGGGCTACCCAGCCTACCCACCCCAGCCTTGGTGATGGAGGGCCCTCCGGGGCAGAGGTCCTCTCGCTTGGACGTACACGCTTGGGGCAAGGGGAGCTGCTCTGGGCATCCACTCGCTCTGGGAAAGACCCCAGGAACCCCATCACACTCAGGACCACCAGATTCTGCCCTTGTCCCAGGAGTGAGGAGGCGGCAGAGAGGCAGAGGCCTCGGGCTGGTTCAGGGCCCTGGAGGCCTGTGCTCCGCCGCCAGCTCCCGGCTCCCGCCCCTCCGGCTCCGTATCTTTGCTCTCACCCTCTGCGGGTCAGAGGGCACACTCTTCCTCCAGAGCTCCCCAAGCCACACACCACCCCCTCCCCGGACCTGTGCCATCCCCCAGGCAACCTGGCTCTGTCTACACCTGGTGCGGTGAGAGGATGCTCTCATGGCCCCTTTGTCCCGGCTTTGCCCATGAGCCTGTGGGCATCACAGGGGCAGGCCATGGATGCTGTTCGCACCCTGTCCCTCCTGTCCCTCCGTTGTGTCTTCAGAGGGCTGTGCACACCAAGGGCGGTCCTGACTAGCCAGGCTACTGTTTAGTGGGGAGCCCTCTCCCAGGGGCGCCTCCTTGCTCTGGACCACCCGGCTGTGAGCTCCAGGCCTCCTCTCCCCAGGCCCAGCGGCCGTGTCGTTATGCCCGGTGCCCGGTCAGCTTAAGCTCCCGACCCCCACTGCCGGTGACGTGTGTGCTTGGCGCCCGGCTCCCCGGCACCCACACCTGGCCAGACCCCAGGGGATGAGGGGAACTCAAGAATGGAGTTCCCACCCCAACCCCAAAGCCCCAGAGCCAAAGCGAGGATGACGCCTCAACCGTGCACCTCCCCGGGGAGGGGCGGCCCTTTCCGCCTGCGTCTACGACAGAGGTGCCCCAGCCAGCACCCCAGCACCAGGCGCTGACAGGCAGGAAGGACGTAAGGGAGCCAACCAGGTCCTGACTGCCCAGCTGGGATTCCTTTCCTGGCATTCCTTGCCGTATGTGGCATCCCTACCGGAATCATAGGCCGCTGCCTCCCAGACCCGAATCCACCCAGACTCCAGCTCCGAGTCTCTCTATCTTGTCGGCCTCTCCTGCCTCCGCCCTAAGGGGGGTGAGCCCAGCAGCGGGCTGCCCTGGCAGGGAGCAGTCCCAGAGGCCACGAGCTCAAAGGAGGCCTGGGAGGTCCTGGCGGGCAGGGCCACAGTCGGCACCCTGGACTCTGCCCGGTGCTGACCGCCAGGCTGGCTGACATGGCGGGGGCTCGGTCGAGGCTAAAAATAGATGCACAGCCCCAACGGCAGCACCAATTAGTCGGAGTGATCACTAGCCAGCCACTTCATCCTCCGGGCCTCACTGTCCTCCTCTGCTCCACAGTCAGAGCCTTCAAAGACACGGGGGAAGGCCTGCAGCAGGACAGCCGTGGAAAGGGGGACTCCACGCCCGGCTCCCCTACGTTCCCACTCACTCCATTGTGGGCACAGGGGGCATCCTACAGCACCAGGGGGCGGGGACCAGGTGCCTAAAACCCTATTTCTCCAGCCCCCGCTTCCCTCTTTGTACTCGGATTGACAGAGAAGAAAGAGTGATCAGAATGAGTGGAAGGAAACAAAACGCACCATGAGAGAGAGAGAAAGCAAGACACACCACCAGGAGAACACAAAAAGGTGACTGGAGACACGGCAGGAGTTCAAACATCTCTTGATGTCAGAAACCAAGGTGAGATGCGGGGGGGATGGAGGGGGGGGCAGAGGGGGGAGGAGCACAGACACGGACAAACCCCCACCCCCACCCGGCACCCCCCAAAAATAAAGACATGGCAGAGGAAGGGGATGGGAAGGCAAGGTATGGGGGCCAGATGGAGGAGGGGGGAGGAGCACAGGGGGAGCAGGAGATCCAGGCGCAGGTGGGGGCAATCCAGTCCAATCCAAAGCAAACCAGAACTTCAGACCATACCTTCGCTGTTTAACGTCAGGTGAGCCGGACCTTGGAGAGAGGAAGGAGAGAGAGAGAGAAAGGAAAAACAGAACAAAACAGAAAGAAGAAGAAAGGAAAAGGGGAAAGAAACAAAGAAAACACGAGTCATCAAAATCAGCCAGAGAGGGGGGAGAGAAGCTCTCGCTGCCACAATTTAAAAACCCTTTTAACTTGTGACAGACATCGGGGGAGAGCCCCAGTCCAGAAGCTGGGGACAGGGGCCCGATGCCGAAACAGAGGGTGGAGGGCATGAGAGGGGCAGAGAGAGGGGTGAGGGTGCAGGCGGAGCCGGAGGGGGGTGGGGCAGGGGGTCGCTGCAGGGGGAGAGGAGATTTTGGTTTCTTTTTTTCATTCTTGCCGGAAAAAAAAAAAAGGAAAAGGAGGAGAAGCAAGAGGCTGGGAGGGCTGCTTTTTCCTTTTTCTTTTTTTTTCTTTTTTTTTTTTTTCTTCCGAGAGACGGAGAGAAAAAAAAAAAAAAAAACGGTCAACGAGAAAAAAACGATTCGGATGGAGGAGAAAATAAAACACGACACAAAAATCAAAGCCACCTGGAGAGAGAGAGAGTGTCCTGTTAGCGTGGGATTGAGTGGGCAAGGGGGACCTCCACCCGCCCCCCCACGCCCCATCCCTGTCACCCCTGTGATCCTGGCAGAGGAGGGGAAGAGGGAGGCAGAGGAGCCCGGGCCCAGGGGCCCCACAAAAGTGAGCTCTGGAAAGGCTTCCGCCCGTTCCCGTCCCGTCAGCTGCTCCTCCCACACCCGCTCCGGGCGGCGGGCACCCACGCCTGGCTTCTCTAAGGAACCAGGGTGGGGGACAGGGGGAGTGTAGAAGCAGTGGGAAGAAGCAGGGTCCAGGCAGACCCTGGAGCAAGTCTGGGGGCAGGGATTCTCCCACAGGGAGGACTAGGGGCCAGCGCCCTCGGCCAGCCAGGGGCAAAGAGGACGGCCAACACCATGGGCAGAAGGCCCGGGTCTGAGGGGTCAAACCTCGCTCCTAAGCTGTTCCGTGGCCCCCTGTCCCCGCCGGGCCTCCTCTGAGATGACCCAAAGCTGAGTTTTGAACATGGAAAACGGAAGCCCTATTTCCAACGTTGTGAGCAAGAGCAGTGGGGTTTTTTCAGAGTTACCTCAGCCCCGGGAGAGAGCCCGGCCAGCCCCGACCCAGAGCACCCTCAGCCTTAGCGGAGGACTCTGGCCCACGGGACCAGGCCCCCTGTCCCCAGAAGCCACGAGTCAAGGAAGCTCTCCCCAGAGAGGCGGCCACACCAGCCCCACAGCTGGGCTGAGACCTGGGACCTGAGCCGGCCAGTCAGCCCCACCGAACCTCAGCCCTCCCACTCCCCCACCTGCAGCCGCGGTGTCTGGCCAGGAGGGTGGGAAGGAACAGCCCTGCAGACAGAACGCGCCCTTGAAGCCATCCCCGCTCTGCACACTGGAGGCGGGCCCGGGCAGAGAGAGGGGCCCGGGCTCCGGTGACTGACATGGAGCTGAGGCTGGTGGGCCCGGGTTCAGAGAGGCGTGGCCAGGGGCCAAGGCCCGGCTCCCGGGGAGATGTGGTTCATGGCACCCGCTTCTCTCGGCAGCACTGGTCTCACCCACCTTTGGGTCGAGGCCGGATGGGGCTGCCTCAGGACAGGACAGCTCTTGGAAAGACAGGTCTTCTTCACAAAACCCGGGGACCATCTTACTGAAATGCCCCCCCCCACTCCTTCCCCCAAGAACTGCCAGCACTTCTTCCAAAGCCCAGACCCAGAGCCTAACCCCATCTGACTCTCCCTGGCAGAAACAGACCTGCTCGCAGGCTGCTGGAAGCCGTGATGTGGGCCTGCCCTCTGTCCCCGCCAGGCCTGTCCTCCTGCGGGAGGGGGGCACCTCCCCTTGCAGACCCTTCCACTGCCCAGCTCCGGCGGCCTCATTAGCATGCCGCACTCTCCTCTGTCACCACGGCAACCAGCTGCTCGGCTCCCTCAGGCGTGACAGCACCAGCCATCTTGGTGAGGGGAGGCCAGTCCCCTGCCCCGTCTCCCGCGGCTCAGCCCAGCCGGGCCCAAGGGTGCTCTCCCTAAAGCCTGCCTCCCACCGCCCTGAAGTCTCTGCTCCTCCTCATGCCCAGCTCCCCCACCCCCGCCCCTACATCCCCGCCCCAGGTCCACCTGTGGCATCACCCTCCCTCCACTGGGGAAGGCTGGCTGTGACGGATGCATTAGCAGGGTCCTTCCTAGGGCACTTTATCTGCTGCTTCTGTGTCTTCTCTCCGCTACAAGAGGTGGGGGTGGAGGGAGGGGAAGTCGGGATCCCCAAAAGGAGATGCTCAGCAGGAGGCTGGGAGCAGGATGTCTGGGCTCCTGGGAGAAAGCTGGGCCTGAGACACAGCATCCAGGGGCGAGAAAAGAGGGAGGAGGCATGGAGGACTCAGACCTGAAGGGGGAGCCTCGCAAAGGAGGCCCCGCCACCCCGGAAGCCACCCCCTGCAAGCCCCCTCCCACTGTCCCACCGCCTCCTCTCCCATCAAGAAGGAGGGAGCTGGTGACGGGGTCAAGCGTGGAGAGACACACGAGCAGACATGTCTCAGAGACCCGCACACAGAAGCATCACACACTGAGTATGTACACACACAGGCACTCGTTCGACATACGGGCACACGCAGTGTCAATCCGATCCCCAGACTCCCCTGCCGCCCCCAAGAAACGGCCAGGTGGCATCACAGCCTCAGTGGACTCTCTCTCCACGCCCGGCGTCCCTTCTCGCTCTGCAGGTCTCACCTGCGGGGAAAGGTGCTCCCTCCTTCCCTCGGCCCAGTCGCTCCGCTCCAGCAGCAGCCCTGCCTGCTTCTCTGGCCTGGCCCTTTCCCGCCCCCTTTCAAGCTTCTCTGCCCCTACCTCCACGAGTGTCCTTCCTCTCCCCACCTCTACCCACCCCTCCGCTCCTTCTCCTGGACCAGCCCTCCCTCCCCCTCCCCCAGCCTCTCTCCTCTATCCTTTTTCTCGCTCCCTTCCTCCCTTCATCTCTCCCTTTGTTCAGAGCAGACAAGACATCAAGAGCAAGTAAAAGTCACATCAGCACTAAATCTTATCTCCAGCCCTCAGAAGGCTGCGGCCACCAGCCACGCAAGCTCTCACACACGAGGTAAACACTGCCACGGAGACACAGACACGGAGAGGACAGATGCAGACACAGATGCAGACACTGCTCGGGGAGCAGAGATGTGGGCCACGCCGCGAAGACACGCGATGGAGGCCACACCGCCACACGCAGATGCATATGCACAGCATGTATGTGCAGACGTGCACAAAGAGCTGTACACACACACACACACACACACACACGGGCGCCTGCAGGCCAGGACCGGGGACATGAGGGCATCCAAGGAGAAGAGACCTCACCCAGAGACACCAGCCAAACTGTGGGCACCACTAGGCAGCCCACACTCAGGCCCAGAGCCCCGCCCCTCTCCTCCCCAGGACTGCTGGTCCCCTGCCCGCCCAGGGCAGGGCCGGCTGTGTCCCTCCCTCTCCCGCTGCTTCTCCAGGAAGAGGACATGGCAGGTGTGTGGATGGGATGCCACCCCCGCTCCTGCTGCCTGCCCTCTCGAGGCGCCCACGGGAGCTCCCAGCAGCCCAGCCTCCCAGCCTGGGCATCAGCCCAGGCTCCCCTCTCCCTGACCCGCTCCCCCCAGGAGGAAAGAAACAGGGAAGACCAATCCGAGGATAAGGTTCAGAGCACGACGGGAACCGAAGAGAGCCTGGGACAAGAACGAGAGACGGAGAAAGCCTGGGACAGAGCCTAGAGGAAACCCAGAGAGAAAGGGCGGCAGGAAGAGAAGTCGGGAAGGATGGAGAGAGACCCCAAAGAGAGCCGTGGCCTGGGCTGAAGGAAGACGCAGGCCACCCCACCTACCAGCCCTCGGGGCCGGGCCGGGCCGGCAGGGCAGGGGCAGGGCCTGCTGCAGGTGTCAGTCAGAGCAGAGAAGCTGCCCTACCTACTCCCTGCCCCGGGGACAGTCCCCACCCCCCTCTGCCAGACTCGCCAGACCCGGGACTGGTACCCAGGCTCTCCCAGCCCACCCCTCCCCCAACCACTCCCTGTCTGCAGGGCTGTCCTGAGCCTCCTCGCTGGGCGGGGCAAAGCAGTGTCCCCTCACCTGCTCTGCGCGCTTTAGAATCCTCCGGCCCCATCCCTCCCTACCTCCCCCCCCACCCATCTCAGCCCCAAGGAAGCAGCAAGGCCAGGGACAGGCTGGTGCGGGAGACAGGCAGTGGAAGGGCCTGCCCGCTGCCTGGCAACCCAATAAGGAGGGGCTGGGCCAGAGGTGGGGCCGAGGCCGCCAAGAGGGTGCCCAGACATCCTCCCCGGGGCAGGGGCAGGGGCAGGGGAGGGAGCCCTTGGGTGGCCAACGATACCCCCTCACACAGGACCCCACACAACTGATCGCCGCTCAGGGAGCCGCAGGCCCACTCACCTTCCATGGGGTGCTCCTCTGCAGGCAGCGGGCGCAGGAAGGGGTGCAGAGGGAGAGAGAGAAAGGAGGCTGTTAGCGAGGATACCAAGGACTGACTGAGGGGGTCAAGGTCCCCACGCCCACCCAGGCCCTGACACAAGCCACCGACCTGGAGGGCTCTGCGGGGGAGGAGACAGACCGAGGTGTTTGAGTCAGCGCCTTACACCGCGAGGACCCAAACCTCTATTACATTTCAGGAAACCAAGGCCCAGGGTAGGGCAGTGGCCACTCAAGGTCACGTGGAGAATGGGAAGCAGAGCCCAGAGCGCAGGCAGTCAGGCGCCCTGCCTCCCAGGCACGCTCCTTCCCACCTTCCAGCGCATCTCTGAGGCAGACGGGGACATGCTCGGGGCTCACCGGAGACACACTCATGCTCCGTGACACACTGACACACATAAGCCCCACGGATCCGGAGACACAGGTAATCTCCCGCACAGCTCACACCCAAAGCCCCCTCCACCGCCCCCCAGGGCAGAAGAGTCAAACACAGTCCCGCCTCCAAGTGCTGTGTGGCTCCCACCCCGTCACTTAACCTCTCTGAGCCCGGTCCCTCTTCTGCAAATGTGAGAGCGGCGAATTGGAGCATTTCTGAAAGCCCTTCCAGCTCTGGTCCGGGGGTTCTATGACACACGCCTCTGATCCTCTGAGTGAGGCAAAGCGCCCCCACCTGGCTGGGCCACGTCAGTGGTGGGAGGGGTGCAGAGGCAGTGGGCCAACGGGGCCCATCCTAGGTCATGGCACAGCCTTCGGGCAGCCAGCCTGCACCTAGCGGGCCTTCCTGGGCCAGGCCAGGGCTTGCCAAATAAGCCCGGAGAGAAGACAGAAGGAAGAGAGGACGGGGCCGCTCCCCCCACTGAGCTACCCCTCCCGGAGCAGGCTGGGCTCTGGCCTTTACAGAAGCAACAGGCGGGAACAGAAATAGCACAGCCTACAAACACACAGACCCAGTGGGAAACACAAACACACACACACACGCACACGCATGTGGGCCCCCGGCTATGCGCGCACACGCCAAAAGCTGTTCAGTCCATATTTAGAGCTGCGAGCACACGCCATCTCCTCCTACCTCCAGCCTCATTTTGTGTTATTTGCTCATCCGCTCTGCGCAGTTTAGCTCTACTCCAGAAACACATACTGTCATTTATCATAACTTATGCCACCCCCACAATCCACACGCTGGCTGAACGCAGAATCGATACCCCACGGTGATCTCATACACAATATTAGATGCATGCATACCACCGCTCCACACGCTCTCCGGGGACAAAGGCACGCCCTGCAATGAGCACAGCTCCCGGTTTCTCTTTCTGTCCACCCACCCCCCCACCTCCCTCCATCCCATCTTCTAACCCTGCCCCACGAGCCCCACAATCTACATGTGTGAGCCATGCTTCGGTTCACTCAGAGCTTCTCTCTCCCGCCAGCTGCCCCCCCAAAAGCCGTGTCTGCGCTGCCTCCTCAAGCAGACGGAACCCTTTGCATCTGGGGCCTGGCGAGCTGAGGAGGCCCTCAGGGGACCTCGGGGCAGCCCCGGCTCTCCCGCAGAGCCCGTGTCAGAGCCTCTGGCCCCGGGTGCGAGGCCCTGCTCAGTCATCTCCCCGGCACCTGCACAGACAAGGAGGTGCGATGGCCTCAGGGTAACCCAACACTGTCCCCTGCCTCCTATGGGGTCAGGGCTGGGGCTGAGGTGGGGCCGGGGTCTTGCTGTGCTCAGGAAAGTGAAGCAATCAAGTCTGGTTTGCTGCCTGTGCCGGCCCTCCCACTCCTGCCTCTGAGAGGGGCACCTGGGACTCACTGGCCTCGCTTTCTTTGCTGGCCTTTGCCTCCTGCTGATTCACCTGTGCCCCTCACCCGCCAGCCCAGGCCCCTCCGGGCTCAGCCCACACCCTCCACACTCTTCTCCCTCCTCCTCAGTGACAGGTCACTGTTGTGGCTCAGGGACCCCCCGAAACTGTGCCTGCGGCCCCACCCCTTCTCTGGGTGCCAGTCCTGCAGCCTCCGCTGTCCGCTCAGCACTCACGTGTCTGCCATCCAACTCCACCACTGACACCACGCTCCACATCCCCACCCCCAGCCTGCGTTTGGCAAAGGCACTGCTTCAGCCAACACTTCCTGAGCACCCCCAAGGCGACCCACACACTGCTCCAGGGACCCCACTAGGGAGCCACGCACCATGCAGCCCCAGCGGGTGCCTCAGCGCGCCTGCGTCAGCTCGGCCGTATCACCTACGTCCTTGGACAGAGAACCCTGAGCACAAAGCCCCCGTGGCCTCTGTCCAGTCACCAGGCCCTGCCCCTCGCCTGGGTTCTGCATTGGAATCCTGCTGGATGGTCTCCCTGCCCATCCCCAGCCTGGCTCCCTTGGCACCAGCACCAGATACACCTGGCAAGCGCGGCGGTGATCAGCGTGCACACAACACACACAAGCACACACGCGGAACTTTCTAGTGTCCTCTTGGCCTGGTACCCGCCTGCCTTCGGAAAAGCTCCCACGGAGTGTCTCCTGGGCTTTTCATCCCCACATGTCCCAGAGGGACCTCAATACCCTCCCCCGCAGCCCCCCCCCCCACATTCCCTGGTCAGGTTAGGCACCCAGCAATCAGCCCTGCTCTGTCTTCATACCAGCCCCCATGCCCACCCGTGCCACCTTCTAAAACCTAAAAACTAAACTAAGTTCCTAGAAACCCTTTCGTCCCTCCATCACCATCAGCACAGCCCCACGGCCAGGCCCTCCTCAGACCCTCTCCTCAGGACGTTCAGAAGCCTCGTAGCGACCTCCCCCCACACTAACGGCCCATCTTTTCACCCCGCGGCACAGCCCGGAGTGGCCCCTGCGTAAAACTCTCCGGGCGCCCTCCCCGGTTTGGCTCGGCGGATGGAGCATCAGCCTGCGGACTGAGGGGTCCCAGGTTCGATTCCGGTCAAAAGCACATGCCCGGGCTGCGGGCTCGAACCCCCAGTAGGGGGCATGTAGGAGGCAGCCAATCAATGATTCCCTCTCATCGTTGATGTTTCTCTCTCTCTCCCCCTCTTCCTTCCCCCTGAAATCAATAAAAATATATTAATAATAATTTTTAAAAAAAAAAAAAAGCCAAAACCGGTTTGGCTCAGTGGATAGAGCATCGGCCTGCAGACTGAGGGGTCCCAGGTTCGATTCCGGTCAAGGGCATGTACCTTGGTTGCGGGCAAATCCCCGGTGGGGAGTGTGCAGGAGACAGCTGATCGATGTTTCTCTCTCATAGATGTTTCTAGTCTCTATCCATCTCCCTTGCTCTCTGTATAAAATCAATAAAAATATATTTAAAAAACAAAAGACTCTTCAGGGCTTCCAGGGCCTGCCTCAGGCAAGTCCATTCAGTTTGGCCACATCTCCCTGCAACCGCCTTTCCTGCGGCCATCCAGGCTCCAGCCACACCTGACGTCTCCCCACCTCCCTACCGGCCACGCTCTGCACATAGATGCCCTCAGCTGGAAACGCCCTTCCCCATCCTCTCTCTTCTCGTCCTCAGCAGCCTAAGCAAGTCAACTCTTATAAGTCCTTATGAGACCCGGTCAAGCCCTAACCGGTTTGGCTCAGTGGATAGAGTGTCAGCCTGCGAACTGAAGAATTTGGGTTCAATCCCAGTCAAGGGCACGTACCCTGGTTTCAGGCACATCCCCAGTAGGCAGCTGGTCAATGTTTCTCTCTCATCGATGTTGCTGGCTCTCTATCCCTTTCCCTTCCTCTCTGTAAAAATTCAATAAAATGTTGTGTGTTTTAAAAAAAAAAAAAAAAAGACCCGGTCAATATAGCTCTGTTCTTTTTTTTCTTTTTTTTATGTTTTATTGATTTTACACAGAGAGGAACTGAAAGGGATAGAGTTAGAAACGTCAATGAGAGAGATACATCGACCAGCTGCCTCCTGCACACCCCCCACTGGGGATGTGCCCACAACCAAGGTACGCGCCCTTGACAGGAACGAACCCGGGACCTTTCAGTGCGCAGGCCGACGCTCTTTCCACTGAGCCAAATCGGTTTCGGCTAGCTCTGTGTTCTGAAGTGACCTCCTGGGCAGAGCAAGCCTGCTCTCCATATGCACATTGTGTCATTATCCCGTTATCGGGTCTGTCCTGTGTTTCCATCTCTGCTTCCTGACTGGACTGTGAGATATCCAAGAGCGAGGAGAATGTCTCATTCATCTCTCTCTATCGAGCTGCTTGCACAGTTCCTGGATCAGGAAAACACATGGCTGTGTTTGTTGAATGAATAATAGAAAGCAATCCTGGCTGTTTCCATGTACTGTGTCATTTCCTCACCACCATCCCCTGGGCGTGGACACTGCTACTACTCCCTGGGAGAGATGGAAAAACCAAGGCTCAGAAAGCGGAAGAAACTTTTCCAAGATCATACTGATCCTGAGGGGCAGCGGCAAAATCTGAGCCCAACCCTGTTCGGCTTTAAAACTTGCAATGAGAGGGATGAGGACAAATATGTGACACCTTAATCAATAAAGAAATTTAATAAATAAATAAATAAAACTTTCAATGAGCGCCAGCCGGTTTGGCTCAGTGGATAGAGCATCGGCCTGTGGACTGAAGGGTCCCGGGTTTGATTCTGGTCAAGGGCCCATACCTCGGTTGCAGCCTCTTCCCCAACCAGAATCAGTGTGCATGCAGGAGGCAACCAATCAATGTGTTTCTCTCTCTTTCCCTCTCTCTTCCACTCTCCTTAAAAATCAATGGGAAAATATCCTCGTGTGAGGATTAACAAAACAAAACAACAAGAAAAACTTCCGGTGAAACTGCATGCTTGGCCTGGAAGTCAAGACTGATTTCACCTCCCACAAATCACAAAGGTCTTGGTCTCCTCCCTCTCCCCCGGAGGCCCCTGACTCACAGCCTCTGCCTGGCCCACGGGACTCCTCATTTAGGCTGTTTCCCTGATGGGAAAGCCCTGTCCTTTCCTCTCCAGCCCCACAAATGTCACTCAGTCACTGCAAGACCTGGCCAAGTCCCACCTCTCCTTGAAGCCTTCCCTGGCCACTAGGATTGACAATCACGGGAGCAAGAACAGTGCCTGGCAGATGGCAACGGATTTCCGTACATTAACTCGTTTCGTCCTTAAACAACATTGTAACTCCCACTTTACAGAGCAGGACATTGAAGAACCCTGTGACTAGGTAAATGCCCACGTTCACACAGTTAGCAAGTGGCAAAGCGGGGATTCGAACCCCAGCAGCCCATGCTCTTAGCCATGCTGCCACGTGAGCTGTCCGTGAGAACATCTGGGTCTTTCAGCAGTCACTCCCTGGAGCTGGTGGTCCCATTCTGCCCCGAGCTATTTCCAACCACGGAAACTGTGAGGACCACAGGTACCGGGTGTTCGCACTGACAGTGGGTCCACACACGTGACCTCACACCCGCAGGTTGTGCCGCCCCACCCAAGGGCATAGATGGTATTGTCTTGCCCAACACAAATGTGATTCCAGCAGATTCCTTGGTGAGGACAGCGATGAAGACCAGAACAAGAGAGAAGAAACGGTTCTTAGCTGTCAAAGCTGACACATAATAGTCATGCATGAAAACTGCCATTTTCTCACGGGAGAACCTCAGAGGCTACCCGACTCCACTGTTTGTGACATGCAACCCACCATGCTGGGGCTGCCGAGCTCCAAGTTCACACACAGAGCGATGGAGATGACTTGCTACCTGACAACTCCTCCTTAGACGGAGATGGGAAAACTAGAAAAGGCTAAGGTAAGAATTCAAAAGTCTAGCCCTGCCAGTGTGGCTCCGTTGGTTGGGCGTTGTCAGTACACCAAAAGGGTTCGGGTTCGATTCCCAGTTGGGCACATGCCTGAGTTGTGGACTCGATCCCCAATAGGGGATGTGCAGGAGGCAGCCAATCGATGTCTCTCTCTTTCTCTCCCTTCTTCTCTCTCTAAAAATCAATTTAAAGCCCTAACCAGTTTGGCTCAGTGGATAGAGCCTACGCTCCAGGGTCCTAGACTCTAGGGTCCCAGGTTCAATTCTGGTCAAGGACATGTACCTTGGTTGCAGGCACATCCCCAATAGGAGGTGTGCAGGAGGCCGCTAATCGATGTTTCTAACTCTCTATCCCTCTCCCTTCCTCGCGGTTTAAAAAAAAAAAAAAACAATAAAATATATTTTTAAAAATAATAAAAATAAATTTAAAAATGTTTTTTAAATTAAAAAATAATATTAATAATAAAGAAGTCAATATTCCAGCAGCCGAGCATCGTTTCAAACCTCAAAGACGGGACCACCCAGGGTAGTACCTGCGGAGTCGGGACATCCTGAGTCATCGAGGAGGTTAAACCGCTCCAACACTCTGGTGGAGGCAGGCACGGCAGCCTGCAGGGAGATTTCCACCGGAAGGAGCTGGATGGAAGCGAGCTGTGTATCTTCATGGCAAGTGAGCTCTTCCTTGAGGGCTCCGAGGACTGAGGGTCTCCGGGTGGGTTTGCACCAGCCTCTCTCAGTGCAGGGACCGCTGGCACAGACACAGGAGCACCCTCGTCCCATCCCAACTTAGGGGGGGACTGTGGCCCGAGAGATCGGGGCCAGTTACTGGTACCTGATCAAATGCCGTCCCCAAGCGCCCCAATAAACCCAGTGCAGTAGCCATGGGCACAGCTGACGGCCCGGCTCTGTTTTGGAGGCAGCACGGACAAAGGTGGGGCAACAGGTCCCGGCGCAGAGGCCAGCGCTCACATCTCAGGGGTGGCCGAGGATGAAAGAGATAAAACGCTCTGCACCCAGCGATGCGCTCTCCCTGCCGCCAGGCCCCACGCTCTCATCCTCCGCTGTGTGATCTGACTCTCCTTTTGTTCCAGCTGCTCCTGTCCCTCCTCCCCCCGACTGGATGCTCCTCTGAAGTCTTTCGCCTTTTCCTTGGGCACCTCATCCAACTCCAGAGCTTCAAATACCATCGCCCCACGCGTGTGACTCCCAGGTCTCCCTCTGCGGCCCCGCCTGCCATTCAAAGCTCTGGTCTCGTTGCAGTCTGGACTCCTCTGTCTAGGAATCCCCAGGGGCACCCCAACTCCGCACATGCATGTTCTGCGGCCAAACCTGCTCCCTGCTGACTTCCCCCTTTCCTTTCACCCACCATCCACCGGCTTCCGACCGTGCACACTGGAGTCTCATCCTCTCGGCCCCTCCCACCCCTCCACGTACAAGAGAGAGACCCCAGCCCAGCCTCAGGGATGGCTCTCAGCCACCACTACCCCTGCTGCCAGCACGGCTGCCACCACCTCCCTGCCACTCCCCCAGGCAACTAAGGGGCAGGGCCTCCATAGCTCTTTCCTGAACTGCCTCCCAACTGGCTTCTCTACCACATAACTCTGACCCCTCCACTCCGTTCCACACCTCACTCCCAGCTTCCCAAACATCAACCTGCTCAGAATTCTCTTCTGGTCCTATTTGCCCATACGCTGGAGGCAGTTAGCATCCAATAAAGGTTGGTTGAAGGACTTAAGTCAAAACTCCAAGACCTGCCCTAGCCGGTGTGGCTCAGTGGATAGAGTGTCGGCCTGCGGACTGAAGGGTCCCAGGTTCGATTCTGGTCAAGGGCATGTACCTTGGTTGCGGGCACATCCCCAGTGGGGATTGTGCAGGAGGCAGGTGATTGATGTTTCTTTCTCATCGATGTTTCTAACTCTGTATCCTTCTCCCTTCCTCTCCGTAAAAAAATCAATATATATATTTTTTTAAAACTCCAAGACCTGGTCTCAACCTGCTGCTCCTGCCTCAGAGGCCACCATTTTCCCTGCAACCGTGTGCCCCTCTGCAGACAGGCCTACCCTTCCCGCCTCGCATGCCTTTGTCCTCACTGATTCCTTAGCTTGGAGTGGCCTCCCCAAATCATACAATCGGCTCTCAAGGCCGATCTTAAATAGCACGCCCTTCATCACCGACCCTCCCCACTGGTAAACTCCCCCGTTCCTCAAAACCCCAAGAGCATTCGGCCTCTAAGAGTAACTGCCACTTACTCACCACTTAGTGTGCGTCAGACCTCATCTAATTCCCACAGCACACCTGTGAGGTCAGCATGGGGATGCCCACTTAGGAAAAAATCAGTGTGAAGGTCAGTGCTCATCTGCTGTCACAGGCTTCGTGGTGGTAGAGAAGTCAGGTCCAAACCCAGATCTGAGCCTCGGAGTCTGTGGTCTAATCATGAAGCCACGCTGCCTCGCTGCCTCTCCTGGGTACCCTCTCTGGTGCCGCCCTCTTGCTGCTGTTTACCAGCATTTTCTGTAAGCTGGGCACTATTCCACGCATGTCACAAGATGTAGCTAATGTAATCCTCACCACAAGTCTATAATGGAGGCGCTATTATTGTCCCCATTTTACAGATAAGGACAGGGAGAGTTGAAGTCCAAGGTCATTGCCCAGGCAGTCCGGCTGCAGAATCTGCTCTTGTGACCACACACTGGACCGTTCTGGTCGTTGTTAGCTGTGTCTCATCATCTCTGACTCCCCTTCGGGCCACACCTTCAGGCCCGCCACCTGGAGGCCTTAACACCACATGCTGAATGAAATCCCCGAAGAACTCACAAAACACACGCGTGCGACACACGCATCCACCCCCTGCCAACACGCACGTTACCTATTTCTCTCCCAAGCAAGGTACACGCCTGACACTGTCCCATGCCTCTGCCCCTGCTCCTGGGGAGTCTCCCACACACCTGCACCCTTTCTCTACACACACAAGTAGCATGAGGAGGAGTTCACACGCAAACCACGACAAAACTCCTGTCTCCCCTAGCTTTGGCGGGTAATCTGCAGCAACACACATGCAGCTGCTCATACTTAGCTCCGTCTCCATTCCCTGTGGCCAGACACCCCAGAGGAGAAAAATAAATTTCTGGCATGGAAACTCTCACTCAATGGGGAGGCCCAGGCCTGGGAAGGCAGGGGGAGCCAAATACCTGAAGGCGGACGGGTGTGTCTTGCATACAAAGCTAAAACTATTTCCTTCTAAAGGGTGTTCGATGGACCACAGCGCAAATACAACATCAAAGACATCCAGAAGCTCTCCTGAACGGCTGGCAGCTTTGTCATCTATTTTCACAACAGACATAAAAATAACTACTACGTGGAAAAGGGGACTGTGAATTACTGACTTTAAAAATGTCCTTGCCCTAACCAGTTTGGCTCAGTGGATAGAGCGTCGGCCTGCGGACTGAAAGGTCCCAGGTTCGATTCGGGTCAAGGGCATGTACCTGGGTTGCGGGCACATCCCCAGTAGGGGGTGTGCAGGAGGCAACTGGTCGATGTTTCTCTCTCTTTGGTGTTTCTAACTCTCTATCTCTCTCCCTTCCTCTCTGTAAAAACTGAATAAAATACTTTTTTAAATGTCCTTAATCTAGGAAAAAGTTGAGAACCACTCAAAGCAAGTAATAACGAAGTAACTCTAGCTTGCAGGGAAGCCCCGAGTTCTGTCTGAGATCAGGAGCCAGACCTGCTTAACCCCGATGGGTCTTAACCCCGATGCCTGGGGGGTGGGGAGGATCCGTCCCTCCTTGGCTCGGTGAAAATGCACTAGAAGTGTAATGAGCACAGTAGGTTACAAAAGCTGCCCAGAAAATAAGGGACAAAAATGTAAGGAGAGGGGACGGGATCACAGGGTGGGGACGGGGTCGGAGCTGGCACAGTGCTTGTCCTCTCGGCGCCCGCGCACACTCACACCTGACAGTACACACGTGCGTATTTTCACGTGCATCCACAGCCTCACCTCCAGCTCTTATTCTCTCCAGCACGTAGCAATATCTCTCCATTCACTCCACAAATCTTTATCAAACACCCACTAAGTGTCTGGCGCTATATTAGGTACCAGGAACACAGGGATGATCTCCCTGCCTTTTTATCACAGACAAAGCACCACTCACTCAGCAGATACTACACACACGGAGGCGCCCCGCCCCTACCAGCTGTCTGACTCCCTCCTGAGAGGATCTCCCTTCCCCTTTTCACATGAAGCACACACACATACACACAACGGGTCAGACACGGAGCCGCCTCTCACAGCGCCAACACAGCTGGCACAAGCATTCATCCGGTACATGCCCAGCACATGTACACAGGACACCCACAACAGTCCCTCTCAGCACGGGTGCTCTCACGCATCTCACACCCAGCACACCGCCCTCGCCCGCCGGGAAGCACACGCTTTGCTTGGCTCACTGGTGCCGCTGGCCGAGGAGTCCTTTCAGAGAATGGGGTCCCAGGGCTCTGTGGGACCCGGGTGCCACTGGCCGCGTTTCTCACACCCACGCCCAGTTCTGCACAGTGAGACTGCGGTCCCGTCACCGCAACCCGCGCCTCTGTGGCTCAGATTTCCCTCCCATCAGGCTGGAAGGGTGGTTCGTCCTATTTTCTTAAGAAGGCTTTACGGAGAGGGGTCACAGGGACCCCAGAACCACACAAAGGGCATAGAAAGAAGGATTCCTCGAGTCCAGGTGCCTTACCGAGGCCTCACGTTAAAACACATGCACATGGGCACCTGCACACGAGCACATGCCCTCACACGTGAGTAGTCCTCACTGTACTAGGCACCGGACTCCAGTCTGTAAACATTACTGTTCAAACAGTCCCGTTCACACATCTCCTCGCGGCCAGGCGCGCGGGCAGCCACGCAGAGACACCATTCACAGCTTCGGGAGCACCTGAGCTCCTTGGGAGGAAGGAGAGAAGGTGTCAGATTCACTCCATAAACACCGTTCCTGAGGATACACCCCACAACCTTGTACACATGACCCACCAGCCATCCACAGCCCTTCCTTATGGATTCCTCTAGATTAGGGGTGTCGAACTCAATCAGAGAAGGGGCCAAAATCTAAAATCCAGCCTAAATCGAGGGCCGAAAGGTTTACTGAACAGTCATAAACTGTCATTGTGATGGAAACGCAGCGGAGTGCAGTGATGACAGCGCGGTGCGGGCCACATTGCAAGGCCTGGCGGGACGGATTTGGCCCGCGGGCCTTGTGTTTGACACATGTGCTCTAGATACACAGTCACAGGGCTGGGCGGAGTCCCCATTTCCCCAATTCAAGGCTCAGCCCCTCCCGGCTGTCCACACGCGGACAACTGCTTGCGCTGGGTTTGGCTCCATCCCCCAAGCAGTGCCAGGGCCATCCTGGATTGTGGGCACACACCTGCCTGTGCACACACTCCCCAGAGACACCCTCCTGGGCGGACACACACAACCGCTATGCAGCCACAGCTTCGAGGGGTGCCTAGGGAGAGGAAGGCATGCCTGTCCGCGCGTATCTGCAGGAAACAGCCGCACTGAGCAGGGGTGAGGGCGATGGGGACGCTCTCCCCACTCCCCAGGCAGACCCGAGTACAAGCCTTCAGGTCCCTCCTTCCCCACCCCCCTGACACCAAGGCCCACCCAGCCTGGTGCAGCCCTGCCACCCAGTCCCCTCACATCGCCCTCTCTGCCCCTTCCAGCTGGGGGAGCTGGCAGAAGCTGCCCCCGCCCCTTAAACCTTCCTTTCAAGCCCCCATTCCACATCCGGGTCTATATTGGAGTCCATACTCCAGCCTCCTCCACAGCCCGGCTGCAGGGCTGGATGTGGCAAACAGAAGCTCCCGGGAGACGCCACCAGCCATGTTTCTGCCCCTCAGCAAGCCCGTCATCTCCCAGCCAAGAGCGGGAGAAGCCTCGGCCCCCCTTTCCCGCATTTTTCTTTCGCTTTCGAAGGGGCTCTGCCAACTCTGTGGAGAAGAAGCCCTCGGTTCCCACCGTCCTGGAGCCCGCGTCCCAGTAGAGCAATCGCCCCGTCGCCCGCCCGCGCCTCGTCCCCTCGCCCGCCGCCCTCACGCCGGGGCTCAGCCACCGGCAGCCACCCAGCCTCGGAGACCACGCTTCCCGCCGGCCCCGCCCTCCGGGCCCGACCACGCCCCCCAACGCGGGTCCCAGCCCCTGTCCTTCGCGGACCCTCACAGGCCTGCAGGCCCCATCCCGCCCCTGGCGACCAGTCGTCCGCTCAGCCCTCAGAGGCCTAGCCATGCAGACCCCACCGCAGCTTCCGGACTCCCTCACAGGCCCCCAGCCACACGCCGCAGAGGCCCCGCCCACACTGACCCCACCCGACCCCTCAGAGGCCCCGCCCACACCGACCAAACCACTCCCTCAGAGGCCCCGCCCACATGACCCCACCCTCTATCTCAGAGGCCCCGCCCACACTGACCCCACCCGATCCCTCAGAGGCCCCGCCCACACTGACCCCTCACTCCCTCAGAGGCCCCGCTCACACTGACCCCTCCCACTCCCTCAGAGGTCCCTCCCACTCCCTCAGAGGCCCCGCCCACACTGACCCCACCCGATCCCTCAGAGGCCCCGCCCACATTGATCCCACTCCCGCAGAGGCCCCGCCCACACACGCCCACAGCCCTCAAGGGCGCCTCACGCCCCCTCACCAGCCCGACCCACACGCCCTCGGGCGCTAACCCTCCCCCCACTCGCCAGGGCCTGACCACACATGCCACCCACAAGGAGCCACAGGGCCCCCTGAGTGGGGGGTGTAGGCCCTCAGAGGCCCCGCCCACGCCATCCACGCTCCTCTCACCGCCTCCCCCTGCGCTCCGAGCTCACTAGCTATCCACACTGTCTCCCGGGACAGGCGTCCTCACACGGCTCTGCCTCACGACCCCCGCGTGGCGGCGCACTCCCCGGCCGGACCCCGGGCACCTCCCGCCCTCCCGCCCGCACCCGGGCGCCCGCGGCGGCTCCCCGCTCACCTTCGCTGCAGAACTTGCCGCCGAAGCCCGTGTGGCTGCAGTCGCAGCCCACCTCGCCGGGGGCCAGCTCCGTGCAGAGGCCGCCGTTGGCGCAGGGGTTGCGCGCGGGCGCGCACAGGGGGTCGGCGGCGGCGCCGCGCAGGCCCTGGCTGCCCAGCAGCGCGGGGGGCCGCTCGCCCAGCTTCAGGTTCGCCAGCAGGCCGCGGAACGGCGGCTCGTACTTGACCGTGCTGAGCGTGAGCGCCGAGAGGCGCACGTCCGGCGGGATGCCGCCCACGAACAGGTCGCTGGCCACCTGCATCTCGCGCCGCTTGGAGCGCACCTCGGCGGCGCGGGCCTCGCCGTCCACCGCCAGCGCCGTGCGGCGCGCGTCGCGGGTGAGCAGCACCATGTGCCAGCGGTCGTCGGCCACCGGCGTGTCCAGCTGCAGCGTGGCCGGCTCGGCGCACGACAGCGTGAAGCGCAGCCGCAGGCGCCCGTCCGCCACCAGCAGCTCCAGGAAGTCGCAGTCGCCGCCGTCGTCCAGGTAGAGCAGCAGCGCGCGCGTGGCGTTGGTGCGCAGGCTGAAGCTCAGCTCGCCGCTGCCCGCCGCGCCGGCCCAGCGCGCGTAGCGCGCCCACTGCCCGGGGCCGCCGCCGAACTCCAGGCCGCCCGCGCCCGCCGCCAGCGCCAGCAGCGCCAGCAGCAGCGGCCGCGGGCTCCCGGGCGCCATGCCTCCGGCAGCCCCGGCCCCGCCCGGCCCCCGGCCCCGCTCAGGCTTCAGAGCCGCGGGCGCATGGGGCGGGGAGGGGGCCGGGCGCCCCCCGCGCCGAGCGGGGCTCCCTGGCCGCTTCACGGTGCCATGGGCCTGGCCCGGAGGCGACGCGCGCGGAGGCCCAGGTGCCGGCTTCCCCGAGCCGCGGCGGAGGCGCCCCTCCCCCGCTGCGGGCTCCGACGGGAGAGGCGGGAGGGATGCCTGCGGGGAGACAGAAAGGGAAAGGTTAATGCGGGGCTCGAGGGAGACAACACTAGCAGCTTTTCCCTCACACTAGCAAGCGCACATGGTCTCCCGTTAGGACCGGAGGGTCCGCGCTGGCCTGGAGAGCAGGAGCACTAAGTGGCTTGAGGTGCGGACAGGTAGCACCTTGGAGCCCATAGGAGCTCAGCTCAGAAGCCCTCTCCCCGCCTCCTGTCTGCCGGCGACCCAGCCCTGAGCATGGCTCCTCCACAGCCACAGCTCCCTCTCCTCAGCTCCTGATGCTGGATAATGAAGTGGCTAAATAATTCATTGGGATTAATTAAATGTCAATTCGTCAATGGTATCAATGGCTGGGAAGGGGTTAGAGACAGAAGCCAGCCAGGACGCAGGCATCCAGGCCCCAAGCCCTCTATCCAGGCAAGGACACAGGCGGCTGGTTCCTTTTCTCCATCCCCCACCCCCAACCACACTGCTCACCAGTCCAGATCCTTCATGAACCTGGATATGTCACCCTCAACCTCCATCTCCCAGTCCTGAGCCTCAACCTGGCCCAATCCTGGGTCCTCTTCCCCTCTCGGTTTCACACACCCCCCCCTCCCCATTCAGGGCTGGGGGAGCCACCAGGAGGCAGGCAGGCTCATTTGCATAAAATTGCCTTTCTGAAATGATTACCCTTGTAACGGGCTGTCAGAGAGCAATTTATACCCCACGCAGGGGAGGGGAATTTGCATCTCGTTAAACTCCAAGTCGTAATTATTTATATCCAACAACCCTCCTGAATATTGCATTGATTTTTATTTGGGGGAGGGAGGCAGGGAAGGAGGTGGGGAGAAGTCTGAGAGAGAAGCAGGGCGGGGCCAGAGTTTGGGAAGCGACAGGGAAAGATGGAAAAAGGGGGAAGTGGAGGGAGAGGAACTGAGTGAACAGTGACGGAGACAGAAGAGTGATGGAGGGGAAAGGCGGCCGGTGAGGAGAAAAGGAATGAGGAGACAGATAAAATTAAATTCCAAATTCAAGCAGCATTTGTCAAGGCCCTGGGTGCTGGGCATTTTTACAAATGTCCTTTTACATCGTCACTCTGAGAAGTCCCATTACCCCCATTAACCGCTGGGGAAGCCCACACAGAGAAGTCTAGGGACTTACCCAAGGTCACACAGCCCTTCAGCGGGGACCTGGCACTTAGATCCACGTCTGTCTGATCCACATCTGTCTGTCTCCATGAAGGAGACAAAAGGCAGGGCAACCACAGGTGTAGCTCAGACAGGTGGGAACCAAAGAGGAGATGGGTGACGGAGAGGGAGCAGGTTGAAGGGCGTGGTGAGGAGTCAGAGAGCTATGTGGGAGGAAGCTGGGGTGTATGGAGGAAGAGAGAGAGCTAGGTTCTCCCTAATAACCTAGCGAGGGGGAGGGCAGGGTGGTTGAAGTGACGTGTGTACCGAAGGAAGAAGGGGCTGGAAGTCTTCAGGAGCCGGTGATAGTGTTTAGGGAGCCATCCCCCATAGACCCCCCCAAAGCCCAGTGCTCAGGTCCTTCCATCTGGCTCCTTCTGACGCTGCCCCAGCCCCAACCCTACAAATGCCAACAGGGGCTCACGCGCCCCTCCAGGGGCCGGCTGTCCCCAGGCAGGGGCAGCGGCTGCGACGCAGTCCCGGAAGCAGCCCCTCTCCCTCTCGCTGCCTGGTTATATATAGCTTTGCCACTGCCTCTGCTCATTGGGTAATGGAGGTAATTAACATGCGCGGGCTAATTAGCCAATCAAATTAAATGCAGCACCTGCTCCCAGTCTGATTGACGCCTTTACCCCCACACACATGTACCCCCACTCCAGTTCAGGGCAGGGGAGGGGGACCCTCAGGCTTGGGGGCGGGAAAGGCCACACCCTTCTCAGTGACCCCAGACGCACAGCCCCTCCTGAGTGACACCCTCCCTCCCTTCCCTGCTGGGGTCTCGGTCTCAGTCTGGCCCGGCCTCTCCCAGCCCCGCCGGCTCCCACCTCCTGGACACTATTTTGGGGAGGGAATTAATTAGCTATCGATTTCCGCTAGCAGCGGGAATAGGATTCCGTGCTGCTGTCCACTCGCCCCTCAGCTCAGGAGAGGGAGGGGGTGTTAGTCACCCTGCCCTGCTCCTGGCCCAGCCCCTCTGTGAGAGAACCCCACCTTCTGGGGAGACTGTAGAGGGGTGCTTGCTGGAAGCCTGGGGGCAGGGCCGCCCTCATCAGGAAGCTGGCAGGGGACAGACAGAGTGCAGGATTGGGGAGAGGCCTCCAGAGACTGGGAGGTGCAGGCCTGGGTCCTGAGAGCCAGAAAGAATGTCACCTGATTGGGGGGGGAGGTTGACAGCAAATGAGTGAGTCTAGGTGGGGGTGACTCCACGGGTCTGTGTGTGCCAAGATCTGGAGTGGCATGTGAGGAAGAAGGGGGTGCCGTGCACAGGCACGGGTCTGTGAGCCAGCTTGGGGGACAGACGACTTAGGGGAGCCCCCTGGGAGGGAAGCCAGGGTCTGGGCCTGCAGCCCCTCAAGACTCATTACTCATTCTCCCCACAGCCCGCAGCTCTGCAGCACGGCCAGCGGGGCTCGGTGCCAGGGGCAGGGGGGCTGCAGGGCTGGCCGGTTGGAGGCCAGGCCCTCCTCGGTCCTCTCTCCAGAGACCATGGGCGGCTTCAGGCCTGCCAGGCAGGCGCTGTCCAAAGGGGAATGTGAGCTAAGGACACCTGGGTCCTTTCCACCTCACCCAGCTCCCAGGACACCCGCTGCTCCTCACCGTCCTCACCCTCCCTCCACCCCTTGCCCCAGGCCCCAGTTTCTGCCGACCCAGCCCACAGCCATGCTTCCTCCCAGGACACTGCTGGTCTCTGATGCCCCTCCTTCTGCAGCTCCTGCTCCATCCACAGCACCTGGCCTCAGAGCCATTGCCCTGCACAGCTCTACCAAGTCTACTGGAGCTGTGCAGGGCCCCGCGCCCAGGCTCATGCAATGCACCCACAGGGTCCAAGCACTGCTCCCCAAGACCCCCTCTTCTCCAGCGCCCACTGCCAGTGCACACTACACCTCCTGGCCGGAGCAGCCTTGGGATATCCTGCCTGCTTCTGACGTCACTGCCGTGCACACTGCTGGCCAGGCTGCTGCCCCCTGGGGAGCTGACCTCTCCGTTGTAACCTGGGGTTCTGCCCCCGGTCAGCTCCCAGCGCCCCTGCCGCACGTGGACCCAGCAGCCTGGAGCCAGCAGGGATGGGAGCTGGAGCGGGTGGGGTTGAGGGGAGTCGGCTGCTCTCAAGACCTCGTCCTGCTCTCTTCCCCGCTGACTCCTCTCCTGCATTATTTCTGGCTCCTCCTCGGCTGACAACCTGCTCGCCTTGCACGGCCAGGCCAGCACCCCTGTCCCATCCGGGCTACAATGTTTGGGCTCCGCACTGTGCGTCAGGTGCAGGCTGGACCGGGAGGCGTGTTTAACCCTCTAGTTCCAGGAGGTGGGGGTGTCACCCCAGGCGTACAGACAAAGAGCCTGCACTTAGAACGATGAATTCATCTGCCCAAGTAAGCAGTGGCCTTACCCAGAACAGGCCACAGGCCACAGGCAGTGACGGCTCAGAGCCCCCCTCTGATCGGGCCTTCACGGGGCCACTGCCCTCTGCGGATGAGCCAGGCTCTGAGTTTGCCCCTAGGCCTGAAGGCACAGACCTCTAAGCTCGTGGAGTGCATCTCTCTCTCTCTCTCCTTCTCTCTCTCCCTCTCTCTCTCTCTCTCTCTCTCTCTCTCTCTCTCTCTCTCTCTCTTTTTTTTTTTTTTTTTAAGGTGGAAATGGAGCCCAGTGACTGTCCAGGGTCATACAGCAGAGCAAAGCTAAAACCAAGGCCGCTGGCCTTCCATTCCAGATGCTTCCCACGCGCCTGCGCTCCCATACCCGGGCTTCCCGTCTGACCAAAAGCCTTAAGCTGTGCCCACCAGCGCAAACGGAGCACACGGTGCCGTGTCCAGGGCGAGAGAGTCCCCTTGCCCTGACCAGGGGCCTTCTCCCAGCACCCACTCCGTCCTTCTCGGGTCACATCCACACCACACTCACTCTCACACACACACACACACACACTCACACACACACACGCACTCACACATACACTCACACACACACTCTCTCACACACACTCACACTCACTCACACACACACACACTCACACACACACACTCACACTCTCACACTCACACACACTCACTCACACACACACACTCACACACACACTCTCTCACTCACACTCACACACACACTCTCTCACACACACTCACACTCACTCACACACACACACACTCACACACACACACTCACACTCACACACACTCACACACACACATACTCACAGACACACACACTCACTCACACTCACACACACACTCACACACACACTCACACACACACACACTCACACACACACACTCACACACACTCACACACACACTCACACACACACACACACACACACACTCTCACACACACACACACCTCCAGTCCTGGGAATGCCTGCCTCCCTCTGCTGTCCTCTCCTCTGCCAGCTCCCGCTCATGCCAGCTGGGAGTGTGACAGCAGGGGCCTCCCCCGGGCGCAGGAGGAAGAGCTGGGTTTACACACACTCTGGGGCCCCAGAAGGCAGCGCGGACAGGTGGGAGAGGCGCTGTTGCGAGGAGGGAGATTTTGGCTCGAGATAAAGAGAAACTTGCTGGAATCCGGAGCAGCCAACAGTGGAGTAGGCAGCCTCCCGGGGCTGGCGCGTCCCTGGCTGCGGGGGTGTGAGAGCCGGGCAGGATGACTGCCGCTCAGAGGCGCTCAGGACGGGCTCCTGAATCACTCGGAAGGGGGACACCCAACTAGCGAAGCCCAGAGGTTCCTTCCAGTCTCACAATGTGTTTTGGGGGGTTCCCTGGCCTCCCTAAAACCTTCGGCAGGGTCGGCAGGCTGCAAACAGTCCCCTCCCTCCTTCCAGCCCTGAGGACCTAGAAGAGACAGCCCTCACGCGTGTCCACAGGTAGTGCAGTGGTTAGAGGCGCGGAGTCTGGAGCTGGGTTCAATGGCAGTTCTCCCCGTGTCTAGCTGTGTGACCTGGGGCCAGTTCCTTAGCTTCTGTGGTCCTGGGTTTTCTCATGTGTGAAACAGAGGGAATAATGGTGTTGTCAAAACTAAGAATATATGCAAAGCACTTAATACAGTGCCTCGCATGGACTGAAGTGAAAAGTATGTGTTATATTAATGAGTACGTTTAAAACTCCTCATCTCAGCATTTTACAGTTTGCAAAACTCCGTGCGTCTCGTGTTTCCTTTGATTCTCACCAGACCCCAGCCAGGGAAGTCAGCGAGGCAGGTCTTACGCGGCCCCTTTCACAGACGGGGAAACTGACCCTCACAGGGGACCCCCAAGGTCAGACAGCTTGTAAGTGGCAGCATGGCATTCAGATTTCTCCCCGGGCCCTCTCCTATTTGCTGGCACCTCCTCCTGCCCAGGAAGATGGGGGAGCGGAGGGAGGGGTCTGAAGATGGCGGGAGTTCCCCAGCTGCACGGCTGGGCGCACAGGTCCCCCTGAGCGGGTCTCTGTCCAAGAAGAGAAGCGGGAAGGGGTGGGGCGCAGGAGGTGGCAGCTGAGGTGCGCGTGAGGAGGCTCTGCCAGGTGGGTGGGCTGCAGAAATGGGTGGGCTGAAGACCGAGGTGTGATTGAATGACTTGGCAGCGTGGGGGGTGAAACACAGTTGCCTGGAGGCCGAGGGGGAGGCAGTGGGGAGGGTGAGCTCACCGCTGTGCCCACCCCCTGTGCCCACCCCTGTGCTGGCACAGCTAGGGGGTTCTGACGCCCAGCCATGCAGAGGAGACAGATGGGTTTCAGGGAAGCCTGGGGGTGAGCACGATGCGCCTGGAAACGGGGTGTCCACGGCAGTATGTGTGTGGACGCTTATGGCAATGGCGCCACAAGCGGCTCCTCACCGCGGGCTTCACAGGTGCCTCACAAACGCGTGAGGCCAAGCGCAGTTCGCTGAGCGCTGAGCACAGCGCCCTCTCAACCGGTACACTTGTTACTGTGCTGATTGTCCTAATCATCTCCTCTAGCCCTTCCAAAAAAAAAACCCATGAAGTAGATAGAGGACCCCCATTTTACAGATGAAGAAACTGAGGCTTGCTGAGGGGCCAGAGCTGAGCCCGGGGGGCGTCGCTCCCACCCCACCCCACGGTGTAAATGCGGTGGCTTTGTAAATGCCCAGGTGCCCAGCCCGCACTGATTCTTTGCTGAATGAGTCTCGGAGTTCCCGGGCCCGCCGGAGCGGACAAGGCCAGGCAGGGAGCGCCCACAGATGGAGCAGCAGGCGTGGCTGCCTGTGAGACACAGTCGGGGTGTCCCCGTGGGGGGCTGGGCTCCGGAGCGGGGAATGAATGGGCCGCGTGGTCAGCCCGAGGCGGGGGGAGGCCCTGAGGGTGAGGTGAGTGCTGAGGAGGGCGCCTAGAGAGGGGAAGGGCTGAGGAAGGCCCGTGAGGCTGGTGGCAGACTGGACCAGGAGGGATTGTGGTCAGGAGGGGTGGGAGGGCCTGGGGTTCGGGGGGCTTTCCAGAGGTACAAAGATAAGAGAGCAAGTGAGGGAGAGAGAATGAGAGTGAGAGAGAAGCTTAGGGGTGAGCCAAGGTGTAACGGGGCTGCCAGCATGCATGCGTGTGTGCCGGTGTGCGCACACACACGCGTGCCCGAAGGCCTAGCGTGAAGTGCTTAGGACCCGGAGGGCACATGTTATCTATTGACGGCCTGTGAGGGCGTGGGAGGGAGGGCTGGATGTGGGAGGGTGTGCATGGAGGGTGTCTGGGAGGGGAGGGCGTGTCCGGGGAGTGAAGGTGTGTGTGGAAGAGTCTGCGTGTGCTGGAGGAGGCGGGAGCCTGGGGAGGGGGGTGGAGGGGGGGTGTCAGTGAGGCCAGCAGTGTGGGGTTGAGGCTCTGGGAGTGTGTAGGGGCCATGCGTCTAGCATGTACATGGCAGCCGGCACCTGGGGAGGTCTCTGAGCTGTGAGGTGGCAGTCTGTCTGGGCGGAGAGTGGGCGGCACGCTGCCAGGAGGTGTATTGTGTATGCAGGTGCGTGTGCCTGTGTAGGGGTGGGTCTGGGTGGGACCACAGAACATATGAGTCCGTGTCAGGTTGTGTCGCCGGCAGAGACGGGCGGAGGGAGCGGCTGGGCCTGGGCAGACAGAGTCTGGAGGGAACAGGTCTCCAGCAGTCCCTCCAGGGCCAGCCCCCCTCAGGGGGCCAGAGTGTGGGTTCAGCCCGGGCCGAGAAGCCAGCGCAGGCCTGGGCTCCTGGAGGGCCACCCGCTGGCATCCCAGCCACCCTACGGCTCTGAGGACAGAGTGGGTCTGAGAACACCTCCTCCGGCGGGAATGACCCTGCCCCCCTGCCCCCGGAAGATCCAGCACCGCCTGACACCAGCCCGCCTGGAGGCAGGAGGCAGGGACTGGAGTGACTGAGGCACCGGCAAAGCAGAAGGCATCCTGGCTGACAGGCCGGCAGACCTCCCTCTGCCTTCCTCCCCGCCTGGCAGCAGACAGAGACTGCAAACCCCTCAGTCCACCGCCCCCAAAGGGATGCTCAGACACTGGAAGGTGGGCAAGACGGAGGGCGGGAGTGAACGGGAGGTCCTCGCCCGCCCGCCCACCCCACCCCCCACACATATGAAACCAAAGGTGCACAGAAGGCCCCTCGGCAGCCAAGAGGACTGAGAGCCACGACCCAGCCCCTAAGGTTGCTTTCCTCGCTCTGGGTCTGGACGGCTTCCCCGTCCACCTCCAGGCACAAGGACCGGCCCCTCCCAGCGCTGGCTGGTTCGGGGAAGCCCCAATGCCCTCAGCAGGGACTCAGGGGGCATTGAGAGCACGGAGACAGCAGCCCCCAAAGCCAATGAAGCCTTCTGGGGCCCCTCCAGGGGGTAAGGCTCACACTCCAGCCCAGAGAAGCCAGGACAGATGTCTCCGTCAGCGGGGAGGAGGCTGGGACTGAGAAAGGTCCCCTCCGCTCTGGGGTGGGGGTAGCCCAGGCCGGCTGCTTCCTCCCTGCAGCACTCTGACCATAACCCAGTCACCGCCCCAGCACTCCCACCCAGCGCAGCTCCCTCCTACGGGTTTCCCAGTCTCCTCTCCTCACCCCATTCCCCCACCAGCTTCCCCTCCTCTTCCTCAAGCCCCCTTTTTCCCCCGTCTCCACCAGCACAGACCCCTCTCTGCCTCCACACCTTGGCACTTCCCCTCTGCTCCCTCCCAGTAACCTCTCCTTGGCTCCCATCCCCCAGGAACGCCTGGTCCTCAGGGTGCCCCCCAGGAGGAAGCCCTTGGCCTGGCCCCAGTTCCTCGCCTCTCCACTACTCTCTCTCTCTCCCTCTCCGGCCCCCTCCCCTCCTCCCACGGAGCTCAGCTCCTGGCTGGTTTCTCCCCTGCAGACCCCTCGGAGCCCAACAGCCTCCCAGCCCCTCTGGCGGAGCACTGCCTCCAGACCTGGGGGCCAGCACCGACTGGGGACCCCCCTCTTCAGAGCCTCCCGCACAGCCCTGTCTCCTTGCCCATTCCTCCCCCACCTCCGTTCACCCCAGCTCAGGGCCAGTGCCCCTTCCTCAGGGAGGCCCCGACCCCCAGTCCCCCGCCTCCTGTCACCCAGCCAGCCTCGCAGCGGCAGCGCCCCCGCCCCCAAACCTATCCTCCCAGCCTCCCCCGCCCCTCCGATGGCTCCCCTCCGCCGATCGGCTCCCGCCCCCCGCCCATCTCCGCCGCCGCAGCACCCCCCTCCGCCCCCCGTACCTGGTCTGGGGGATCCAGGAACTGAAGGGTGGGGATCAGAACCCCGGAGCCGCCCCGTCTCTGGCGGGTGACACAACCGGGGCCGGCGGCGTCGGCTGCCTCGAGCCTCTCGCTCCCCGCCGCGTCCCCGCCCGGCCCGCCGCGGTGCCGCTCGGAGGAGGATGCTCCGCGAGTCAGGGCGGCTGCTCCCGCCGCCGCATCCCTGCAACACCGACTGACGGCAGCATCAGCACCAGCGCCCGCCCCCCGCGCGCGCATTGGGCCGGGCGGCGCTAACGGACGAGCGGCGCAGCCAATGGAAAGGCGCAGAGGCCGCCAGGCCGGCGGCTGCACGGGCCCACGCCCCTCCCGCGCGGAGGACCCAGGCATCCCGGCCCCTGGCATCCGAGCTCCCACCTGCCGCCCGCGGTCTTCACCCCTGGAGCCCGCGCCCCCAAACCGGCAGACGCTCAACCCATCCCAATGCCTTTTCTGGAAACCCAAGTGCCCTCCCCTCTCGCCCATTGGGCTGGGCCCTCGGGTCCCGCATTCCCGGCCGGCGGGCCCCAGGGGCAGCGCCCAGAGGCGGGACGAGCCGAAGAGGAGTCTGTGGGCTCCCACTCGGGGCACCAAGCGAGCCGAACCGGTGTGGGACCCGGGCCGCGGCGCCCTCTACTGGCCATGCCCAGGGGCGGCCCGTGCTAGGGAGGAGCCTAGGGAAGGGGGGCCCTGCCTGCGGCTCTGGGGGCCTTTTCCAGCCTCTCGCCTGGCCTCCACCCCCCACCGCCCAGGGCCCGGGCTGCCCTGGCTCTGAGGAGGCGGTGTCTTTGCTGGGAGAAGGACAGGCGGTGAGAGTGGGAAAGGCCGAGAGGGGGCGGGGCAGACCCA
Organism: Pipistrellus kuhlii; assembly: GCF_014108245.1. NCBI lineage: Eukaryota > Metazoa > Chordata > Mammalia > Chiroptera > Vespertilionidae > Pipistrellus > Pipistrellus kuhlii. The sequence goes on along the minus strand of NW_023425415.1, from coordinate 420,662 downwards.
GGGGCTTGGGGTTTCCCAGCCCTGCCTCATGGGAATCCCAGGGTGTGAAGCTGGCACCGCTGGACTGGGGTAAGGGTAGGTTTTAGGGCAGGGACGCGACTGCACGTCACCCTGAAGCGCCCCCTTTTCTGTTCTCCCAACCGTGCGCCTCAGAGTGAGAGTGGTGCTGGGGTGAAGCTCTTCCGGTAAGGGCATCGCATCACTATGCATGTGTGTACTGGCATGTGTGTGTTAGTATGTGTGTATTAGCATGTGTGTTAATATGTGTGTATTAGTACTCACTCAGCCAATAAAAGGGGGACCTAGCACCTTTTGTGCACCACAAAGTTGGACAGTGGGTTTTTGAATGAAGCAGTGTGTGTGTGTGTGTGTGTGTGTGTGTGTGTGTGTACCAGACCATCCTGCCAGCTCACTCCAGGATCCTGATTTCGGTTGCGGGGTCTGTGATCTGCACAGCCAGTGGTAATTGGTGCTTCCTTAGCCAGAGGAACATGCAAAGCACACTCACATTCAACATTAATGCACGCATGGGCCTGCAGTACACACTCACAGCCATGCACACCTACCCACATGCACACAGCCACTCCCAAAGCAGCACAGGGGACAGCTGCAGAAATGCCCACAGGTAGACACCCACAGGGTAGTTCACCCATAGGACGCACGGGCTTGCCGAAGAGCATGCACGAACTTGTGCGCACAGGTGCCCGCACACTCAGAGGCCAATGCACACCCGGGAACAGGTGCACAGAGGGCCTGCCATGGCTCACCTCCCCCTCAGGTACTCGGCACAGAGCAGTCAATCACATCGTAGATGAGTGAGGACACCCACCTACCGAGGTCTCCCTCCCCAGCCTGCAGGGGGTAAAGGGGTGGGGGTAACCCAGGCTGCAGGGGGTGATTTCTAGGAGTTGGGAAGAGAGATTGCTGAGCCAGACCGGGGGAGACCCTCAGGCTGGCCCCATCAAGGCCACTAAAGGAGCCAGAGAACGGGAACTGCTGAGTCAGGGACTCTGACCCCACAACCCACTGCCCCACCCACCCACCCAACTCCCTCCTCCTCCTGCAGCGCGCACACACAGACTCATCCAGTCAGGCACTGTGTGTACACGGACAGACAGGTGCAGCGGTTCCCAGAATGTCTCACTCTTATAGAGCACAGGGAGGTGTCAGGACAGGGCCATAAAGAACGTAAGAGTGAGCATGAGCATTTGTCTCCTGTCCCCTCCCCAGCTCCCTGGGCCACCTCTGCCCGTCAAGGGCAGGAAAGGTCACCTGACAGCGGCTGCACCTCCCTGCCCCTCCCCCCAACTCCAAGGATGCCTCCCCCAAGGCCCAAGGTTCAGACCACCTACTGCAGTTGGGACCCACCACCTCAAGACACCCTCCCCAATTGCCCCCATCCCTCCCCGCACTGTGGCCCTTCTCTGGTGCGAAGTCCAGTAGGCTCACAAGGTGAAGGGGAAATGCAGCAAATGCAGCATGCATGTCTGAGCACACACATGCACACACGCAATGTGAAGCGCATACACCGGACTCACACATACAACCATGAGCAGACAGTCCCACGGTACATCCACATTCCCGGGCGGATCGGCCCTGGGCATGGTTATGCGTGCGCGCGCACACACACACACATTCACACACACACATTCACACACGCGCGCACACGCGCGCACGCACACACGCACGCACACGCCGGCTGGGAAGAGGCCAGGCTGGGCTGGGGAGGTGAGGCCACAGCCTGCAGGGATGGAGGCAGCGCGGGAGGCGGGCAGCTCAGGGAGAGAGCTGCTCTTCACAACACAATCACCGTCTGTTGTTATAGCAACTCAGCCCCCAAATCGTGAAACGGATATTACAGCCTCGGAGGGGGAAGGGCGGGACACACGGGGGACCCAATGGAGGACAAGGCTCGGGGGCCACATGGGGCTGAAGAGTAAGGGTGGGAGAAGGAGACCCAGCTGAGGAGCAGGCCAGGGGGAAGAGGGTGTGGGGTCAGGGGACCCGAGGGAGGGGGCCGAGGCCACGCCTGGTCCACGAACATTGAGCTCTGCAGGTACGAGTCAGGTGCCTAGGCTCCGCCCCAGGACTAGCACAGCTGCCTGAGGCACACCCAGCTGGGGTTTGGGAAGCAGCTCCACTCCCAGGGCCTCCGCCTGGACCATCCTGACCCCAGAGGCCTCCTGGCCCAGGTTCAAACCCTTAGAAGACCCCCGGTCACCCCCCAGCCTAGACCGGCCGTGGAACGGCCTTGGCCTTCCTGGGGCAGTACTGACCCCCAAAACCTCTGAGCTGCAACCTCAGAGGGAGGAGCTGGGTTGGGAGAGGCCACAGGAGGCTGAGAGCAGGATCAATATGCATTTCCTCTGGAAGTCACTGTCCTTCCGGCTGGCAGCAGCACCAGGCTGCAGGCTGCGAGCCCAAGTGCAGCCCCAACAACCCCAGGCAGGAAAGCTGCCCAGGCCCCTCCCTCCACCACCGCCCGCAGCTGGCACTCAGGATTCTCTGCGGTGAGCTCCCCACGGCTGGAAGAACTCAAACAGGAGCTGAAGGCCACCTGTGGAGCAAGGGAATGTGGCATGTGGGCTGACGGCTCTGGCTACCCAAAACCACTGGGCCCAGCGAGTCTGGGTGCAAAGAAGTGCTGGTTTCAAGTTTTAGGCCAGAGATTCTGGACTCCTCGAGATGTCAGAGCCTCCAAGATGCTTACGTTCCAAGGGGTTCTGGTCCTAAGGTTCTCTTCCCCAGGCTTCTAGTCCCCCCAAGATTCCAGACCCACGACACCTCCGATCTCCCAGGATGCTCTGACTACAGACTGGGCCACGCCAACGTTCTAGTCCCGCCCCCTCCACGAGCTTGGCTCTGCCGGCCTAGGTTCATGACACGGGCCTTTTTATTCCTGGAAAATACAAATATTCACAAGAGTCTGTACAACCTTAGGGACACCAGCCCTGGCCCTGCCCTCAACCACATGCCACCCGCATGCCCCACCCCCCAGCCCAGCCTGCTGCCCCAGCACCCGGCTCCCTGCTCCGGTCCAGGTCTTTGCTCCAAGGCAGGCATGCGTGCTTGATCCAGTCACAGCTGGGAAGAGAAAAACAGAGGTGGTGAGGACTATCCTTCCCCCAAAGCAGGAGACCCCCTGGCCCAGAGCGCCCTATCCCGGACCCCACCCCCACCCCCGGCCCCTGGGTGGAGGCTCCGGAGAAGCAGAGGGAGGACTCACCATCACTACAAGTGGATGTCAAACACTCCGTCCTCCACCGTCTGTACCTCCTCTTCCCGGATCTCTGCGGGGGGGTCCGGGGTGGGGGGAGTTCATCACAGGATCGACTCCTGGGTCCCCGTGCCTGCAGCAGCCCCTGCCCCACTCACAGGAGGACCCCTTCCCAGTCCGGTAGCAGACCCACCCACCAAAAACCAATTCACTGAACCACCAAACGGCCCACTTCTGGAGGTTCTGCTAAGCTTCCTCGCGGCCACAGGTCTGTCAGGGCAGTTTGCTTAAATGTCCGTTTGTGTGTGTCACACTGGAGACACCAGCACTTCCGGAGGGTCCCATGCAAATGGTCTCGTCTTTTCTATTTTTGAGGACTTATGCTGATCCGAAAGGTTGTGGTCAACGGCTTTGGACCTCAGTTTAACACAGCTGTTCAGACTGCTCTCAGCCAAATAATCCTTTGAGGAATGATCATTCAGCACACTGACCTACAACCCCCAGAGACCCCCAGAGAGCTGCGGGTGATTTTCGGGGTGAGGGGCTTAGAATTCTCAAAATGGGTCCAGAGCAGCCAGACAAGAAAATGCAGATAAACTCCCTCTCCAATCCATCCCCAATCCCCCTGACAAAATAAGAGCGTGACTGGAATCTGAAGTCTCTTTCATTTCTACTCTTCTTCTTCTTCTTCTTTTTTTTTTTAATATATTTTATTGATATTTTACACAGAGGAAGAGAGAGGGACAGAGAGCTAGAAACATCGATGAGAGAGAATCATCAATCAGCTGCCTCTTGCACACCCCTACTGGGGATGTGCCCGCAACCAAGGCACATGCCCTTGACCGGAATCGAACCTGGGACCCTTCAGTCCCCAGGCCAACGCTCTAGCCGCTGAGCCACACCGGTTTCGGCTCTACTCTTCTTTATATGTGAAAGTCTCTCCTCCTCAGCCTCAGAAGGTCAAGGGTTCCCTGGCTACCTCCTGGCACCCTTACCAGTCCAACCCTCCTCGTCACCCTACCAAACTCTGAACCGGTTTCCCTCCTGCCCTGCCTCCCTCCCTCCACAGGCCCACACAGAGCGAGACGCTTCTTACCTGGGGGCCGGGAGCCTCGCCGGCCTGGGCGGGGCAGGGAGAAGCTGAAGGTGCGGTGGTGGGTGTGCGTGGGGGAGGGGGAGGACGCGCACCCCTCCAGGCTCACGCTCTGGGCCCGGCGCCGGCACTCCACCGACAGGCGGTCCTTGCACTGCTTGTGGCAGTTCACCCCACAGGCTGGGGGAGGCAGAGGGGGGGCCGCCCGGGACATCCGTCAGAACACCCTCCGTCCCACCCCTAGGCCTGCGCCTCTCCCCAGGTCCCTTTGGTCCTGAGCAGCGGCCCCACCAAAACGGAAGCCTCCTTCCAACGTGCTCTCTTGATCCCGCTCGCCATTCTCTGCCCTCTCCAGAAACCTTCACACACAACCATTCCCTCCCTGGCTCCAAGGGACTTCACTCCGGTGCAACTGCCCCACCAAAATAGAGTTCCCACCCAGAGGGTCACTCTTCCCAGGAGTCAGCCCAGCAGCCCTCCATCCATCTCACCTCGGCATTTGAGGCCCTGCTTGTAGATGCCCAGGATCTGAAACAGAGGAGAAGGGCTGTGCTGGGGAGGTATGTATAAGTGATGGCTCTTCTTCCTTCTCTGGGGCAGGGCCTGGGCCTGACCCTCTCTGGGCCCTTAAGGGTTAGAGTTAGGGTTGGGTTAGGGTTAGGGTTGGGGTTGGGGTTAGTGTTAGGGTTGAGGTTAGGGTTAGGGTTGGGGTTAGGGTTAGGGTTGGGTTAGGGTTGGGGTTGAGGTTGGGGTTAGGGTTGGGGTTGGGGTTAGGGTTGGGGTTGGGGTTAGGGTTAGGATTAGGGTTGGGTTAGGGTTAGGGTTGGGTTAGGGTTGGGGTTGGGGTTGGGGTTAGGGTTAGTGTTAGGGTTGGGGTTAGGGTTAGGGTTGGGGTTAGGGTTGGGGTTAGGGTTAGGGTTGGGTTAGGGTTAGGGTTGGGGTTGGGGTTGGGGTTGGGGTTGGGGTTAGGGTTGAGGTTAGGGTTAGGGTTGGGGTTGGGGTTAGGGTTGGGGTTAGGGTTGGGTTAGGGTTGGGGTTGGGGTTGGGGTTGGGGTTAGGGTTGGGGTTGGGGTTAGGGTTGGGGTTGGGGTTGGGGTTGGGGTTGGGGTTAGGGTTGGGGTTAGGGTTGGGTTAGGGTTGGGGTTGGGGTTAGGGTTAGGGTTGGGGTTAGGGTTAGGGTTGGGTTAGGGTTAGGGTTGGGTTAGGGTTGGGTTGGGGTTGGGGTTGGGGTTAGGGTTAGTGTTAGGGTTAGGGTTAGGGTTGGGGTTAGGGTTGGGGTTAGGGTTAGGGTTGGGTTAGGGTTAGGGTTGGGGTTGGGGTTGGGGTTAGGGTTAGGGTTAGGGTTAGGGTTAGGGTTGGGGTTGGGGTTGGGATTAGGGTTGGGGTTGGGGTTGGGGTTGGGGTTAGGGTTGTGGTTGGGGTTAGTGTTAGGGTTGGGGTTAGGGTTGGGTTAGGGTTAGGGTTGGGGTTGGGGTTGGGGTTAGTGTTAGGGTTGGGGTTAGGGTTAGGGTTAGGGTTTGGTTTGGGGTTAGGGTTAGGGTTAGGGTTAGGTTTGGGGTTGGGGTTGGGGTTTGGGTTTGGGTTAGGGTTGGGGTTGGGGTTGGGGTTGGGGTTAGGGTTAGGGTTAGGGTTAGGGTTGGGGTTGGGGTTGGGGTTGGGGTTAGGGTTAGGGTTAGGGTTAGGGTTAGGGTTAGGGTTAGGGTTGGGGTTAGGGTTAGGGTTAGGGTTAGGGTTAGGGTTGGGGTTGGGGTTAGGGTTAGGGTTAGGGTTAGGTTTGGGGTTGGGGTTGGGGTTAGGTTAGGGTCTTGGCTGGTGAAATTCATGAGGCTGGCTTGCCTGGGCTGAGAGCTGAGGGTGCTGGCAGGGGCAGGGCCAGAGGGAGAACAGGGCGGACGGGGCGGGGGCGGGGCGGGGGCGGGAGGGTGTGGCTTGGGCGGGGGCTCACCAGGGCCTTGCAGTGGCGGCAGGCGACGGGGCGCAGGGAGTTGCTCTCCTGGAAGTTGTGCACGAAGCCCATGCGGCCGCCCAGCACGGAGCTGGAGCGGAGGAAGTAGGAGATCATCTCCTCCCGGCTGATGCAGCCGTCCCTGCCGGGGAGGGAGCACCTGCGTTGGAGCCCTCCCCGAACCACCCACCCCTGGGCAAACCCCTGCAAACAGAAGGTCCTCCCCAACGCCTGGGTTTGAGCCCTGGTGCGGGGCAGAGAAAGGACGCTGGGCGGCGTCAGTGGTCCCGGCTGCTACTGACCAGCTGTGCAGCCTCGGGTTTCCTTCTGGGTCTCCCCCCAGAAAGCGGGGCTGCCACCCCGCCCTGCCCCCTGCACACAGCCTCTCTCCCCCGTTATCAGCCTGTGCGCCCACCCTGAGCTCTGGCAGGCACCAGCAAGAGGCCTCCGAGCAGTTCTGGGGCCCGGAGCCCCCCACCCTGCGGGAACCGCTGTGGCCCGTGCTCGCGTTCCCCGGGGCTCCCTGCAGAACCCCTTTCTCCGCGTTAGGAAGAGTGAGCATGCGCTCTGCAGATCCACAGGCCTCCACTCCCATCTGGCTCCACTACCTCCTGGCTGTGTGACCTCCAGCTGGTTAGAGCTCTCTGTGCCTCAGCTTCCTCTTCTCTAAATGAGGATAATGGTCGTTCCCACATCTCAGGGGGGGTAGGGGGGGTCCGGGGGGGGGGGGGGATTAAGTGAGATAGTGCGCAGGAAGCACTGGGGACAGTGTCTGGGGTGTCACTGGTTCCCAGGCTACGCCCAGCTGTTTCTGCTGCCGAGGCTGGTCCTTGCTGCAAATCTCCACCCATGGGGTCTGGGGGTCCCTGGTGGGGTCGGGGTGGCCCCTCAAGTTCAGGGGCATTGGGACAACTGGCCAGTTAGGAGGAAACAGATGCCAGGATTCCTAGCTCCTCCTGTGTCTGAAAACCAAACCCCACTGACCTGAGAACGCCCGTGTGAAACAATGAACCTTATCAGAGAACCTGAAAAGGTTAAAGAGAATCTTTTCTGGAATCTGGACGGGGGGGAGGGGCTCACTGCACACACCACAAATCCAGGAAGCTACAGAGAAAAAGACTGACATACTGAACACACAACATTTTTTAAATTTTTTATGCGGGAAAAGACGACACTGATGACAGACTGGAAGAAAATATTTGCAAACATGTTCGACAGCAAAGGGTTCATACCCGTTAACAGAGATTCTGGAAAATCAACGAGGAAACAGACCGACAGACCCAGTGGGATATGGACAAAGACCACGGACAGGCGATTCACAGGAGAAATACCAGTGGCCCACACGCACATGAAGAGACATCCTCCCCCACTCGTGGTAAAGAAATGCAGATTCAACCAAGACACTGTTGGCCAATGAGACGGGCAACATTGTGAGGCTTATTATAGATTCTGCTGTTGGCAGGGAAGCTGGGGAATGGGCATCTTCCGCTGCCGCCGAGGGCGCAAGCTGGCACCACCTTGCCTGAGGTCACTTTGGCAGCCTCCCTCCTAATTTAGAATGTGCATATCTTTGGATTCAATTATCCCTCTTCTAGGAATCTCTCCCACAGAAACAGTGGCCTGTCCCCGGCAGCCCGCAGGCATTAATAGCGGAAACCGGGCGCCGCCCGCACACCCGTCAGCGGGAGAACGGCGAGGGAGAGGATGCCCGGCCGCGTCACCGTTACTCGGGAACCGTCGGAAAGAAGGACGTGTCCTGCATGCAGCAGCAGGAAGAGATGTCCGCGATAACGGCTTACGTGGAAAACAAAAGCAAAAAAAAGCACGGCATGCAGTTCTGCCAAGATAGCGACCAAAACAAACAAAAAAACAAAAAAACCTGCCCTAACTGGTTTGGTTCAGTGGGTAGAGCATCGGCCTGCGGACTGCAAGGTCCCAGGTTCAATTCGGGTCAAGAACATGTACCTGGGTTGTGGACACATCCCCAGAAGGAGGTGTTCAAGAGGCAGTTGATCGATGTTTCTCTCCCATCAATGTTTCTAACTCTTTATCTCTCTCTTTTCCTCTCTGTAAAAAATCAATAAAGTATATTAAAAAAACAACAACCTGGAAACCTTACTGCTACAAACATCTAGGTGCTGGTGAAATATAAAAAATAGCTTTAAATGCATAGGTGAGTTTGAAAGGAAAAAAAAAAAGAAAGAAAGAAAACACCTAAGTTCCAGAACCAAAGAGGGAGACAAGCTGAGGCAGTGAGTTGGGTCCGGACTCTGGGTGGCTGGTCTCCCTCCTGGCGAGCCAGGTGCTGGTGCTATTGTGATTGCTGGTGGTGGTGGTGGCGATGGTGGCGGCGGTGTGTGTGTGTGTGTGTGTGTTTAAGTATATTTTTATTGATTTGAGAAAGAGAGGAAGGGAGAGGGAGAGAAACATCAATCAGCTGCCTCCTGCACGCCCCCTACTGGGGATCTAGCTGGCAGCCAGCCAGGGCCAGGTGCTGGGTTTTGATTCCCAACCAGGGGAGGGGGAGGCCGAGGCCGTGGCATTGCAGGGGGGGGGGGGGCGGGGAGCTAAGGCTGGGACTCCAGCTTGGAGATGGGCCTCCAAGGTCCCTGAGGACTGCATCCTTACTGAAATGTGGCCTGAAAAACAGCACCACCACCCCACCCAGGGAGATAACACGGAAGTCTGGCTCAACGCTGGGTGGAGAAACAAAACAGTTACAGCCAACACCATGGGCAGGGCTGGACCTATGCTATAATTCCATTTGTCCATGACACAAACTCAGGCAAACAAAATCTGTCAAATTGCACGTGCATGGAAAAAAGAAAAAAGAAAGAAAAAAAAAGACTGGAAGGATATACATATTGCCAAACCAGGAACCCTGCCAAGGGCTTGCTTACTAGGAAGTTATGCTAATAACCTCTTCAGATAGGAAAGGAGGAAGGCAACTTTCCACTTCTCACTTAATACACTTTGCTTATTACAAGTCTGTTTTCCTACCTGAATTTTTTAAACCAGGGGTTTTTGCATTATGGGGGGAAAAAACAACTGGTTTTTAAATACAGATCAACATTTAAAAATATCTTGACCTGTAAATTTTGATTGGGATTTTATCTGTTCAGCAAAGCGGATAGGATTGTGGTCGCAGGGGGCCACATTTCACCTACCTCAGACAACCAGCTGTTGGCCCAAATTGTCAGCTAGTGAGTTGTTGATAAGCAAGTGGGTGCTAATTACAGGCCTTTCTTATCTATTCATTAAAACAGGCTGCCCACCCTGCGTGCCAGCTGGGAGCCCGCAAATGAAATGGCATTTGTGGAGAAACAGTCCCCAGGCCACCGTCTCTGTTAGATGCAGGGGGAGTCGCCATCTGTCTGAACAGGGGAGCTATAGGCCTGGCTGCTTTCAGGAGCCCTATGACCCCAAATGAGAGTCCCTTCCCACGGGGGCAGCCTTCTCTGCCAAGACCGTCTGGTCCAATGGCCTGATGGCACAGAAGGAAACGGAACCCCAAGGGGAAGTGGCCTGCCTTCCCTCTCCCCGACCCCCGGCCCTCCTCACTGGTTCTGGTCGAGGTCCCCAAAGGCGCTGAGGTAAGGGAAGTTCCCACGGATGATCTGGAACTCTTCCTGAGAGATGTGGCCGTCCCCGTCGACGTCAAAGTTCCGGAACACGGACTTGGGGACACAGAAGGACACAGAGAACAGAGAGTAAGAGCCCCCGCAGCCCCATCCTGCCTGCACTCTCCGTCCCGGTGAAAGGGCGTCCAGATGTGGGCAGCTGTCCGTCTGCCCGCCACCTCCCTCTCCCAAACCCGTGCCTTCCGGAGAGTGAGCGCTGGCCCTTGAACGCGGCACCGGTGCTGGTTCCTGGACCGGTGCCCCGGCAAAGCTCCAGGCCTGCCGCCCAGGCCTCACCTCCACCATCTTCTCGATGTGTTCCACCACGAGCGCCTGGTCCAGCTTGGGCTTGGCCGCCGAGGTCCACTCCTCCAGCACGGGGGCCCGGGGGGGCGGGGTGCAGCTGATGGGGCTGGTTGGCTGTGGGGATGGTCAGGCCTGAGCGAGAGCCAGAGGTGAGGGAGCCCAGAGCCCCGGGGAGGGGAGCGGAGAAGCCAGGGGTGAGGAGCCTGTGCCCCAGGCAGGAGGGGTGAGGCCGCTGCTCAGTCTGAGCCTCAGTGTGAGCCTGTCCTAGGACCGCCCACACCCCCTAACCCCGCCCACTGGGAAAACTGACCGAATAAAAGCCCTCACATCCTGGGCTTAAGGGGTGGAAGGGGGGGCGCTGTGTGGGAGGAAGGGGACGGAGGAGAGTCCACTCCTCACCGACTTGCAGCGCGGCTCCCGCTGCAGGGACAGCTGGTAGAGCTCGTCCTCCGTCTGATACTGATCCAGCGACACCTGCGACACACGGGTCCGTCACAGCACAGGCCTGCTGCCCCGGAGCCCGCTGCCCCCGCCCAGGCCACAGGCTCGCCAGAGACCAGCTCAGCCGAGCCCAGGCCAGGAGACAGACTCGGGACAAGGCCAGCTTAGAACACACCCCACAGCCACATGCCGGCCAGCACACAGACCACGGGCCACGCTCCCCCTAAACCTCGAGCAAACTGCACTGCCCAGGTCTCAGCCAGAAGCCAGGCCGGACCTTGGCCCCAAATCTTGAACACAACCCACTGCTGGTGACTCCTCCCAGGGCCACACACCAGCCTCGAGGGCAGCCCCAGTCCTGTCCGGAGCCTGAGCCCATCTCAGAATTCCCTCCACGCCGGAGCCCAGGCTGGATCTCGGGCCCAGCCAGGCCTGCGCGGTGTGGGCCCGGCCGCTGTGGCTGCGAGCCCCGTGCCCGGCCTCACCGTGAGCAGGCTCAGCAGGTCAGGGTTCGCCTGCACCGGCGGCCGGAGGCTGGTCACCATGGCCAGCTCCTCCAGGATGCTGAAGAGCTGCTTCATCTTGGCCCCGTTGAGCCGGGTCCGGGCTGGGTCCAGCCAGTCCGGCAGTGCCAGCTGCAGGGCCACCAGGTCCTTGAGGTGCACCCCCAGGATGGGGAAGCGGAAGCCCACGCAGGCCGCCAGCCGCCGCCGGTAGTTGCCGTAGTTGCTGGTGGCCGTCACCAGTTCTGTCAGACCTTCCCAGAGCTGCGGGCAAAGGGCAGGAGGTCACGCACATACAGCCATCGCTGGGTCAGCCATCCCCTGCCCCCGCCCCCCACTCAGCCCTAGAAATGTGGGAGAGGATGAGGATCTGAGCCAGGGATGGCTGAAAAGGCAGAATTCTCCCTCACTGTCCCCCAGCCCTGGCTCCCTCGGCCCCTGAAGGTCAGAGGTAACAGCTCATGAGTTCAGGGGAACACCCACTGCCAAGGACCACACCTGCACACCAGGCCTGGCCACAGGTCATCAACACTTAACAGGAGGAGAAACTGAGGCTCAGAGGCAAAGCAGCGCAGGAATAACTAGAACAACGCTCTTGGATGGGTGGTTCCTACAGTCCGAGCGGGGAAAACCCCAAATGTTCAACCGCACAGCAGATCATACATTGGGGCGAACTTACAATTAGATATTGTGTTGCAATGAAAATGAATGAACGAGTGTTCCACATAACAGAATGTAAGAATGAAAGACGATGTAAAGTAACATAAACAACATACTTCCATGTATAGAAGTTCAAAAACAGGCAACAAAAAGCCCACGGTTTTGGGGGGCGTGCCTGAGCAGTGAAGCTGTATGGGGAAAGCCGGGACACTGGTCACCCCCACTGGGGAGGGAGAGGCGCTCCGAGGTGCTGGGAGCTGCGGGGGCTGGGGATGTTCTATCTCTTGACCTGGGTGCTGGCTACCCAGGTGCTTCCTGTATCACTTGTCTTTGAAGTGTACGTGTGTCCTACATACTTTTCTATGTGCGTGTCACCCTGTGTGTGAAGCAGGAGAAAAGGAGGAGAAAACACAAGCTTTGGAGCCAGGCAGACGCGTGAGCCGGCGTGCTGCCACGTTCACCGTGTAACATGGCAGAAGCATTCGATCCCCCAAGCCTCAGTTTCCCCGCCTGTCAAAGGAGGGCAGGAGTGCCCAGCGCTCGCCCTGTGGGTTCCCAGGGAAGCCAGGCCTGGGAAGGCAGGCGGAGCTCACGGCCTGACCCCCCAGCCCAGGCACCTTGATGGTCTCGGGGCTAACGTGGCTGTGGGTCTCCTTGAGGCGAGAGATGGAGCTGTGGCTCAGGCCCCCGACCACCGCCATCAGCGTGTTGAAGTTCTGCAGCTGCAGCAGCTTCTGGGGGACAAAGCAGGGCGGGGAGGAGCATCACTGAGTGAGTCCAGAATCTGGCCTAGCTTTCCTGGAGCGGAGGCAGCCGGTTCCTGGCGATTGGGGCGGCAGGGAGGGGACAGGGCGGCGGCAGGCACCTCTGCCACGTGGACGAAGTGGGTGATGACCAGGGCCCGCTGGGGGGCGGTGGGCTTGCTGAGGATCATGAGCTGCACCCACTGGGAGACGCTGTTGAAAAGGGAGATGAATCGCTCCAGCACGGGGTTGTCCACGGTGCAGCCGTGCGTCACAAAACTGTGATAGTCCTGGAACTGGGGGCGGGGCGGCCTCAGTGCCCGGCGGGCCCTCCCTTCGGCCACTCTGCCCCTCCTGTGCCCTCTGGTGGTGACCCCACCTCCCCCAAGGATGCTGCCCCTCTGGGACCCAGTGCCAGCCTGCATCCCCCCTGCCCAGGCCTCGGGCACACCAGGATCTTGCTGAAGGAGCGGTACTCCAGGTAGGTGAGGTGCTCCGCCAGCTCCATGGGCTCCAGGTGGTCAAACAGCAGGGACATCTTGCGCTTCTTCTGTGCGTCCGGGTTCCGCTGAGTCACCTGCCGCTGCCACTTGTAGGTGGGGCTGGGGGGGGGGGGGCAAGGGCAGTGAGCCCTTTGCTGGAGATGCCCCACACGCATGCAGACACATGCCACTCACGCCGACCGAGGCCCCCCACACTGTCCCAGCCCTAGAGCTCCTGCAAGCCCCCTCACCATGCACCCCACATGGAAGGCGGGCTCGGTGCCAGGCCCGGGGCTGGATGCTGGGGGCAGAGACGAGCAAGACACGGCTCCTGCCCCCGGGGAGCTCACAGGCCACTGAGGGCGACGGGCCCGGAGACAGACAACACAGAACAGCGCGGCGCGGGTACGGGTCTTCGCGCAAAGTGCCACGGGGAGCAGAGGGAACAACACGTCCTGCCCGGAAAAGCCTGGGCCAGCCCACAGACACTCCGCGCCTGAGCTGCATGTGATAACATGTGATAACATGTGATAACACAGAGATGCGAGAGCAGTATGAGCGGGGCATGGCGCTGGGAGAGGAGGCAGGGCCAGGGATGGAGAGTGGACCCCGGTGGCTGCAGGCCGGGGCGCGTGGGGGGTGTGGAGGGAGGCGGAAGCTCCCCGCTGAGACATTTTGAAGGCGACAGAGAACCACAGACGGCTGGTAAGCAAGAGAGGGACATGACCCTCACTCATTCAATTCAACAGGCATTTATTAAGCACAGAGGACCGTGTGGGGTGCCGAGCGCCTGCCCTGCCCCCGAGCCCCCCCCACGCACACGCTCTCGATGTCGATGAGGCTGCTGTGCCGGCGGTTCCCCTCCTGGTCCAGCAGCGCCTTCAGCTCCTTGATCTGCTCCGCGAGCTCATGGTTCAGGTCAAACTCCGCTGGGAACGCCGAGATCCAGTACCTGCAGGAGCGTGGGGTCACCCACGGCGGCCCTTACCCCACACTCCCCACCTCCCCCCGCATTGAAACTCCCCGTGACAGGGGGATAGAGCTTCAAGCCAGGGTCCCTGTCCTGGCCCTGTCCGCCCCGCCCGCTGTGAGACCAGGAAGCCCAGGCCGGGACCGGCAGGAGCAGCTCACCCACCATGGACAGAGCCGGGGGCAAACCTGCGTGACCGCCTGCGTCAGGCCCGGCCCGGGGCAGGGCGGGAGGGGAAGGTGCCCCGGAGGGAGGACTCACCTCACCAGATGGCATGTCTTCACCTGCAGGGAGCTGGAGTTGTCCTTCCGGGATTGTTGGTAGGTGACAGAGAGTTAAGGAAAACCCGAGGGCAGCCTACGTCTAGGAAGGGAGGCGGGGACCGGCCTGGCTCCAGGAGCAACGCTGGGGGGACCTGGAGCAGCGATGGGCAGGCCCCGGCCGAGGCCGAGGCCCTGGACAGGCTGCAGGGAGGGGTGAGCGCCGAGCAGGGGCGGAGGTGAGAGGGAGGGGCTAGGTTCTGGGGGCAGCTGAGAGCAGGGCCTGGTCTCTGGGAGAGGCAGAGGCAGACCAAGCTGCCAGGTCTCCCCAGACGGCAGGGAGCGGGGAGGCAGGGCCAGGCTGGGGGGCAGTCAGACTGCCCGGGCCTTAGGAGGCTGGGCCAAGCCTGAACTCCGGGACTGGCGGTCCGCCTCTAGGGAAGCCCCGGGCAGTGGCCGGCGGGCTGGGGCCTGGCTGCGGGTGAGCGGAAGGATATATGTGGAGCAGCTTGGCCGCCAGCTGGGACGAAGGGATGTACCAGGGGTGCATCATGAGGAACATGCGCACCAGCTGCGGGTCCCGCACCTTCCCCGAGTCGTCTGCCTCCGGGGAGGAGAGAAGCGGTGACTCTCTGTCCAGCAGCCTGGTCTCCGAGCCCCAATTCAGCCAGAGGGGTGTCTTCTCCCTCCACCCCCACCCCCACCCCAGGATTCCCAGACCAGGAGGAGGTTGGCAGGAGGAGGTAGGGTGGGAGAGATACGGGGCAGGATCGGAGGAACTGGATGGAGGAGGGGAGGTCTGACCGGGCCATCCTCAGGAGGGGAACCAGCTGGGCCGGAAGGAGCCTGGGTTCCCCAGGGTCAGGAATCCAGAGGTCACTTCCTGAGTGCTTGGGGGAAGGGGCACCCCTTGGCCAGATAAGCCACCCGCATCAGCCGGAAACAGCTCCGAGGCGGAGATAGAGTTCCTCCGGATTCCCAGGGGGCAGGGCGCTGGGGGGGGTGGGGGGGGCAGATAACGCACCCCGAGTGTCAGAGTCTGGGGACCCGCACCCCTGCCTTCAAGGCGGCCTGCTAGGGAGGGAAACACTTTCTCTTTCTGAGCCATGGGCCTGTCCGGGAGGAGGATGCGGGATGCGGAGCCCAGGGGGTCAGGGCCGGGGCCTGGCCTGGGAGCGGCCCGGAGTCAGGGTCCCGGGGGCTCGGGCCACTCACCGAAGGCTTCGATGCAGCCGCGCAGCAGCTCCTCCACCGTGCAGCCCTTGTCCAGGTCCAGGGTGCCCGCCATGGCCGCTCCGGGAGCCTCCGCGGGCTCGGACTGGACCCCTGTCCGGGAGAGGCGGAGTGGGCGGCTGGAGGCGCGGCCGGGGAGCCGGGTGGGCAGGGGCGGGCGGGGCGGGGCGGGCACGCCCCCTGCCGGGCGGGGGCGGAGTCGCCGCCGCGGCCGCTCCCGGGTTAAGCGGGCTGGCCCGGGATGGTGCAAGCCCCAGTTGGGACACGGGCTGGCCCAGAGGCTTCCGGCCCCCCCTCGGCGTCGCCAGAGGGCCCAGGGGCTCCCGGGGGATGGGGACGAGCCGGGACTCGGGGGCTTTGGGTGCCCCCCACGCCCCCTGTCCCCGCGCCCTCTCCCCTCCGGAGCACCTGCAGCCGCGGCGCCCGGTCTGCGCGCTCTCGCTCCCCTCACCGCCTCCCTCCCCCGCAGGTTATTTTGGGAACCAGAGCCCGAGGGGACCTCGGAGGAATTTCTTCCTGGGGTGGGAGGGATAGGAACCCAGGCGTCCTGGGCTCCCGGGAGGGAGACCGGGCTGCGGGCCCCAGGGGCCTGCCCCGGGAGGAGGAGGGAGGGGAGGAGGACATTCCGAGGGCGGGGTGGGGAGCCCGCGCGGCCGGAGGCGGGAAGCCCGGGCCTGGGAAACGCTCCCTGGCCACCTCCTCCGGGAAGGTCCCTGGGGTCCGGCTCAGCCTTCCCGCCGCCGCCCTCCTCCGGGCCCGGGCCCAGCCCGGCCCGCCCCACACTGCGCGGCGGAGCGGGGAGCGCACGTCCTGCAGAGCAGGACGCCCAGAAGGGGGCGCCATCGCCGCGGGGCTGGAGCGTCACCGTGTGCACCACCGGCAACTCCGTACGCACCCATGGGGACACACTCATCCGCACCCGAGGCGAGGGACCCGCATTGGGGTGCAGGACGCCCCCGCTTACACGCACCCGGGCCTCAGGCAGCCGCCTGTGGTCCTCGGCGTCCCGCACACAATGGCACCCACACCCTCAGGCGCCAAACCCAGCCCTCCGCTCAGAATGCAGACCCCGCCCGGGCAGCTCCGCAGCCACCTCAGCGCGGACAGGGCACACGTGTGCGCACACGCCAGACACGCACCTACACGCATGCACACTCGTGCACAATGCACACGCCCCCGTGGGCGCACACACGCCCATTTCACCGCCACCCCTTCCTCTGCGGTCCGGGCCACCCTCACCTCCACCCCCAGCGCCTCCGGGCGGCGGGCTTTGTGCCTCCGAAAGGGCCCCGCACCCCGGCTGGTCCCCGCGGCTGGGGCCCCCCAGGAGTTCTCGGTCAGACTTTCCCCAGGACCCGCCCAGAGCCCCCTCCTCGCTGTGACCTTGAGATTCTCTCGGCCTCTCGGAGCCTCAGTTTCCTCCTATGTCAAATGGGGTGTCCGCGGGGAGGGTCACGCTGAGCCCGGGCTGGGAGGGCCGGGCGCCACGATGCCGCCCCCTCCCGGGTGTCCGGCGCCTCCGCTCTCCGCAGCTCCCGCCGGCACCCTCCGCAGGCTCCCCACCCACAGACACCCCCGCAGCTCCCCACCCACAGACACCCCCGCAGGCCCCCCCGCCAGCCCCCCGCGCCCGCGGCCTGAGCCCGGCCCCTCCGGGCGCCCCGCCCGCGCCACTCACTGTGGGACCCGGACCGGGAGGACGCACCGGCCGGGAGGCGCCCCCTCCGCGCGCTCCGCCCGCCGCCCGCCCGGCTGCGGCCGCGGCTCCCGCCCGCTCTCCGCTCCGCTCCCCGCCGCCCGCCCCGCCCCCGGCCCCGCCGCCCCGCCCGCCCCGCCCCGCGCGGGACTCCGCACCCGCCTCCGGGGCTCCCTCGCCCGCACGCGGTCCCCGGGCGTGAACCCCTCCCCGCCAGGGCCGGGCGGGGGCTGCGCCACCGGCGGCGCGGAGGGCGGGAGGGGGAGGGGGAGGGGGGCGGGGGGCGGACCGGAGCGGGCCTCTCCCCCGGCCCCGCGCCCGCGCCCCCCGCCCCGCCCGCGCGGGCAGAGGAAGCCGGGAGGGGCAGGAAGCGGATTGCGGTGGGGAAGGGGCGCCCCGCCCAGCCCCCGGCCCGGTTCCTGTTTTCGAAACAAACCGTTCCCACGGGGCCCTGCCGGCGGCGGCGATGGGGGCGCGGGGCCCGGCCGGCGGCGGCGATGGGGGCGCGGGGCCCGGCCGGCGGCGGCGATGGGGGCGCGGGGCCCTGCCGGCGGCGGCGATGGGGCGCGGGGCCCGGCCGGCGGCGGCGATGGGGGCGCGGGGCCCGGCGGCGGGCCGGGGAGGGGCAGCGCGGGCGGCAGCGTTTGGGGAGGAGAGGCCTGGGGGCGGGGGAGGAAACGCCGCTACCTGGAGGCGAGACCTCGGTGTCTGGGGGTGTGGGGGCGCCCCGGCTCACACGGGCGGGCCTGCGCCCCGGAAGCCTGGGGCCAGATGCTGGGCTCTCCGCAGCTCGGAGCCGGAGGCTGGGCAGGGGGCGCTGGGGAGGGGCAGCCGCCGGCGGTTGGGGTCCCCACCAGCCGGGCCCAGGGGAACCGGTAACCGTTTCCGGACTGTGGGTTCACACACACACACTCTGAAACCACCCGCCCCAAACTGCCTCCGCCGCCGGCCCCCCCCTGACTGGGGCCCGGGAGTCAGGACCTCCCCCCACTCAGCCTGGGTAACGTGAGGCCTAGAGCAGCCCCCTCTGGCCTGTCCCCCCAGAGCGAGGTGGGGGGACAGGGGCCAGCCTGGGCGGCCTGTGAGCATCCCCCCAAAACCTCCCCGGCCTCCGTGCAAGCAGAGCCCCGGCTCAGAGACCCTACAACGCCGCAGTGGGGCGGGGCCGGGGGCGGAGCCAGACCGCACCGACCTCCGCAGGTCCCTCCCCTCCCTGACTTCACCCGGACTGCGGGGATCTTCCCCAGCCCCGCCTCGGCCCGAGTCCCCGACTCCTAGGCCCGGGGGGCCCCACCCGGCGGGCGCCCCGCCCCCGGCCAGCCGGCAGGCCGCTGCCCTAGTATGGACACAGTCCTGGGAAGAGGGGCGGGGAGGGTGACGTGGGGAAAGGGCTGGAGAGTCCCAGGCCCGGCCCCCAAGGGCGCCCCCTCCCTCCGAGGGGAGCACCTGCGGCGGGTGGGGGGAAGCCACGGTGACTGCGCAGCTGCCGCGGGGCCCACCCAGAGCTAAAAATATCCCCCACCAGAGAGAGAGGCAAACGAGGCTCCCAAGGAGAGTCAGTTTATTGGGGGGGAAGGAGGGCGGACGGTGGGTCAGACCCATAAATAGGAGGGGGCAGGAAGCCCGAGGAAGACAGGATGGAGCAGTGTCCTCAGCCAAAATGGAGGGTGTGACCTCAGGCTGGGAGTGAGTGAGGGTTGCAGAAAGAGGCTTACAGATCTACCTCCAGTGCCCAGCCTCCGGGTGAGGCGCTGGGGCTGGCCCAAGGGGTTGCAAACAGACTGTCAGGGGCAGGGGGGCAGGTTGGGGGTCCGGTCTGGAGGCTCAGGCCAGATCATCGGGGGCCGGCAGGGGCTGGCGGGAGGGCTCCACGCCCCAGATCTCCCGGGCATACTGGGCAATGGTGCGGTCGCTGGAGAACTTGCCGGAGGTGGCTATGTTCCGGATCACCATCCGCGTCCACTCTCTCGGGTTCTACAGGCCAAAGGGAAAGGCTGGGGTCACTGCCGGCGGGATCCCCCCAGCCCTGCCAGCCCCTGGCAGAGGACCCCTTACCTTGTACAGGGCACTGACTTTCTCCTGGCATTTAATGTAGTCTTCATAATCTGCAAAGACTTTAAACCTGGAGGGGAACGGGCAGGCAGGGAGCTCCCTGAGGTCAAGGCCCAGCCCATCCTGTCCCGGTGGACGCCTGGGGGCCCCGGAGGAGAGGGATGCTGCTCCCCGGGGAGCCGGCCCCACCTGCCAGGAGCCCCGTCCAGCCCCTTCACACACCCAGCCCTGCCCAGCCCAGCAGCGCCCCCTGCCAGGCCCCCAGCGGCTGGCTCACCGGTCGTGGTGCATGAGCATGTTGACAATGTCCTTGAACAGGTCGGGCTGCTTGGGGGAGAAGAAGCCGCTGCTCAGCTGCTCGATGACCTGGCGAAGCTCAGGGATGCGGTCGTAGTACTCCTGGGCGTTGTACCTGCAGGGGTGCCGCAGTCAGCACCCAGGAGGGGGGGGGGGTTCTTCCTCCAGAGAAAACCCCCAAGTCCTGAGGCCAGGGCCAGCCTGCTCCCCCCTCCCTGCTGCTGCCACTGCATTCCTTCCCTGGAGGCCCTCTGCCTTCTGTGCTCGGCTTTTCATCACCTTTTATGGGGATGAGGAAACCGAGGCCTGGGGGGGGGCAGAAAGCAGTGTCACACACTACCATCTCCTGGCAGCGTGCTTCTTCCATGAATGTCTCTTTCCTCTGCTCTCTCAAGGGCCCCACTTCCATCTCTCAGCCACCAGGATTCACAAGCATCCCCAAGGCCAGGCTTCTCTCTTCCTTCCCCGCCCCTCTTCAGCCAGAAACTGAGGCCACCTCCTCAGCGATGTCCCTGCTCCCTACCCCCGCCCTGCTTTGCCGTCAGTGACTCTTCTAGCATGAAGGTGTGAGTGCCCACACCGGCCTCCGCCTGCACTTCTCTCCCTCCAGTCCATTCTCCATCCTGCAGCCAACACTGTTCTTCTGGAGCCTAGTGGCACACATGTCATGTGTCACGTCTCCCTCTGGCCCAAAGGACCACGTCTGAACCTCCGAGTCAGGCTTCACAGGGAAATGCCTTTCAATATTGAATGCCAGCTCTCCTACGCTGTTGGTAGGGGTGTAAACTGGTACCAACTTTCTGGAAAACAATGTGGCTCAGACATAGCCCCTCTAGGAATTTATCTTAAGGAACTGATGGCGATGTGGCCAGAGATGTAAAAGGTTGATCATGACAGTGGCATTTATACCAACATGGAATATCGTCTTTAATGTCTAACTAGATGGAGTGGTTGAATAAGTTATGACATGTCCACAGGATGGAACACTACACAATCGTTTAAAATATTTTTGAAGCCCTGACCAGTTTGGCTCGGTGGATAGAGCATTGGCCTGCAGACTGAAGGGTCCCAGGTTTGATTCCGGTCAAGGGCATGTACTTGGTTTCGGGGCACATCCCTAGTAGGGGGTGTTCAAGAGGCAGCTGATCGATGTTTCTCTCTCATCAATGTTTCTAACTCTCTATCCCTGTCCCTTCCTTTCTGTAAAAAATCAATAAAATATATATTTTTAAATAATAATAAAAATAAAATAAAATATTTTTGAAGACTATTTAATGACATGGAAAATGCCTTTCCACCGTTAAATAAGATATCAGGGTTCAAAATTACATATATATGTTATTCCTAACTTTCAAAAATTACACATACAAAAGAAAGAAAAATAAAACAAAAAAGCCCCTACACATACACACACACATATAAATACCAGAGTGCATAGAAAAAGAGAACTGTGACTTTAAATCTAGGTGATGAAATTATGGGTGACAGTTATTTTGTTTTTTGTGGTCTTGTATTTTTCCATTATTGCTTTTATAAGAAAAAAATCATATTTAAAAATAAATTTTGAAAAGATAACGCCAGGGAAATGTCTCCTCTAAAGACCTATCTTCCGGCCATATGCACAGTTAACGTTTATGTTCTTCCTAGAGGCCCAGCGCACGAAATCTGTGCAAGAGCCGCCTTCCTCCCCCTGGCTGCGGCACCGGCTTCCCTCTCAGCCCCGCCTTC
The DNA here is from genome assembly GCF_014108245.1 of Pipistrellus kuhlii. NCBI lineage: Eukaryota > Metazoa > Chordata > Mammalia > Chiroptera > Vespertilionidae > Pipistrellus > Pipistrellus kuhlii. Next base: position 399,416 of record NW_023425415.1, on the reverse strand, counting down.
ATCCGGAAGGTCATCCGTTCTACTTAGCATATTACGCTTTTATTATTATAGATTTCCCTTTCTGCCATGGCTGCCAGGGAACTAAGAATTTAGTTTACTTCCAATTCCAGGGTAATATTATCTCTTAGGATTGATATAATTTCCTCTTCCTTTTCCTTCCGTTCTGCATTACTCTTTCTTTTCCTGTTTCATTAACCTTTTCTTTGGTAAGTTACCTCAACAGTTTTCCAGAATTCTGATGGCATAACTACGACCTTGGGCAGCCTGCACTGGCCTCTCCATGCCCTTTGCTCCCAGCCCTACCCTCCAGCAGCCACACCTCGGTGCCTCCTGCCCACAGACTCTTAAGTAAGGACTTTTGCCCCCATACCCCCTCTGGTCGAGCTTGGCCACGTCCTCCTCCCGCATGCCGAAGATAAAGAAGTTCTCCTCTCCCGCCTCTTCTGCCATCTCCACATTGGCCCCGTCCATGGTGCCAATGGTCAGAGCCCCGTTGAGCATGAACTTCATGTTGCCAGTGCCTGAGGCCTCAGTGCCCGCAGTGGAGATCTGCTCAGAGAGGTCGGCGGCCGGGATCACTGTTGGGCAGCAGCAGAACAGGGTCAGCTGTGGGGAGAGCTGGTCCTAGGCACAGCCAGGTTCAAAGCCCCTTCCGCCCCACCCTCCAGTCCTCAGCCACTGGGCCTCCTTCTCCGCCTCCAACCCCTTGGTGATCCTTGGACATCTGGGATCTAACCCGGATCCATTGTGTGACTTGACAAACACCAACCAGGCCCATCTCCCCTATAATTTTACCCATGCTGCCAGGGAGCCCAGGGGACACCCTCAGGGTTTAAGGGGACACCCTCAGGGTGTAAGGGGACACCCTCATGGTGTAGTTATTGCCCTCTCCAGATTCTTCTTGAAAGTGCAAGTCCCTCAGGAAGAGGCCTCTTCCAGGCACCAAACTAGCTGGGCCTCCCGAGGGTCCCCGTCAGTGAGGCGCCCCACCTTTCTCGGCCAGCGAGACCCTGTAGTTCTCCAGAAAGATCACGCGGAGCCGGTCTCCCACCACCGGGTCGTGGTTGACCACATCCCCAATGGACGTGATGAGTTTAATGATCATCTTGGCCATGTGGTACCCAGGGGCAGCCTGCGGGGGCACCGTCTGGAGTCAGCTCCATGGCCAAAGCCCCTACCCCCATCTGCAACACAGCCAAGGCTGACCTCAACCCGGATATCCAAAGACCAGAGGCATGGCCTGGGGCCAGCTTCTCACCTTCCCTCCAATCATCACCGTGCGGGGCACAACGAACTTGTTGGGTTCCTTCTTGATGCCTGTGGAGAAAGAGGGGTGAAGCGGCCAGTTCCGTCTGGGGGTAGCTCCTGACAGTCCCCATCCGCCAAGGCCCACGCCGGGAGAAAGTAGGCAGGCCTTGGTCACTTGCTATGTGACCTCAGATCTGTCCCTTTCCCCTCTCTGAGCCTCAGTTTGCCCATTTGTAAAATGGGGATAATCCCATGTCCCAGGAGCTGCTCCAAGGCGAGAGGAGTTGTTGTCTAAGAGGCACGCAGTCTGCTGGGGGGCGATGGAGGGAGAGCCCAGAGCCGGAGCGGGGCCCGGCGCTCACGGTTGTACAGGGTGATGATGTGGAGGCAGTTGAGGAGCTGGCGTTTGTATTCATGGATCCGCTTCACCTGGACGTCGAAGAGCGAGTTGGGGTTGATCCGGAGTTTGTACTCGTTCTCCAGATACGCCGAGAACTTCAGCTTGTTCTCCTGAAGGCAGGGGAGGGGGAGCTCACCGACAGGCCTCGGGAGACCCTCCAGCCTCACGTCTTTCCCCGGAGGTGGAGGGTAGAGGCCACCTGTCCAGGCCTACACCGGGGCAGACATTGCTAGTCAATGTCAGCACTCTTCCAGGGAGGTCATCGATGCCTGCCTACCACGGACTTCATGCAACTTCTACCAGCGGCCTGCGGTGGCAGGAGAGATGCCATTGGCCATGCCTGGCTTGGACGTCCGGCCCTCCAGCTCCACGCCTGGCACGCCCGGCCTGACCTCTAAGTGGGCGGGCCCAGGCCGCCTGGCTCCTCACCTGCTTCACTTTGGCCACATCCCGAATGAAGGCTTCGTCGTCCACATAGGAGAGCAGTTTGCGCAGCTGGTCCAGGTCTGAGATGTAATCCTCCCCGATGCGCTGTGGGAAGAGGGCTCCCGGTCAGGCTCCTTCCTCTCCTCGTCCTCCTCACAGGGCGTCCCTTCCAGGCCAGACAAGCCCCACCCGCGCAGACTGCTCCTCCCTCGCCAGCTCCCCCCCCCACCCTGTGACCTGTAACTGTCCATCTTCCTCCCCGCCTGGCCTTGAGCTGACCTCCTGGCCAGTTCCTCATACGGGCAATGACTCGCCTTCCTGCTCCCAGTCTCTGTCCCCTTACAGGCCACTTCGGGGGTGACCTATTGGTGACCCTCCAGGAGACTGTAAACTCCGGGTGACTGTCAGAGCCAGGGCCTCTCCAGCCCTTAGCACATCCTCATGCAAGTAAGGAAGTGGGTCCGCCCCCCCTGCGTGCGTGCAAGGCTTGGGGAACAAAACGCAACAAGGATGTCGGCCCTGCACCACCCCCAGTCACCACCTACATGGCCACACCCCGCTGGTCCCCGCAGGAGCCCGTGTTGACCCTCCTGGCCGCGCAGTGACCTCTCACCTCAGCAATGACCTCTGCCAGCCCAGGGTTACACATAACCAGCCAGCGCCGAGGGGTGATACCATTGGTCTTGTTCTGGAACTTATGAGGCTCCAGCTCATAGAAGTCCTTGAAGCTGCAGAATTGGGGGAACAGGGGGCGGTCACCCCTCACCCCTGTGGGATGAGGCCTCCTTTGGGGCCCCATCCTGGGTTCTGGATGAAAGAGGCCTGGGGGTCTGAGGTGCTGCTGTGTGCGAGAGGGCCATCTGGGCACAGGACTGGACCCCACGTCCAGGCTGTGGGAGCTTGTGAGAGCGATGCTACCTGTGGAAGGGCCAGCTGTGCTGTGCAGTGAGGGGCGGGCCATAGGTGGGCGTGGCTGTTAGTGGGCGGGTCTATCAGTGGGCGGACCAACGTGCGTGTTGTCGAGGCTATGAGTGGGTGTGGGTGTGGCTGTGGGTGGGCGGGGCCCTGGTGGGCGGGTCTATAGGTGGACGGGCCAGTGGTGTGAGAATGGGCGTGGCTTGGGTGGGTGGGGCTGTGAGTGGGCGGGGCCGGAGGGGCGGGCCTCACATGGTCTTCTTGAGGATCTCGGAGTGGATGCGAGCCACGCCGTTGACGGCATGGGACCCGGTGATGCACAGGTGCGCCATGTTGATGCGCTTCACCGCGCCCTCCTCCACCAGGGACATGCGCCGCAGCCGGTCCACGTCCCCCGGGAAGGCGGCCGCCACCCGCTGTGCCGGGAGAGCCAGAGCTAGGCCCGGACCCGAGCCGGCCGCCCCCTCAGACCTGCCCGGAGCCCGGACCCCGCCGCTCACGTTGAGGAAGCGCTGGTTGATCTCGTAGATGATCTGCAGGTGCCGTGGCAGCAGCGTCTCCAAGAGGTGCACGGGCCAGCGCTCCAGCGCCTCGGGCAGCACCGTGTGGTTGGTGTAGGCGCAGGTCTTCACCGTCACCTCCCAGGCCTGGCAGAGGAGGCAGGACCGGTCCCGCATCAGCCCCGGGCCCTCCACACACACTGCAGCCAGGAGCCCCGCCCTGCCACTGCGGTGCGGGGTGCGAGGACAGCCACCCTCCCGGCCTCCCCCTGCCGTCTGTCCCGTGGGGGCTCCACTCACATCTTGCCACACACCCCCCAGGCCGGAAAGGGGACGCCGAGGCAGGGGGGCAGTGGGGGCAGAGGGTCCTGAGGTCAGCCCACCTTGTCCCAGTCCAGGTGCTCCAGGTCCACCAGGATCCTCATCAGCTCGGGGATGGCCAGGGAGGGGTGCGTGTCGTTGAGCTGGATGGCCACCTGTTGGGAGGGGCGCGGGCAGGGAGTCGGGCCGGGCTCCAAACCTTTGTCCCATCAGTCAGAGGCCCCGTACAGCGCTAGGCTCTCTGGGAGCAGCTGTGAGGCGGGAGCAGCTGTGACGCCCAGCTGTGTGCCGATGGACCGAGGACCCGGAGCCTGTCACCTCACATACACCCAGCCGCCAGCCGCCGTGCCCCCTCTGCACCCCGGGGCGGCTGAGGCAGGAGGCGAGGTGCAGGCGGCCTCCCTGGCCGGGACCTCCCTGCGGCCTGCAGCTACCTTGTCGGGGAAGGCGTCGAAGCTGGTGCGCACGGGGTCGCGGCAGCCGAACTTGGAGGACTTGAAGCGGCGGATGATGTCCTGGAGCGTGGCGGCCACCACGAAGTACTCCTGCTTCAGCCGCAGCTCCTTGCCCTCGAAGAACTGGGGGCGGCGCAGGCAGAGGGCGTCAGGGCCGAGGGCAGGCCGACCGCGGTGGCGGGTGAGGTCAGGAGAGACCCACAGACACGGGCCCGGAGGCCTGGCTGCCCCTCTCCAGGGCGGTCCTCCCCACCAAGCAGCAGTCATGGGCAGTGCCCACCCTACCCGCTGCCCCAGGACTCGGGCATCCTCCCACTGCACCGGGGAGGGGCACACAGGACACACCCAGCACTAGGCCTGGCTGTGACGAGGGCACAGAGAGGCGCCTCCTGCCCAGCCCGGGAGACCTACGTTGTCGTTGGGGTACAGGACACGGGAGATGTTCTCAGCCAGGTTGCGGTCCAGGACGGCCTGGATGTAGCCGCCGATGTTGACTGGGGGACAGAAGGGGGCAGGGTCAGGGGCAGGGGCAGGGGCAGGGGCAGGGGCAGGGGCAGGGGCAGGGGCAGGGGCAGGGGCAGGGGCAGGCGGGGCGGTGCGGGCTGGAGTGGGGAGGGACTCACAGTCCTTGAGGTTGAAGTCGTTGGGGGCCTTGGCGGACCACAGGCGCATGGTGTTGACGACGTTGTTGCGGTAGCCGGGCACCGGCGTGTCGTAGGGCATGGCCAGCACCACCTGCGGGCGGGAGCCGGCGCGGCTGCGTCTCACCGGGGGCCCTCCGAGCCGGACTCCAGGCTCCGTCCCCGCCCTGCCAACTCCCACCGAGGGTCCAGTCCCGACGGTGGGTAACCTCCGCCAGCCTCACCTCTCCAGCCTCACTCAGAGAGGACACCCAGGCCCCCTCCCCCCGGCCCCTCCCCCCGGCCTCACTCAGAGAGGACACCCAGGCCCCCTCCCCCCGGCCTCACTCAGAGAGGACACCCAGGCCCCCTCCCCCCGGCCTCACTCAGAGAGGACACCCAGGCCCCCTCCCCCCGGCCTCACTCAGAGAGGACACCCAGGCCCCCTCCCCCCGGCCTCACTCAGAGAGGACACCCAGGCCCCCTCCCCCCGGCCTCACTCACAGAGAGGACACCCAGGCCCCCTCCCCCCGGCCTCACTCAGAGAGGACACCCAGGCCCCCTCCCCCCGGCCCCCCGGCCTCACTCACAGAGAGGACACCCAGGCCCCCTCCCCCCGGCCTCACTCAGAGAGGACACCCAGGCCCCCTCCCCCCGGCCTCACTCACAGAGAGGACACCCAGGCCCCCTCCCCCCGGCCCCACTCAGAGAGGACACCCAGGCCCCCTCCCCCCGGCCCCCCGGCCTCACTCACAGAGAGGACACCCAGGCCCCTTCCCCCCGGCCTCACTCAGAGAGGACACCCAGGCCCCTTCCCCCCGGCCTCACTCACAGAGAGGACACCCAGGCCCCCTCCCCCCGGCCCCCCAGCCTCACTCACAGAGAGGACACCCAGGCCCCCTCCCCCCGGCCCCCTGGCCTCACTCACAGAGAGGACACCCAGGCCCCCTCCCCCCGGCCCCCGGCCTCACTCACAGAGAGGACACCCAGGCCCCCTCCCCCTGGCCTCACTCAGAGAGGACACCCAGGCCCCCTCCCCCCGGCCTCACTCACAGAGAGGACACCCAGGCCCCCTCCCCCCGGCCTCACTCACAGAGAGGACACCCAGGCCCCCTCCCCCCGGCCCCCCGGCCTCACTCACAGAGAGGACACCCAGGCCCCTCCCCCTGGCCTCACTCAGAGAGGACACCCAGGCCCCCTCCCCCCGGCCTCACTCACAGAGAGGACACCCAGGCCCCCTCCCCCCGGCCTCACTCAGAGAGGACACCCAGGCCCCTTCCCCCGGCCTCACTCACAGAGAGGGCACCCAGGACCCTTCCCCCCGGCCCCCTGGCCTCACTCACAGAGAGGACACCCAGGCCCCTTCCCCCCGGCCCCCTGGCCTCACTCAGAGAGGACACCCAGGCCCCCTCCCCCTGGCCTCACTCAGAGAGGACACCCAGGCCCCCCCCCCCCGGCCTCACTCACAGAGAGGACACCCAGGCCCCCTCCCCCCGGCCTCACTCACAGAGAGGACACCAGGCCCCCTCCCCCCCTCCCCCCGGCCTCACTCACAGAGAGGACACCCAGGCCCCCTCCCCCCTCCCCCCAGCCTCACTCACAGAGAGGACACCCAGGCCCCCTCCCCCCGGCCTCACTCACAGAGAGGACACCCAGGCCCCCTCCCCCCCTCCCCCCGGCCTCACTCACAGAGAGGACACCCAGGCCCCCTCCCCCCTCCCCCCAGCCTCACTCACAGAGAGGACACCCAGGCCCCCTCCCCCCGGCCCGCCTGGCGGGTGCTGTAGGGATTATGGGAGGAAGAGGCAGGGTGGGCGCTGCCGGTGCCCTGGCACCCCGGCCTGCGCACACCTGAGGACACTCCGGACGCAGGAAAGGGCTGTGGGGTCCCGGGGCCTGACCGGAGGAGTCACAGAGGCCAAGGCCACCCCAGGAGCTGACGCCCCGCTGACCACAGTGACCGCTGCTGGCCCGCCTCCCACCATTAGCAAGCACAGTGACTGGCCCTGGCCGGGGTGGCGCAGTCAGCAGGAGCATTGTCCTGCACACCGGAGTCCCGGGTTCGATTCCCGGTCATGGATTTCTGCCGACAACCGCCTAGCACCATGGGGCTGGGGCACCTCGGCTCCTCCCTCCCCAGCACTAAGGAGCTGCGGCTCCGGGGAAGGGCGGGCCCAGGAGCAGCCAGCCGGGTGCCCCGGCACCGGCGCCGTCCTCACCTGGGTGTCCACCCACTTGACGCCCTGGCTGGTGTGCTCCACTCGGCCGTAGAAGTGCACGGGCAGCGTGAACTCCGGCCGGGCCTTCTCCCAGGGGTTGCCGTAGCGCAGCCAGTCATCGGCCTCCTCCATCTGAGCCCAGGGCAGGTTGGGGGAGAGAGGGAGGCAGCGGCGGGCGCGGGAGGGAGGGAGGCGCAGGGGCCGGGGCCGAAGGGGCCGAAGGGGGTAAATGAGGGCTCTCGGCGGCTCTGGCCGGTGTGCGGTGGGAGTCTAAGAGGCACCTGCCGCCTGCTCAGGAGTGAGCGGCTGGCATTGGGGCCGTGGCGAAGGGGCAGGGTGCTTTCCATCAAGACGGGGCCCAGCTGCCCTGGTCTCTCCGGAGATGGGTGACCCATGGGCTCCCTCCCTCACTGCTGGTCCCCATGAAATCGGGGCCCAAGGCTGCTCACCTGCCAGCCCCCGCAGATCTTCTGGTTAAAAATCCCAAACTCGTAGCGGATCCCGTAGCCGTAGGCCGCCAGGCCCAGGGTCGCCATGGAGTCCAGAAAGCAGGCTGGGGGCGGGCAGGGAGGCGGGTGTCAGGGTCCCGTCTCAAAGCATCCTGTGCCACCCGCCCCCGCGGCCCTCACGCACCTGCCAGCCGGCCCAGGCCCCCGTTGCCCAGCCCGGCGTCCTCCTCGATCTCCTCCAGCTCCTCCATGTCCAGGCCCAGCTGGAGGGGGCAGGGTGGGGCAGCAGTCAGGGCCGAGGGCCAGCCGGGGAGGCCCCCACACCCCGGGTCTGCCCCGCCCCCGGCCCCCCCAGACCTGGTAAACGGCCTCATCGCAGGCGTTCTCCAAGGCCAGGTTCACCATGGTGTTCTGCAGCGTCCGGCCCATGTAGAACTCCAGAGACAGGTAGTAGATCCTCTGCCGGAGACAGATGTGCAGGGGCGGGGTCAGGGCCGCCCACCAGCATTAGGCAGGCCCTGCAGGCCTACCCCTCCCCGCCCCTGCCCCACTCGGGGTCCCCGCCTGTCCCAGCCCCGTGTCTGTCTTCCCTCTTCCCATTTCAGGCTCTGAGACCCAGCAGGTAAGGTTCTGATGCCAGCACTTCCTCTGACTTTGGACACGTCCGTCTTCTTCTCCGAACCCGCTTTCTCGTCTGGAATGCGGGGCTGGCCGTGTCTCCCTCAGGTACCCGGGTGCTTGGGAGAGGGGGCGAACCCCGCCCGCCCCACAGGAGCCTCCCGGCAGCCGGCAAGGAGCCGGGACATTGAGAAATATGTCCAAGCGCTCCCTGACAGGGGGAGGCCGAGCTCAGAGAAAGTCATTGGCTCAAGGTCACGCGATGACTCATGGCTGGAGTCAGCCTGTCCGGGCCTTACGGCGCTCAGCTCCCCGTGGCCGTCCCAGCGAGGGAGCGGAGGCACCAGGATCCAGGATGGCGCCGGGTCTCCGGGGTCCCCTCTCTGCCCCACCCACCGGCCCCTCCCCCACCCCTTCCCGAAGCATCGGGTTGCTGACATTTACCACTAACCCCAAAGACACTTGATCCCATTGCCCCAGCCACCCCAGCTGCCCACCACCTGCTGCCCAGACACCACACACACACACACGTCCAGTGACTCCGTCTTTCAGTTCAGGTCCAATCCACCAGCCCAGGCCTCAAGGGTCTTCCTGTCCCCCCTGTCCCCCGCCCCCATAGTCCCTCCACTCAGAGTGGGTGCTGGGCCTTGGCAACCGGCCCACCGGACGTGAGCGCCCTGACCTGCTGCTGCGTGGGCTCCTCCCCTGGGCTGCCCAGCCCCCCTGGGCCGGGGACCCTGGGTCCTCTGGCCTCAGGAAACTTCCACGGAAAACCGGTCCCCGGGAAGGGGCTGCGCCTGGGTCACGTATCCCGGCCCCCGCGGCCCCGCCCCTTCCCGGCCCGGGTGCCCCGCAGCACCTTGGGGTCCTTCTCGTAGTAGTGCTGCTGCGTGCGGATCCAGCGGCCCACCAGGTGGTCGCGCACCGTGTGGGCCAGCGCGAAGTAGTAGTCGCGGGGGGTGGCCACGTTGCGGTCCTTGACCAGCGTGAAGTGCAGGTGCCGGTTGAAGCTCTTCTTCAGGTCGGTCACGTTCTCCACGCCGGCCAGGCCGCGCACGCTGATCTGCTTCCTCTTCTCCTGGTCTGTCAGCGGCCGGGACATGGCTGCGGGAGGTGGCCTGGCGGACTGGGGGCTAGGTGCACGGGCGGCCTCAGTGGTGCCTCCAGCCAGGCAGTGGAAATCCCCAGGAGCCCGGGGACTTAAAGCCAGGCTCCGGGCAGCACGCCCCGCCTCCCCCGGGAGGGGAGGGTCTTGGCCAGACCGCCCGCCCGCCCGGGAGCTATTTTGGGGGTGAGGGGAGGAGGAGAGAGCAGAGCGGGACAGGGACAACAGGGCCCAGCTCCGCACGGGGCCAGGCCAGGCCCAGCCTGGCTCATTCACAGCCTGTGCTGACCCACTTCCTCCGGGCCTGCACACTGGGGTCTCTGTCTTGTCTTCAGCGTCAGAAACAAGATGCAGCTGCTGGCTGGAGGGCCCCGAGGTTTGCCTGGAGGCCCTGGGCTGAGACCTTGGAGTAGAGGCTGCCTGGATCTGGTCCTTTTCCTGGGATCTAGATGAAGGGTGGGTCTGGATTGTGGGCTGTCAATCAGGAGAGTCTGAGGGGGCTGTCAAGTGGGCAGGTGTCAGGAGGCCCAGCCTTCATGAGCAGCTTGGTTTGCTTTATTATTATTATTATTATTATTATTATTATTTTAATGCCCTTGACTGGAATTGAACCCAGGACCCTTCAGTCTGCAGGCTGATGCTCTATATCCAATGAGCCAAACCAGCTAGGGCCAGCTTGGTTTGCTTTAGACATTTGCCCAGGGAGACTGCAAGCCATAGGCTGAATGACGTCTGACCAAGCTTCCATAGTGGCCACACTGGGGGGCTGTCTATGTTAGCTGCACTCTGGTGGGAAGGCCACATGTGGTGGCAAAAGGGGACAGGGCCCCCTCCCCCCTCAGGCTGAAGGGCTAGGAGTTGATGGTCGGTGTGCCCCAATCAGAGGAGGTGCAGCTAGCGTAGGACACTGGGTGTCTGGAGAAAAGGGAGATGAGGACCCCGAGTTTCAAGGGGTGGGAGCCGCTATCCCCACCCCTCCCAGCCCCACCCAAGCCCATCTCCCCCTGTTGCTGTCTCTCAAGGAGCTCTGAGGTGACCTTTCCAGAATGGTCAGATTACAGGCCAACTTTGCTTAGGGGCCAGCAGCCTGTAGCAGGGGCCCCTGGGAACTGTAGTCCTGTGGGCCCACAGGGGTAGGAGAAACTGAAACATACTATTCCCTCACCCCACCCCCCCACCAGCCATAACAATGGCCGATGGTAGTACGTGTTCCTGTACTGAGCTGCCAGGTGATTGGAGGCCTTCTCCCTCTCTCCTCCCCCCTGGGGCTACCCACCCGACAAGGACTTAGTGGCCCAGGATTCACAGCTGGGACTTCAGTCAACTGGAAGCCCCTGCACCCAGGAACTTCACGCCATTCATCTTCCTCTGGAGGCTCCGACGGCCCCCAACTCACTGCTCAGGGACTGGCCCCGGCACCGATGTGCTGTGTCCTCAGGTGGGTGCTGTTTTCTGAGCCTGCGCTGTGGAAGCTGACTTTGGAAGCAAAGGGAGCCCTGGGCCTCCTGGAGCTGTAGCCGGTGGTTTGGGGGCAGGGAGGAGGAGCCAAGGAAGGTCAGAGGCCTGGACAGCTGCAGGGTGATGTACAGGGAGCCCGACTCAGGGAAGGCAAGCTCTTCCCCAGGACCTTGTGACCCACAGCAGGCCCAGCCTGAACCACAGCTCAGTGCTGGGCCAAGTCCAAGTCCACCCAGGCCTCCGATACCCAAGCCCTGCTCTGCCCATGCTGGTCCCCCATGGTGCCATGCTCCACAGTGGAGGAAAGGGACCCAAAGAAAAGACCGGTTTTCTTTGTTTAAATAACTTTTATTCAGACTTTTAATATATTTTTATTGATTTCAGAGGAAGGGAGAGGGAGATATAGAAACATCAATGAAAGAGATTAACCTGTTAACCGAGCGGGACCTATAAATACGTCAAATGTAAACAATATCGGGAACAGGTAGGACGTATGAATACGTCCTGGAAATATATGTTGCGCCCTGAGAGGAACGGTATATATTTTTTGTAATCTTTATAATTGTTTGTAAAATTTATAATTTTTTAATTCGATGTTTCCATTTTTTTTGTTGGTATTCTTTTCTATTTTTTTAAAATAATTTTGTATTTTCCTTTGTGCTTTATATATAAATAAATGAAAATATATATATATTATTTATTTTAATTAAGTATAAATAAAAATAATATGAAATTACGTCCACCGGGCATGACGTACTGACACATCCTAGTGAAAGAGTACACGCCCATTACAGTTTGCGTAATTGAAAAGGAACTCCCGGGTTAACAGGTTAATTGGCTGCCTCCTGCATGCCCCCTACTGGAGATCAAGCCTGCAACCCAGGCCTGTGCCCTTCACCCGAATCAAACCTGGGACTCTTCAGTCTGCAGGCCAGACACTGGTCACTGAGCCAAACCAGCGAGGCAAGGCTTCTAGAAGTCTGTTTCCAAAAGGAATGCTGGCGGCATTCTCGTCTCCTCACAGCTCCTGTCCTCAGCCTCCTGCGCAGCCTCTGCTCAGCTCCCCCCGCGGGCTGGTCCGAGCAGAGCACACCAGGTAAGTGTGCTCTCGCCACACCCCAACTATGGCAGCACACTTTGGCCTCACAAAACTTCATACTGACCCCTAATTGCCTGTAAGACTCTTTCCTGCCACTAAGGATGGCTCCCAACAGACCATGCCCCTCGTTTTCTTTAATCCTCACAGGAGGATGTTTTCCCACTGACTTTCAGAGCGGAAGGAGGGGGCGGGGGAGAAAGGAAGCATCAGAAAGACATCCAATGGCTGCCTCCCACTGGCGCCCCAGCCAACGGGGGCCAGGGATTGAACGTGCAACCAAGGTGTGTGCTCCTGGCCAGGAATCAAACCTGTGACTCTTCAGACCGAGGCCTGCCTTTCTAACTGCTGAACAAAACCAGCCAGGGCTTTTCCCATCCTTTCTCTTCCAGAGGGAGAGTGAACCATTGTTGTCTGCTACATGCCCCCTACAGGAGATCAAGCCTGTACCCCAGGCCTGTGCCCCGAGATGGCATCGAACTGGCAACACTGGCCAATGCCAGATCACTCCCATCTTTCTATTCGGCTCCCCGAATTCATTCAATCCTTTTCCAGAATTGGCCCACAGTCCTCTTATCAATCCAGTGTCCACTCTTCCTCTCACTCAAGGCACTTGAACTAGGACATACCGTTTCTACTGGAAAACAGATGTGCCTTTAAAAATGTTCTTATTGCCAAAACCGGTTTGGCTCAGTAGATAGAGCGTCGGCCTGTGGACTGAAAGGTCCCAGGTTCGATTCCGGTCAAGGGCACATACCTTGGTTGTGGGCACATCCCCAGTGGGGGGTGTGCAAGAGGCGGCTGATCAATGATTCTCTCTCATCAATGTTTCTAATTCTCTCTCCCTCTCTCTTCCTCTCTGTAAAAAAATCAATAAAATACCTTTTTAAAAAAATGTTCTTATTGCCTGGCTGGTGTGGCTCAGTGGTCAAGCATCAATCTGAGTCAGATCACAGTTCAATTCCTGGTCAGGGCATATGTCTAGGTTGTGGGTTTGATCCAGTGTGGGGCATGCAGGAGACAGCTGATTAATGTTTCTCTTTCTCCCCACACACCCCACCCCTTCCTCTCTGAAATCAGTAATGTGTATTTTTAAATGTTTTTAATGATTTCTGAGGAGAGAAACATTGATGGGCTGCCTCCTGCATGCCCTCTACTGGGAATTGAGCCTACACCCCAGGCATGTGCCCTGTGACCTCCTAATACACGGCCGATGCTTGACCAACTGAGGCAGTGGAGGTGACAAACTCACTTCTGACTCATTTAACTGCCTTCTTGTGGGCATTTTCGGTCTGTGTCAGTGGCCTCCAACTCAGCTTCCAGCTTTTTCTCCTTCGATGTCCCCACCCAGCAGCATGAAACCTACCGGTAGGTTCCAACGGCCCTACTCCTATTTCACCGAGTCCGTTCTCCCTGCTCATTCGCTCCCTCCAGTTATATGTGCGTTTATTTTAAAGAATCCTTAAAGCCGTTTTCCAACCTGAACGAACTCAAGGTTATTTGTCTGACCAGGTTTCTCATCAGAAATCCTGCCTCCCTCCCTGGACCAGTCTTTAGTTTCTCAGAGCACTTGGCTGGGTCTTAGTAACAGCCCTATCGCTGACCTTCCCCAGCTGGCATCCCCTTCGCCCAAGCTGCAGGGTGTGGGCGATGTGGCAGCACAGAAAGGCCTAAGGGGAGGCCGGTCCCCTAACAATAGGGCTCACAAAAGGCCTTTCCAGAGGGAGCATCCAGGAGGGGGTGAAGGGAGCAGCCACAGCTCTCCAATCTGCCAAAGGCAGGTGGCTCGCAGCCACTCAGAAGGCCCGGCCTTCCTGTTGTCTCTCCTCCATTTCAGGGCCTAGAGCTGCATGGGATGCCTTCCTCAGCCACTTTGTTACTCTCCAAACCTTAACAAAAGCTGACGGCAGGGAGCAGAGGAGCGCAGGAGTGGAGCTGGCCCCGGGGGAGACACAGGAGATAGCTGGGCTGCGGTTAAGTCGTTTATTGATTTTATTTCTAAAACCCACATAGCGCCACTTTGCCTCTTTCAGAGCTTCAAAGAGCTAATTAACCGCCCAATGAGCCCACCAGGGAAACCGAGCTTGTGGGGGAGCAATGAGGTGAAGCCAAGGTCAAAGAGGGTAGCCAGGCCCGCGCCTGCCTCCACCCCATCAGGGAAGGGCAGATTTCCCCTCCTTCCCGTCAGCCGAGGGCCAGGGAACCCACCAAACGTCCCGAAGCTCCTGTGAGCCCCGCAGGCCTGCAGCAAGGACAGACACCGGGCTTCGCTCCAGATCCCCAGTAACGGCCCTCTCCTGTTCGAAGCTGGAAGCCCCGGCCAGTCGTCCCCACTGGTCAGGTGCTGGGAGCAGGAGCCTGTTGTCTCAGCCTGTTCAAAGGAAAGCCGGCCGGGGAGGGCCAGCCCCAACACTCTCCCAGGGGAGTGCGGAGGGGTGGGACTCACTACCTCACGGAGACCGGACACAGGTTTCTCCAGTGCCACAATGGGCTCTGTCCAGACGTGAAAAGAAAAAGCAGGCTAAGACCCTTTGCAAAGAAGTGCTTACGAAGCAGAGGTGGGCATGTTCTCTCGCCCCCACCACTCCCCAAAGCCTGCAGAGCTGGCAGGCTGCAAGTCACCAGCAGAGCAAGAAAGCCACTTGGCAATTTTAATTTTAGCTGCTGTGCCTGACGGGCAGATTAGTTGGCTTGACCTTTAGTGTGGGAGCCTCCTAGGCCCAGGGCCGTGGTCAGGTGGCATCTTTCAGGCACAAATCACAACTGGAGCTCTGCCAACGTGAGGGGTCCGAGCGGCAGGGAACGTCTTCAAAAGGACACGGCCCCGAGGGATGCGGGGTCGCCGGGAGGGGAGCACGGTTCTCAGCTATTTCCTCCCACGGGGAGGAGGTGGGCTGCCCACACACTCCACTTCCACAAACCCACAGGGAGGCAGGCGGAGCTTCTCAGCTAATGGCCACGGGCTTCCCAGGGGCCGGTGCGACCTGTGGCAGCACAGGTGACTAATCCTGCTGACGATGGGGGAGGGAGGGCTTAAGAGAAAATAAAGAAACAGACCCAGAAAACCACACTGCTCTTTTATTCAATGGAACATCCCCCTTCAACGCAGTGTTGAACCATACACTGGAAAAAAAAGCCCAGAGAAATTTCTGCAGATAAACCAGTGAAGAGAACGCGCGTTATACATTATTGTCAACATAATCACTCCATGAAAAGGGACGGGGTTGGGGAGCAGAACGAAAAAACAAGGGGCTCAACACCCTAGACACTGCAAAAACAGCCAGACGTTTGGAATTAAAGTAAAACTTAGAGGAAGCCTTCCAGGAAGGAGAGGAACAAATGGATGAGGCGGCCTAGGCGCTCGGGGGAGTGGAACGACCTGGTCTGGCAGACAAGCCCAGGTGGCTGGGCAGCCACCCGGCGGCTGGCGGGGGTGTCAGGACCTGGAGATTGAGCCACTACCAGAGGGCGGCAGACACAAAATCCCACTTAAAAAGTCATCATCTTGGGGTGGCGATGGCACCTTGGAAATCTTAGAACCAAAGGAACACCCCCGTCCAAACTAGCCTGGTGTTAGTGGCCAAGGCCGTGGCCTAAAACCATTTGCTCCTCTCTCCTTGGAAAGAGAAGAGTGAGGAATGGAGAAAAGGAAAAGTAATCTGATTGCAGCAGAAGACCGGGGAGAGCATCTCCTTGGACGGAGTCTGAAGAAAGGAAGAGATAAGGAAATAACAAAGGAAAAAGAAAAAAATTAATAAAAATTTCACAATATGGAGCCAGCGTGTTCCGATTCCGTCCACAAAAATAACTCAGGCTGCTTTGCCGAACCATCCTGTCCACCAGGGGCGCTGCTGAGGCTGTCTGCCTGGAAGGGTCACCAATGGGCGCGGAAAGTCCTCACTCTCATGGCTCGGGCCATCGCTGCTGCGGGGAGGGATCCTGGCGGCCCGGTTTGGGGAGAGGCAAAGGGAGTTGGGTGAGGAGAGAAAGACAAAGAAGACACTCGATGCTACGGGGCGCCAGGAAAGCCCAAGCTGGCGCCCCTGCTACCACCTGCCCGTCCTCAGTCACTTGGCCCAGCCCGGTGCGTGCACACACACACATGCGTGCACACTATCACATGCGTGCGTCCCAATGTCTGGCTCCATATGGTGAGGTTCTGCGTGTGTTTAAACAAGACCAATTCTCTCTATAATATATATTTCCTTAAAAAACCGAGTCTAGTTCTGTGGTGGAGGCGGTGGGGGAGCTGGAGGCATCCCGAAGGGCGGCATGCCTGCCACCCCCATGCCCATCATGGTGACAAAGTTAGAAGGGTCCATGGGAGGCGGCGGAGGGGGAGGCGGGGCATACATCATGCCGGCGGAACCAGGTGGCGGAGGCGGCGGAGGGGGAGGGGCCCCGGGCGGCAGAGGCGGCTGGACCCCGGGGGGCAGGGGCACCATAGTGGGGTTGCCTTGCATCTGAGGGGCTCCTGGAGAAGCTGCGGCAGCCGCCTGCTGCTGTTGCCATGGCGGGATGGACCCTGTGCCAGCGCTCGTGGTGGTAGTCGTCGTATCTGGGGTGGTAAAGAAGCCCAAGGTCACACGCGCGGGGGCACACCGCGGTCTCGGCGGCTGCTGCCTTGGGCCGGGGCGAGGGGCGCCTGCTCCTTGCTTTGCATGCTGTACGGTGGTGGGGGGCGGGCGGGCGGGGCTGTCCTGGTGGTGGGGAGTGAAGGGGTGGGCAGGACTACCCTAGGGTCAGCCTCGAGGCCTCTGGGCTTAACGAAGTAAGCCCTTTGTCACCAATGTCCCCTGGAAGGGCTGACAGGAAGGTACCAGACACAAGAACCGGCTCTGACATCCCTCCGCCCATCCGCCGCCACCACCGAACGGCACATTCAACCTCAAGGCCACAGCTACTCTCCCACTGCCAGGTACCATCCCCAACCATCCCCAGTCTCTCAGGCCCCAATCACATCCCTCTCCAAAACTCGCATGCACCACCCACCCTGGCCATGTGCACAGAACTGAGCCAGCCAGCGCTCACTCAGCCAGTGAGAGTCTGACACCCTGCCAACTGTGGCAGGTCCCCTCCAGGCCCCCACATCCCCCGACACAACCACGCCGAACATCAGACCTCCCTTTGTGTTCACCCCCGCAGAGATCAGAGTCTCACCCCAAGGTGCTGGCCTGCCTGTGTGAGCTGTGAGGTTCTCCCAGTCCTCTTAGCCCTACCCCCCATCCCACCCACCCCCACAAGCCCAAAATATGCCACTCACTTTGCTGCCATGGCAACGGGGTACTGGAAGCCATACTGCTGCTGGGCGGAGGGGGTGGTGGAGGCTGCTGCTGCTGCTGTTGCCATGGGGGTAGCGGCCCAGTAGGCGGGGGAGGAGGTTGCCCACTGGGTGGCGGCGGCGGTGGCGGCATCATGCCCATAGGCGGTGGCGGCATCATACCTAGGGGAAGGAGAGGGTCAGGCCTCTGGCGGAGACTTGGGACGGGCCCATCCGTTCCCAGGCCGAGGTGATGCCCCAAAGGGAGATGGATGCCAGGCTCCGTTACCTTTTCCTTGATGCAGGCGATAGACCCCAGAGCCCACAGGCGTACTTCCCAGGTACTGATCTTGATGGAAGGAGAGAGCAGGGACTTAGCAGGACATTGGAACTGGCCCCCACCAGCGGCTTTCCTGCCTCTGCCTTCCAAGAGCAGTTCTGGGAGAGGCCTGTGCTGACCCCACACACAACCCTGTCCTGCTCCTCCCGGAGCCCAAGCCTGGCAGACCCAGGGCAGCACTCAGCCACTCAGAACTGCTGCTCGTTCAAACAACTTGCCCTCACTCTTGTTACCCCAAAGCCCCAAGGTTTCTGGTCTGACACTTACTTACCCATTGGAGGAGGGCCATGGTGCCCAGGCGGGTGGGGGCCCTGGTTCATCGGCGGCGGCGGCGGCTGCATCCACGGAGGCGGGGGTCCGTTAGGGTTGTGCTGCATGGGGTGCCCACCGTGCCCACCTGTGAGGCTGGGTAACGGGTGTGGGAAGCTGTGGGGGCCGCCTCCAGGCCCGCCAGGACCTCCGTGCATGCCGTGGTAGGGCCGGCTGTCTGAAGGGCCAGAATTCATCCAGGGTGGGCGGCTCTGGGTGGTAGACATGAGAGACTATGTGAGAGCATTTCCTGCCAACGTCCCTGCCTGCTCCCCCTGGTGGCAACATTGTTCTCTCGGCTATGGCAGGGACCAGAACACAAACATCTGACATCCCGAGAGAACAATGCTGCCAGCCATGTCAGCAGTCTGCTCTGCCCCAAATCCTGGCCGTTACCCCCTCCTCTGAGGAAGACGGGGGCCCGGCCACAGAACAGCACCGGACGCTCACCGGTGGCGGCGGGTTGTTGGCGGGAGCAGCAGGCCGAGGTGCGCTGGCCAGAGGTGTGCTGGCAGGCCCAGAGCTGGAGCCCACTGATGCTGGCACAGGAGCTTCACCCAGTTCAGCCATGAGAGACAAATATTCTTTATCCATCCGAGCTTTATCCTGAGCTGACTGCGGGTCACCAGGCCTGAAGGCGGGGTGTGGGTCACAAAGAGAGGGGAAGTCATTAAGGAGTAAACTTTAACCCTGAGGAATTTACACAAGTTGAGGAACTGAATCATCCTAATACATTCTTCAAAGTATGCAACAGTCTCATTAGCTCTCTGCTGGGCACCTGGGATTCCACACCCTCTGCCACAGCAGAGCCCCGGGCCGAGAGCAGGGAGGTGGTGAGACAGGCCACTACCAGCCATGCCGGACAGGAGAGTGCAGGTTCTTCAAAGCAGCAACTTTCATCAAATTCTGCATTCCCAGCCCTGCCAGTGTGGCTCAGCTGGTTAGAACAGTGGTCGACAAACTGCGGCCGTGAGCCACATGGGGCTCTTTCACAAAATACCACGTACCCTAATTAAGTTAGCAACAACGTACCTGCCCTATATTGTAAAAGTTTAAAGAATTTGGCTCTCAAAAGAAATTTCAATTGTACTGCTGATACTTGGCTCTGCTGACTAATGAGTTTGCCGACCACTGGGCTAGAGCATCGTCCCATTCACCCAAGGATTCCCAACCAGGGCAGATAACCAGGTTGCGAGGAGGCAGCCAACCTGTGATGTTGTTTCTCTCTTTCCTTCTCCCTTCCCCTCTCTCTGAAGTCAGTAAAAACATTTAAACAAAGAATTCTGCATTTCCAGTTTGAGGGAAGGAAATCTATGCAAGACTGGAACACAGCTGACAGGACTTCCTTAACAAAGCCATTCAGAGTGAAAAATCTGTTGCTATCAAGTGCTGGCTTGCAAAACTGGTCAAAATCTTTACATAATTTTGGCATTCTTAAACCAATCTTCGGCAGCAAAAACAGCACCTAATATTGAGCCACAGTAAAAAAAACTTGTACCCTGCCCTGGTGGGTATAGCTCAGTTGGTTGGACTGTTGTCCCATACACCAAAGGTCACAGGTTCAATTCCTGGTCAGAGCACATACCCAGATTGTGAGTTTGATCCCTGGTTGGGTGTATATTAGAGACAACTGATTGGTGTTTTTCTCTCACACTGATGTTTCACTCTCTCTTTCCTTTCCCCTTTCTCTAAAGACAATAAAAACATCCTTGAACGAAGACTTAAAAAAAAAAAAGGGGGGGGGGGGAGTAGACACGACGGACACCAACTCCCCATACCCAGGACGGAAGTTTACAGTTTTCCTGGGCTCAAGATGAACAAAACAGGATGTTGTGCACAGACTTCAAACCACTCCATGACATTCACAGAAAGGAAAGCTTCTCTTGGACCCATGTTAACAGCAACCAATGTGCCGAAGAGCTTCCTGCACACTACGGGCTACCAGCAAACCACTGCAGCCCCTCACCTTTGGAATTTGCAATCAGAAGCAATGTGGCCGGCCCCTCCGCACTTGGTACACACTGTAGTACTAGTGATGCTGCGGGTCTCTGAGCTCTGCCAGGGTCTTAAGATCCTGTTGAGAGAGAAAAAAAGTCAACTCAAGGGCTATGGCCACCTGCTTCAATAGGCTCCTCAGTCTCTGTGCACTCTCCTCTAAGCCGATCCCTTACCTGTTATCATCTTCCCTAAGGGTCCCATTCAAGCGAGCCAGCTCCCGAAGCTGCATCTTCCGCAGGTCATTCTGGTCCTCAGGGGTCTCAATCCCTTGCTTCAAGATGTTTCTGATCTAAGAGAGAGAAAACAGACAGGTGTGTTAAGTGCCAAGACAACCACCCGATTTCTGGCAAGAGGCTTCCTTTCTGGTTCCCTCACCTGTTCTACTGCTTTCTTCACATTTTCCATGGTGTTGGCGGTAACCAGGGCATGAAGTGGCTCATCTTCTCCTGGCAACATCTGGCCATCTTTGCGCCCAACTTTCCCTTCTTTCACAGACCCTTTCCCCCGGATCATTATCTTCGCGTTACACTCCTTCTCTATGTTCTTCAGCGTGTTCCCTCTGTCAGATGCAGAAAAGGTTGAGTTGTTATATGCAAATTCACAGGCCAGAGGGGACAAAGGTGGGCTGATCAGGCCCTGGTAGGAAATCAGGAGTGCAGAGAACTGGATCTCCCACCAAGAGATCCATGATCTCTAAGTGAAGACCAGCCACAGCAATCCTTATGATTTGACTTCCCTAAAGTAAAGTAAGGATAACGAGATTTTCTCACAGGAAGGCATGAACTCAGCCAAGGTGAAGTCCTACCCAAAACAGGAAGGTGCCACCAATGGCACCCAATTTGGCACAAGATAAACACACCTCACAGGTTCTTAGGAATTCTCTATCCTAGGGGTGTCAAACTCAATCAGAGAAGTGGCCAAAATCTAAAATCCAGTCTAAATCGCGGGCCGAATGGTTTACTGAACAGTCATAAACTGTCATTGTGATGGAAACGCAGCGGAGTACAGTGATGACAGCGCGGTGCGGGCCACATTGCAAGGCCTGGCGGGACGGATTTGGCCCGCGGGCCTTGTGTTGACACATGTGCTCTATCCCATAGGCTAGCAGTTACTTACCTGGGCCCAATCAGCAGCCCCACGAAGTTGATTTCTGGATATTCATCTTGTGGAATCATTACTTTATCGCTCACACGTGTTGCTGGAGGTCTAAGGAAGAAAAGACTCATTGACTCTGGTGATTTGAGGGTAAGAGGTGAGAAGTTATACTAAATGTTCCACCATGTGGCTCAGTGACTTAGTGTTGGCTTAGGAACCAGGAGGTCATGGGTCAATTCCCAGGCAGGGCGCATGCCCCGGTTACGGGCTTGATTGCCGGTATGGGGTGTGTAGGAGGCAGCCAATCAATGATTCTCTCATCATTGATGTTTCTCTCTCTCCCTTCCTTTCTGAAATCAATGTCTTTTTTTTTTTTTTTTTTAATGTTCTACCATGTCACATGCAATCTTCACGTGTCCTTGTCCCAGACAACCCCGCCCTCTGCTTACTTGTAATCGGCAGGTGGCTTGAAGTCGGGGTTGAGAGCAACCATTTCCGTGATGAGGTTATGCCGCTCCTCTTCCAGCTTCTTGCGCGTGCGGAACTCCCGGGTGTTGAGCCGCTTCCCCTCGCTATTGTAGATGGGCTCAGGGGAAGGGGACCTGTGGGAGACAGACCGCCATTACTGCTCTGCCTTCACTCTTCCGTCATCCCCACACGGGCTATAATAAGCCTTCCCAGCCCTTCTGCCTCAGACCCTAACACAACACTCTCGGAGGAACTGACCATACGTGTGCTATTCAAGATCGTGTGGAATGGGGAGATGGAAGCTTAACGTTTGGGGGACTTGGGTGTGTGTGAGAAAGGCAAAAAAAATGGTTTGTTTTTTTTTTCTTCTAAAAATGAGGAGGGTTTAGTCTGTTCTTTGGAAAAATCTCTTGACTGCAAATGACAAGGACAATACTATCTGGAGTCTTCTTGCCAAATATGGATTTTCTACCATTTGCAAAAAATTTACAATATTACAACTTTATGAACCACAAAAACCCCAAGTTTATTTAAAATGTCAGCTCTCGCAGAGTCCATGCCCTATCAGGAATGAATGTACCCCTGCCACACGCTAAGGATGAACTCTTCAACCCGATGCGGCTAGGACTCAAGGCTAGGCAGCTACTGGGCCCCACAATGGAGAGATGGTGCAAGGCTTCGTCTCTGCTTTTCCTTCAATGGCCTGACTGGCTGTGTCCAAGGCCCAGGAGCCAACCTGTTTCTGGCTGTTCGATGCTGGGGAGTCTGGGTAAAGAAAGATGTTAAAAGTGCTAAAGCAGCTTCTAAGAGAGGCTGCAAATGCAGACTTGGCCAAGTACTTGTCTAAGGTCTGAACCTGCAAACAGCAGGGAAAACCTAGGATTCTCCACCAGAGTTTACAAGTCCAGAAAGCAGATTTTCTCTCTCTCTGTTTTCCAAGGAGTAAAATGCTGTTGCTACAAGTAATAAATAGTAATGATAAAATGGTCAGTTTACCACAGCTGGATTTGGGGGTAATAAAAAAAAAGTTACACTCCTAGAATTCTAAGTTAAGATTACAAAAAGGACCATAGCTTGATATTCTGATTGAAAATTTAGTATCAGCTGCAAGAAGGGAAGAGACCATGTGGATCAGGTTATTAAAAAACATCCTGAAAGTAGTCAAGACTCCTACACCCTTGGTTTAGTTGAGAGAACCTTGCCTAGTTGGAGAGCAAGGACTGAACTCGGCTGCTCCCACTGTCTTCAGCCTAAAGGGAACCATGTCATCCGTTACACACACGATGGAATAAAAGGTCAGGTTTGTTCATGGCTAATGACGGCTAAATGACACCTCCGTTTCTAGCATTTGTATAAACTGTTAGCACAATCCAGTAATAGTGAACAAAAGCAAACATACCCCAGTTTATTAGACTATCATCTTATACATTTAAATCTACAACCAATTTAAAAACATTTTTAACTGTGCAACTTAAGCAACATCAAAATGGCATAAAGTGGCTTAATATTGAAAACACACCTTAAGAAATAACCTTATTAAGTTAAGAAACTCATGCATTTCCCTCCAACCTGGGCTCAAAAGAAAAACCAATCAGGTATTAGGGATTCTTTCAAACTGAATACCAGGGAGAAAGAGGCTGCTCTGGTTTTATTTCTAGCATGCTTGACATTTCTAATCCCCCCAGTAACTGTCTAGAATTAAGCATTTCTAGCTAATCACCAAAATGTTACCAGTACAAATTGGTCATTTAAATCTCTTCCTAAATTATGAATGTGAAATACAAAAGCTGATATTCTAAAGGTTAGATTGGCCAACTTCTTCACTTTGCATAAACATTGTATAGATGAACTAAATTCTAATCCCAGTTCTCCAGGAAGCAAAGGTTGTTAAAAATTAAACCTTTTTGCCGAAACCGGTTTGGCCCAGTGGATAGAGCGTCGGTCTGCGGACTGAAAGGTCCTGGGTTCGATTCCAGTCAAGGGCATGTACCTTGGTTGCGGGCACATCCCCAGTAGAGGGTGTGTAAGAGGCAGCTGATCGATGTTTCTCTCATCGATGTTTCAAACTCTCTCTCTCTCTTCCTCTCTGTAAAAACTCAATAAAATATATATTTTTTAAAATTCAACCTTTTGAGGAATTGCCTGGTAACCTGTAGATGTATTATTAAAGGGGGGGGGGGGAAGCAAAAAAAAAAAAAAAGGCACTTAACAGTTGTGGTCTGCAACCTAAAAAGGCCAAGAAATATGAAACACAGCCCCTTCCAACCAAAATCTATAGGTAAAAAAACAGTATAAACAAAGTCAAGTCAATAAACTTGTTTCCTAGCAAGGGGCAGTAGAAAGATGTATAAGAGTGGCTTCTTAAACTAATACATCTTCCTATTTAACAAGTTACTAATTGGGTAACAAAAGCCAAAAACACTACAATTTAAAGCAAAGTACTGTCAACTATGCTACACACACCAAGAGAAATTTCATTGAGAGAAGTCATATTGTCCTTCCAATTAAATGGACTAAGTTTTAGCTGTTCAAAGACCACAATCAGCCAATAAAATTAGTGCTTAAAAAATTCACTTCCACCTGGCATGGTTTAGTGGTTGAGCATTGACCTATGAACCAGGAAGTTATGGTTCGATTCCAGGTCAGGGCACATCCTATGTTGCAGGCTTGATCCCCAGTGTGGGGCATGCAGGAGGCAGCCGATCAATGATTCTCTCTCACCAGTGATGTTTCTCTCTCTCCCCTTTTCCCTTCCTCTCTGTAATATATATAAAAAAGTTCACTTCTCTTGGACTTTTTTCTTTTCACATGTGAAATTTTAAACTGAGATAACATGACCACAGCTGTTGAAGGACCACACTTCCCTTTAAAAAAACATAAATAAATAAAAAATAGGGGTGTGTGGTAGCTAGCCTTCCCAAAACAAGTGGGAATATTCCAGCCTCTCCCAATACCCCAGGCAATGGCCAAAGGCTGAAAATTAACTGACAGTAAAAGAAAGTGGGTAGATATCCTGTCTGTTTTAAAACCATCCCAAAACCATGAGCAGCTACAATATAGCAATGAGCTGAGCAGACTGAGTTTCTGGCCTGCTCAAAAATATTCTTAATTCCTGCATGGTGCACCTGTGAGAAAAACTCAACACCCTGGGCTTTCAGCCGAAGCGGGTACTGAAAGGCTGGTAATGGCCCACTCACTGTCCTCATGGGTGGGCAAGACAGGTTAAATAAACATGCTTACAAATTAGAAAACAGATATCCATTTTCCTGTAACTTTTTATTCTGCTAGTAATTAAGTTTCATTACAATTTCTAGCTGACGACTAACCACTTGATCAGAGTACCAGTCGTCTTACTAGGATTTTATTGAACTGACACAATATGTTGCCACCAGTAAAACGTTATTGAGAAAAAGATAAAAGCGTTACTGTCAGCTGGTTAAAACTGTTTCCCAACCTGTCCTCAGGGTTAGGGGGGATGCCCAGGTCTCCTGTGCGCAGTTTACGAGTCAGGTCTTCTATCTGCAGTTGCACTGGAAGAAACCAGGTTAGGAAAGAAAAAAAGGATGGAAAAAAGACAATGTTACCAAAAAACATCTCAAATCTCAACAACAAGCATGAAGAACTCGGAGACTTTGAAAGGGACGACTGATCAGTGTACACATTGAGGCAAAAACTCCCAACCATCTAGCGGCAGGAGTCCATTTACATCTACAGGTATTTTTCACTTCAAAATGGTTATCACTTAAGGAAGCAAACAGTTTGTTTGAAGAGGGGTTAGCAGTATAGACTGTTCACTATGGCTAGTACCAAACATTTATCAGGTGTTTCACCTCTCCCCCTACCAAGGCTTGCTGTAACAATTGGCACCCAGAACCAAACCATGTACGTTATCACCGATATCCTGTTCCCACCAAATTACTTTGAGGGCAAGACTCTTGAGAGCTAATTTTTCCTCAATAAATATTAAGCATAGCCCAAAATGAAACCCAATTAACATGGGATAAGGAAATATACCAGTTGAGCAAATATTATTTTCATTGATACAAGGTTAAAAATTCCTTAAAGACGACAGTTAATAACCAATTCAACACTTCACAGAAGTTCATACATATTTTCTGTACACCAGACCCATACTAGTAGGAATCTCCCAATACCTTCTTGCCTTTATTCATATTTTAGATGACAATCCATATACCTTAACCAACATTAGTGGTACCAAGTCTGGTTTTAGACTTGCTCCTTAAGTGGGAGTAAAAGTAGGGGTATAGAGGACTGAAAGTGTGAGTCAAGAATGGTGTGACCCTCTGACCTTGACAAATGAGGTTGAACATGCAAAAGAGAAATGAGGGTTTTTCACAAAAATTCAGACTCCAGGGCAATGCTACCCGGATGATTTTACTCAAAATAACGGGACTGGAAGAGCCAGATCACTTTCTTCAGCCTATTTCTTAGCATCTGAGAGTTTTGAACAGCTCAAGAGCAAGTCTTACTGGCTGGGTTAAAGTTGAAATAGCTCCAGGACAGATTAATGTAGGTCTAGTCCAAGATACCCTTCTAAATTTAAATACATCTCAGAGCCCGAGCCGGTTTGGCTCAGTGGGTCAAGCATCTGTCTGCAGACTGAGGGGCACATACTGATCAAGGGCACATACCTTGGTTGTAGGCTCGATTCCCAGCCCATCAGAGCACGTGTGGAAGGCAAACAAATCAATGTCTCTCCTCCTCCCTTCCACTCTCAAAAAATACCAATGGAAAAAATCCTCAGACGAGGATTACCAAAAAAGTAAATAAATACACCTCACAGGGGCTATATTACACACCCATTAAAAATAAAGAAGCTAAAATCTACATTAATATTAAAAAAACAACAACAACATGGGGCATTCTGTACAAGGCATGTGTACTGTGAGACAAAAGACAAAAACCAAAACCGGTTTGGCTCAGTGGATAGAGTGTCGGCCTGTGGCCTGAAAGGTCCAGGGCATGTGCACTGGTTGCGAGCACATCCCCAGCAGCGGCTAGTCGATGTTTCTCTCTCATCCATGTTTCTAGCTCTGTCCCTCTCCCTTCCTTTCTGTAAAAAAATAAATAATTAAAAAGAAAAAAAAAAAAAAAACCACACAAAAAAAACAATGGCTCCCCATAAGCTCTTTTATGCCAGTAAAGTTCTGACTTGGAGATTAAATTTCCAAGAACAACTCAAAGCAAAGGCCACCTTCGTGTGTGTGTGTGTGTGTGTGTGTGTGTGTGTCAGTTCTCTCAACTAGACTGCAGGGGTCCTGGGGTCTAATTTGAGGAAGTAGCTGGCACTTAAATCAAGGTTGCTATATTCCTTGGAGTGGAAACCTACATTAGCCCAGGCTTTGGTTCTGGCTATAAGTTAGCTATAAATAGCCCTTAGGGCTCAGTGCATTAACTCTTTCCACAGGAAGAAAACTGGAAATGTAAAGAATGAGTCCGTTTTCCCAATTTCTAAGTCAGCTTGTTATTCTTTGGGATATTGCTCCACAAAGGACATTTTCACAAGGCTGTGAAGATTCAGATCTGAGACTGAGCAGCAGTAGATAGAACAGTCGGGAAGGAAAATATTGTGAATATTAGGCAATTTCAACACCTCAAAATTCTCAGCAGTCTAAAAAATGTAAGACACCATGATCCTCAAGAATAACAAGCCAGCCTGGAGCTTTTTGTTTGTGAAGGCCATAGCCCCTAAGTGTGGGAAACCACTCATTGCCCTAATTTACTCCAAAGGGGCTGTTTATTTGGTTAGTAGGAAATGTTTATCAAAAGTGAACTTTTTTTGAGACATCAGCAGAGGTACACAAATAAAGGTCAAATTGCATTAAAAACCTTGTATTTTTAAAAAGGTAACTTTGAGGTTAATTTCACTTCCAATGTGGATCGTCATTCTTAATTCTTAAAAGTTCCCAATAGGTAAGATCCATGTCCAAGTAGTATCTCTTTCCCAGCAGAGTTCTTTAGTGGTAAATACAAGAGCCCTCATTTTAAGACAGCTCTCTAAAGACCAAACCAGGAAAAAAATTGCTGAAGGAAAGGTTAAACTCAACAAAATGATTAAAAAGGGGGTGAACTGTAAACACTTTCAGAACCACTTTTTGATTAAACTGAGTATTTTCCGGTCAGAAAGTACCTATAAAAAGTAAAGACCGTTTGTAAGGGAAGGGAGAAACGTGAAATCACGGTGAGGCCATGCTGTGAAAGGCACTGTGTACAATACCTGCGTGTTCTCCACGGGCCGTGTCCCGAGGCAGACACTCCCCTCCCCGACCGGCAGTAATGGCAGCTGAACGGCGGGGGGTTCTAACCTGGGGGCTATTTTAACGCCTAGGGGGCCCCTCTCCTTCCCTGGTCCTCATGGAGAACACTGCTCTTACCAACAGACTGTAACAAGGAGCTGCGAATGCAGGACCCACAGCAAAAACTGAAGAATTATTGCAGAGTCATGAAAGTACACCGGGCCATACATGATCTCAAAATAGAAAAATTTAAAGTCTCAAAACTAAAACGGATAGTGTCGCTCAGAACATGAACAATCTGAAAATGCATTTGGGTGCAGAACGTGTATTTACCTATATAAGCTCTCTCTTGTTCCCGAGTAAGTCCAGGGGGGATAACTGTAGGCATTCCTGGAATCACCGTTTTCTGTTCCATTGTGTCTTGGTTCCAGCGGCTCCTCTTCCGCTTCTTACTTGGGAAGTCTACAAAAAATGAAGTTCATAAGATGCAAACACAACCACCAGAATAACTACCAGCAGTTCAGGATACTTAGGACATTACATGTAACTCAGCAGACTGACACTGAGAACTTGACCTAAAATGTAAATAGCAAAGAATGGAAGCCAAACCTGAGAAATCAGAGACATATGGATGGGCAGGTGGACCGGAGTCCAAAAAGTTAATAATTCAGAGAAACTGTGATGTGGACAAGATAACAAATCTTTTGTGTGTCCATTGAAAAAGAATAATTTACTGATTTTTAGAGAGGGAGAGAAACATCACTGTGAGTGAAACATGGATCAGCTTCCTCTTGCAAGCCCCCGACCAGGGATCAAGCTCAAAAATCGTGGCATGTGCCCTGATGGGGAATGGAGCTGGCACAACCACCAATGGAGCCACACTGATAAGGGCAACAAGGTAACAAATCTTAATGGGTCAGGTTGCAGATAGAAAAATAAGGTGCTGAGAAGATATATGCTACATCATCCTTCAATAACCAAACAAGTTTATAACCTGCTGGCTCCTCCCACCATCACCTCCCCAACCTTTGGAACCAGGCCAGATCTCAACTACATCTATAGCAACTTTCTTCAGGACTACTTTTTAAAAATCTTTCATTGTCTAAAATTTACACGTCTCCTTTCCCTTTTTCCTCCTTTTCTCCCCCACCCCCTATAGACTACTTTTTTTCTTCAAAAGATTGGTTGAGACCAGCAACTTTCCTGGCCATTTGTACAGTGTCTGACACCTAAAGTTAAAAGAAAAGAAAAAATCCCTCGCCAGAGTGGCTCAGTGGTTGGAGTCACTCATGCGGAGGTTCAATCCCCAGCCCAGGTCATAGGCGAGGCAAACAGATCAATGTTTCTCTTTCTCTCCCTCCCTCTCTTAATAAAAGTTTTAAAAAAGAACAAACTATAATAGCGAAACCTTTCTTCCTTGACACATAAGCGTAAATTCCCTACACCTTTGGTACACACAAATCATCCTACTTCCCAGGGGGCCCAGGCTCCAGAGCAAAGCCCCAACTAGAAAACAGAATCCCCCCCACCCCCAAAGAGCCACAAGATATGAGCCAACAATGTCCTGGAGACGTGCAACTCCTCCGTTCTCCGCAGGGAAGACCCTGCCGTACAGTCCAAATAGCTCTTCTTGGTCCTTTTCTCCCTCAGCCTCCTCTACGACCGGTAAGGTGCTCCACGTCACGACTTAACTCTTCCACACCCTCCGGACAGGCACACCCAGAACCCAATCCACCCACTCGACCCCTCCACACCTCCCCCCTACACCTGGGGCTAGAGAGCTACTGGGGGGACCCCCGCCCCAGCTTCTACTCGGGCCACACAGCCCGGCAGCGCACTGCGCCTGCGCACAGCAAGCCTCCCGCTCAGCGCCCCCCCACGCCTGCTCCCCGGCGCGCGTGCGCACTCGAGGTGCAAGAAACAGGCTGCGCGCCCCGTGGCGCCTCCGCCTGGGCCTCCCCGTGCGCGCGCGCGCGCGCGCCCCTGCCGCGTGCAGCCGTCGCCGTCGCCGCCGCCGCGCGCCCCTCAGCTGGCCGGGCCCGTTCTCGCGACGCCTTTCGCACTCTCTCGGCCCGACTCACCTCCTCCTCCGCCGCCGGCCGGGCCCGGCTGCTGGTCCTGACGCGGCGGCGGGGGTGGCGGCA
Source organism: Pipistrellus kuhlii (assembly GCF_014108245.1). Lineage (NCBI taxonomy): Eukaryota > Metazoa > Chordata > Mammalia > Chiroptera > Vespertilionidae > Pipistrellus > Pipistrellus kuhlii. Next base: position 369,715 of record NW_023425415.1, on the reverse strand, counting down.
GCGGTGGCGGCGACACGCGCTGGTAGAGCGGCGGCGGAGGGGGCGGCTGCGGCGGCGGGTACGAGGCGCCCGGGGAGGGCGGCGGCGGTGGCGGCGGCGGCGGCGGGGGGGGAGGCGGAGGTGGAGGAGGAGGCAGCGCCGCGAAGGGGAAGGCCGCGGTCAGGGCCCCCACGGGCGGAGGAGGCGGCGGCCCGGGCACCAGCAGCCCCGCCCCAGGCCCGGGGACAGGCGGTGGCACCGGCTCGAAGCTCCCTTTAGGCCCGGGAAGGGAGGGAAGGCCGGGGGAGCCCAGCTTACCCAGCGGCGTGGCATTCGCTCCGGTAGCCATGGCGCCCCCGGGGACCCGCACCGGCGGCTCCTCTTCGGCGGCGGCTTCTCCTTAGCGAACCTTCCGGGGGGAGGGGACTCGACTGCGTTGCCGCGGAACGCGCGGAGCCCTTCCTCTCACGCGGCGGGCGGCGGCGGCGGCGCGAGACGCACAAAGAGGGAGGAGAGAGGGCGCCACAGGGGCGGGCCGGGGGCGACGGGCCGGAGCCTGGATTGGGCCGGGCTGAGGCGAAGGGTCGGATCGGCGGCCTCCGATTGGCGGAGCTTCCGTCCTTCTCGCTGTGCGCTGGGATTGGCCGGACCGTTAGGCCTGGCGAGGAAATGGCGGCCGAGCCCGGAGAGCTGGGAGGTGTCGCAGCGCGCACTTCATTTGTTGCTGCGCGGACTGAGCTCCGAGTCCAGGAAGGAGGGCTTAGGGTGGGACAGACTGTGACGTAGGCTGCAGGCGCGCTCTCATTGGCTGGACTTGATGGAATCAAACTCGGTTGCGTCGTCGCGCCCTGAGATTGGCTGTCGCGGCGGAAAAGCCGCGGCCAATGAGATTTACGGCGGGGGAGGAGTGCGCATGCGTAGACTGAGCAAAGTCGCCTCTCCGCCCCTCGTTTCACCTTCGTTCCCGGGGCCGGAGCGTAAACCCTAAGTGACGTCAATCCTCGATCCCCTCGGAACCCGGAACCGGGGTCGGGGGGCGGGTCCGGGCCGTGTCGGTAAAAGGGATCCGTTGACACCACAGGTAGAAAAGGATATCGTGTTTTCTTTGAAAAAAATAGAGAGAAGTCGCTATAAAGTAGACCCTAATTGAAGGATTAAAAATCTGAGCTGATGGAACATATAAGCTTAGGTGGAAAAGAGCGTAAACTTGTCAATTCTGAAATGAGTTTACAAATATGTAATCCCATTAGACTCCCATCTTGTGGTTTGTTAAATCATCTTAAAGTCATTTGAGAAGATAGTGGGGAAACTTGTAAACAAGGTTGAGGAGGGACTTTCCTTTCCAGATAGTACTATACAGTATAAAATACAATAGTTAATGTGATATAGGAATGACATCAGTGAAACAGTCCTGAAATAGATTCCCCTTTTATGGGTAAAAATACCACAAAGGTGGTATTCAGTTCAGTGAGGAAAAGCTTTAGCTAATGTTATACGGTCCTGAATAGAAACAGTAAAACCATTTAGGCTGTCAGGGTTATGCAGGAGTAGAGAGTTGATGAAGACGGACTTCAAACTATGAAGAAAAGATATACTTGATTACCAAATACATGGAAACTATGATAAAAGTCAACAGACAATAATTCACAAAAACAGTTGCCACACCTGATAGTTAATATCTTTAATATGCAAAGAAGTCTTAAAAAATAATTTTTCCTAGTTTTTATTGATTTGAGAAACATCAACTTGTTCCAATTATTTACATTCATTGGGTTCTTGTTTTTTATTTCAGAGGAAGGGAGAGGGGAAAGAGAGATAGAAACATCAATGATGAGACTCATCCATCTACTGCCTCCTGCATGCCCCTACTGGGGTTTAAGCCCACAACCTGGTTATGTGCCCTGACTAGGAATCCAAATTTGACCTCTTGGCTTATGGATCCTCAACTACTGAGCCACACCCGAGTGAGCCATTGGCTGCTTCTCGTATGTCCCCTGACTGGGGATGGAACCTGCACCTTGGTCTACCCAGACAACATTCTAACCAACTGAGCTGCCTAGCCAGGGAAAAACTAATTTTTGAAAAGACTACAAATAGTCAAGTTTCAGAAAAGCAAGTCCAAATAGCCAAAAAATGTGAAAGAGACACTGTTAGCAGGGAAATGCAAATTAAGGTGATAATGAAGGCTCTCTTTCTATAATCATTAAAAGAGCAGAAGACAAATGTGCTGACACTAGTAAGAAGGTCTTTTTTGGAAAGCATTCTGTTGGCTATTGAAATTGCACCCCTTCCTGTCTGTTGTGCCTCAGTGGACAGAGCATCCGCCGGGCCCTAAAGGGTCGCAGGTTCAATTTCCAGACCAGGGCACATACTTGGACTGCAAGTTCACCCTCGGTCAGGACTCTGTGGAATCAATGTGTCTCACAATGGTGTTTCCCTCCTTTCCTTCCTCCCTCCCTGAAAAAATATCCTCAGGTGAGGATTATATTTAAAAAGTATATATCTTTCAAGGAAAATAAACAATTTCAATAAAGCAACCCCTCTCTGGGGAATCTGCCCCCAAAGCAGCGCCTGTGATTGTGTCAAGTAATGTGTTGTCCTCTGCATTTATAGGACATGCCTGGTTGTGGGCTCCATGCCTAGTAGGGGCAAGCAGGAGGCAGCTGATCAATGATGCTCATCAAATTGATGTTTCTCTTTCTGAAATCAATAAATTATATATATTAAAATATATATATATGAGTGGTTGTCAAGCCAGTGTGGCTCAGAGGTTGTGTATTGACCTGTGAATCAGGAAGTCACCGTTTGATACCCGTCAGGGTACATGCCTGGGTTGTGGGCTCCATCCCCAGTGGGGGACATGCAGATCAATGATTTTCTTATCTTTGATGTTTCTCTCCTCACTACCTCTCTGAAATCAATAAAAATATATTAAAAAGATATATTGTGTGCTCGCTTTGGCAGCACGTATACTAAAATTGGAACGATATAGAGATTAACGTGACCCCTGCACAAGGATGACATGCAAATTCATGAAGCGTTACATATTAAAAAAAAAAAAAAAAGATACATTGTGGCCCTAGCCAGTTTGGCTCAGTGGATAGAGCGTCAATCTGTTGACCAAAGGGTCCCAGGTTTGATTCCAGTCAAGGGCACGTACCTCAGTTCCTCCCCAGCCTAGGCCTTGGTGTAGGAGGCAATTAATTTATGTGTTTCTCTCACATCGATATTTCTGTCTTTCCCTCTTCCACTCTCTCTAAACATCAATGGAAAAGTATCCTCGGGTGAGGATTAACAAACAAAAAGATATGTGTGTGAATGGTTCAACAAATTGAAATATACATAACCTGGAATTAGGCAGCCTTGAAAAGCCGTTAACCCATACCGCCTGACCTAGAAGCCTGCCTGAGTTGCGGGCTCAATCACTAGCAGCAGGTGTGTGTGTAGGAGGCAGCTGATCAATAATTCTCAATGATGTTTCTATCTCTCCCTCTCCGAAATCAATGTCGCTTTATTTATTTATTTATTTATTTCCCCCTCTCTCTGGAGCAGGGGGGGCTCCAGAACAGATCCTCTCTCAGTGCAAGAAGCCAAAGACAACTAAAAAACAAAACAAAACTCCCATAGCCGCTTCGTTTGTAACAGTCCCAAACTGGAAGCAGCCCACATGTTCACCAGGTGACTAGCCAAACGCACTGGTCCATCCCCATGCAGTGGAATTCTGCTTAGCAACAAGTGGCTGCTAATTACTACATGGATCAACATGGATGAAACTCAAAATAATTGTGCTTAGTGAAAGAAGCCAGAGAGGAACAGAATACATTGTATGATTCTCTTTATATAAATTTTGCAAAATTCAAACTCATCTCTATTGACAGCAGACCAGTGGTCAGGGGCACGGGGAGGTGAAGAGCAGGTGGTGTGACTAGGAGGAAGCTTTTGGGGGATGGAGATGTTTATCTTGATTGCGGTAAGGGTTTCACGGGTGTGGTGCCTGTGTGTTGAAGTCATCAAATAGCTCATTTTAATACATGCAGTTTATTGTATGCCAACTCTTCCTCCAAAAAGCTGTTTTTAAAAGAAACAATAACCCTAACAGGTTTGGCTCAGTGGATAGAGCATCGGCCTGCAGACTGAAAGGTCCCAGGTTCCATTCCGTTCAAGGACAGGTACCTTGGTTTCAGGCACATCCCCAGGAGGAGGTGTGCAGGAGGCAGCTGATGGATGTTTCTCTCTCTCTCCCTCTCTGTAAAAATCAATAAAACTTATTTATTTTAAAGAAATGATAGAAGCAATAGCTGGGAAAGACCTGCCCACCCTTCCATCATCTCCACTTGAGGTCCCTGTGGAGGAGAGGGTTATCTTGGCTTTTTGTTTCCGTTTTTTAAACCATTATAGGGCTTTGATTTTTGTGTGATTACTTTGACACTTTTCAACCTAATCTTTCATTACATAGTATTTGGTACATACAAAAGGATGTGTGCGCCTCAGGTGAGTAGGAAACAGTTATACATGGGATGCCCTGAAGACACCCGTCCGAGAGCCAGGGTGTTACCAGTGCCTTCTGCAAATTCCTGGGGTCCTGCCTTCCCCACCCTCCCTCCCCTCACAGGGACCAGCATTTTGCATTTTGTGCTTTTTCTTCTTCTGACTTGATTTATCAAGTTCGTCACCAAACAATACAAAGTTTAGTTTTACTGTAATACTGTGTGCAGTTTTATGCAATTTGTTGCTTTAATTCGGCATTACCTCTATAAGATGCATCTGTGTTATTGCATTTGGTGTATAGGGTATTTTCAATCTTCCTACAAGCCCTGCAGGCACTTAGAGAGGATACACCCAGGAAAATGGGGTCCAGGGGCCTGACCCCAGGGCCCCCCCTTCACAACACGCTCATTCCTTCCCTTCCCGCAAAAAGCATGCAGCGGGCCGGGACCAGGGGCTGGCGAGGCCGTGAACATGGCCACTTTCTGGTAGTCACCTCTCCGACCCTCAGGAGGCTGGGGTGTGGGCTGCCCACACTCCTGCACTCCCCCTGGAATGGCTGAGAGGCCGGTCTAACCCATCCCAGAGGCCTGCCCAGGGAGGGCAATTAGACGGGGGCTGTCCCAGGACGGCCACTGTGACCCTGCTGTGCCACCCAGGAAGTGTCCTAATGGACCCTTGAATATGCCAGTGACACTCGGCATATTTACTGCAGCATCGTTTTAATTCCAAAGTAGTAGAAACAAACTCCCATCAGCCTAATTACAGTAAGTTAGCACATCACGGAAACCTTTACAATGGAATACCACTGTCTATTAACAAAAAAAGAAGTAGGAGGCACTGATCATGGAAAGCTCTCCAAGACAGGTTTTATTTTTTTTTATTTATTTAAAGTATTTTTATTGATTTCTTTACAGAGAGGAAGGGAGAGGGATAGAGAGTTAGAAACATCCATCAGCTGCCTCCTGCACACCTCCTACTGGGAATGTGCCCACATGCCCTTGACAGGAATGGAACCTGGGACCCTTCAGTCCTCAGGCCAATGCTCTATCCACTGAGCCACACCGGTTAGGGCTTTATTGATTTTTAATAAAGAAAGTAGAGGGAGAGAAAGAAATGCCCTGACTGGGAATGGAACCTTCACTCTCCTAAGAACCAGGATGCTACCGATGCCTTTTCTTTGGTCACATCCCCGGGCGGGATGCAGCAGGGCGCAGTGTCGCGGTGGCGTCACAGGAGAAGGAAGCACAGCTGACTCTCACATACGCATAAATACCCCCGCTATGGGGCTGGTCCTGGGCTCCGAGCAGCCCTCTGTGAGCCCCAGGCCTGGCCCTGGAAGGCCCTCTGGGAATTCTTGTTCAGTGGACACTGGCTAATCTTCCCAAGTGCAGCCTGATGGTGGTGCCCACACTCCGAGGTCTGGCACCAGGTGGGAGGCAGGAGGCAGCCAGGCCGGGGCAGGAAATACCGGTCATGGCAGCGGCTCCACAGGCCTCCGGGGCTGGGTGGAGCGGCCCCCGGCCGGCCCCTCCTGGCCCCGGCTGCCTGGTGAGCCCACCCGGGCAGGGCTGCTCCAGAGAGAGCGCCTCATTCACAGCCTCCCAGCTACATGCCCTTGTCACACTGCGAGGCCGAGGCTCATCCTGAGCAAGGAGACCCAGAAAGACCGGGCCCGGTGCCTCCTGGGAGCACCAGCCTCCCCGTCACTGAGGTCTGCACCCCGGGGGGAGCCGCTCACACTGGGCCCGCCCCCACCACGGTGCACCCCCTCCCCACAACGCACCCCAGCACCGGCCTCCCCGTCACTGAGGTCTGCACCCAGGGGAGCCGCTCACACTGGGCCCGCCCCCACCACGGTGCACCCCCTCCCCACGGTGCACCCCAGCACCAGCCTCCCTGTCACTGAGGTCTGCACCCCGGGGGGAGCCGCTCACACTGGGCCCGCCCCCACCACGGTGCACCCCCTCCCCACAACGCACCCCCTCCCCACGGTGCACCCCAGCACCGGCCTCCCCGTCACTGAGGTCTGCACCCAGGGGAGCCGCTCACACTGGGCCCGCCCCCACCACGGTGCACCCCCTCCCCACGGTGCACCCCAGCACCAGCCTCCCTGTCACTGAGGTCTGCACCCCGGGGGGAGCCGCTCACACTGGGCCCGCCCCCACCACGGTGCACCCCCTCCCCACAACGCACCCCCTCCCCACGGTGTACCCCAGCACCGGCCTCCCCGTCACTGAGGTCTGCACCCAGGGGAGCCGCTCACACTGGGCCCGCCCCCACCACGGTGCACCCCCTCCCCACAACGCACCCCCTCCCCACGGTGCACCCCAGCACCGGCCTCCCCGTCACTGAGGTCTGCACCCAGGGGAGCCGCTCACACTGGGCCCGCCCCCACCACGGTGCACCCCCAGCACCGGTGCCACAGAAAGACGTGCTGGGGGGAGGGGGGAGGCGGAGGGAAGTGAGGCGTGGGCTTCGGTCCCCTGACCCACAAGGACCATGGAATAAAGTGAAACCAGCTTTAATACCAATATAGTTTTCTCTCTTAAATAGTATGTTCCCGGGACAGGGGCGGGGGCGGGGCAGGCTCTCGGCAGGAGGATGGAAAGGAAATGGGAAACATGGAATGGATCGTCCAGGGCCTGCCCCGCCCTACAGGGCCTCTGCCATGGGGCACGGGCCCCGGGCTGCTGGAGGGGAGGGGAGTGACAGCAGCTTCCTCTGGTCCAGTTATTGCAGGGGTGTGGGAGGGCTCTCCTCCCTCCGCAGCCCCCCGACTTCTCAGGATTACCTCTGCCCCTCAGCCCAGCAGCGCGGGCCTGGGCTCCCTCTGCCTAAGCGGGCTGGGCTGCAGCCAAGGCGTGGGGAGGGGGTGCCTCTGGCGGGCCCCGCGCTCAGTAGCTGCTCTGGTGGCCGGTGAGGATGTAGAGGTTGCTGTGAGCCCCAGGGTTGTCGGTGGGAATGCTCTCAAGGATGATGTCTCTGCAGGGAGAGGCGGCGGTGAGCTGGGCGGCAGACACCCGGGCACGGCCACCTGGCCTCGGGGCCTCTGAGCGGGAGGCCGAGCGCATGTCCTACCTGTGGGCCCCAAGCACCCGGAAGACCCTCGTCTCATCCGTGATCTCTTGGGTCACCTGGAAGGAAAGGGACGCTGAGGCCACTGGCCCTCTGCTGGTCAGGGGCAGCCGGTTCGGTTCCCGAGTCCACTCACCTCGTTGGTGTCCAGGCTGCGGCCCTGCATTCCGTGGCTCCAGAAGGCCAGCACGCTGTCCTGCAGACACACTGGGAGGGGCGGGCCTGCCCTGAGATGCGGGCTTCCCTGACCGAGGTGACCAGGATGGCCCTTCAGAGGGGCTGGGGGACCTGACGCCTTGTCCTGCTGCCGGCTAAAGGCCCGGGGTGCTCCAGCCCCGCCTGTCTGGCTCACTCACCCACAGTCTCAATGGGGAAGTCAAAGGTCAGCACGGGAGCCAGGGTGGCCGCAGGCTCGCCCAGCAGGTTGACGATCCTCACGCAGCCTGCACGGGGAGGGGCTGGTGAGCAGGGATGGTGGCTCCCTCCCGGCCTCCCTCACCACCCGGAGCCCTAACCCCGGGCACTCACGGTCAAAGCAGACCAGCACCGTGTCCCTGTCCACCTGGACCACCTGCTGGGCGGAGCCTGGGAGCCCCTCTGCGGCAGAGGAGGGAGACGTGAGCCTCCGGCCCTGCTGGGGCCCCAAGAGGACCCGGGGACAGCCTCGGGCAGCTCTTGGCCACAAGGCCTTCCGTTCGCACAACCTGGGCGGGTGAGGCCGCCCACCCCCCTGACAGCTGGGCGTGGGGAGGGCGGGGCCCGGAGCCAGGCTGGGGGACTCAGCCTCGGTCTCCTCACCCCTAACGCAGGCACGACGATGCCAACCTTGCAGGGCCATCGTGGGATCAAGAGTGAAATCCTGTGCGTTAGACCCTGGCTCGGAGCCTGGGACTCGGCCCGGCCTCTGTTCAGCCTCTGCCGCTCCCTCCGCCCCGTGAGGCCCACCACGTGTCCCGCTTCCTGCTCAGAGTGGAGCCTCCGAGCCCAGCCTGCGCGGCTCGCCGGTGCCCGCGGCGCCCGCGGTGCTGGCCGGTTTCTCTTAGTTGCCAAGCCCTTTGGTCTAAAGCCGCGGTCGGCAAACTGCGGCTCGTGAGCCACAGGTGGCTCTTTGGCCCCTTGAGGGCGGCTCTTCTACAAAACACCACGGCCTGGGCCAGTCTATGTTGAAGAAGTGGCGTTAGGAGAAGCTTAAGTTTAAAAAATGTGGCTCTCAGAAGAAATTTCAATCGTCGTCCGGTTGATATTTGGCTCTGCTGACTCATGAGTTTGCCGACCACGGGTCTAAGGCAATCTTTTAGGGAGCGCGGCTGCAAGGAGGCTGGGCGCTCAGGGCCTGGAGGTGCCTGTGGGCGCGCGCACACGCACACACGCACGCGCACACACGCGCGCACACACACACACACACAGCCACCCGCCTCCTGCTTACCAGGCGGTACGAGCACATCAGGGGTCAGGCCGGCCTCCAGCGGCAGGACGTGGAACAGGACGCGGCAGCCGGGCCCCTCGGGGCCCTCGGCCCCCACACACACCTGCGGGAGCTCCTTCCCCTCCAGGACCAGCGGCTCCAGCATCCCGGCTGGGCTGGGCAAGGGGCTGGAGAAGTTCTGGGGGCAGCAGGGGTGCTCGGGTCTTCATTTCTTCCCCCAGCCCCCCCATCCCTGCTGGAGGGCCCCCGTGGCTCCCCCTGCTGCTCCCCTTCTCCCCCCCCCCCCCCCCCGCCCCACACCTTCAGCAGCAGGAACTTCTGTAGCGGCTCGTACCACTGCAGCAGGAGCAGGCTGGCGGGCAAGGCGGCCAGCAGGAAGGTGCTGCCCGTGTAGGGGTTCCGCACTGCAAGAGAGGCGGGCGGTGGGCACGCTGGGCCCGCGCCCAGACCCGCCCCGGAGCGCGCAGCCCGGCTCTTACCCACGCGGCACTGCAGGCAGCCTTTGGTGTCCGGAATCTTGGTGGACAGTGCAAAGCGCCTGTGGGGACGACAGCCAGGGCACGCATCACTGGAGAGGCCCCGACAGAGCCCAAGGAGGCGGGTGCTCTCTTCTCTGCCTCACAGGGACGCGGCTAAGCTCAGAGACGCAGCACCTGGCTGGGAGCCGCGGCTGTGCAAGGCACGGGAGCCAAAGCCAGTCTCATGGCTCCAGCTCCCACCTCCACAGCCGGGAGTCTGTCCAGTGCAGGGGTCCAGATCCCAGCATCACCTCCAACCATGTGACTGAGCAAGTCACTGAACCTCTCCATGCCTCGATCTCCTCATCTGTAGAATGGGATGATGGCCCCCCACACACACCTCGTAGGGTCCCAGTGAGGATTCAGTGAGTGGACACAGCAGAGGCTGGCTGTTCTCACCTGTGTTACCACTGTCCCCCCTGCTTCCATCACTGAACACAGAGAAATAAACAAGAGAGGCCGAGGCCGCACCTCCAGCCCCACCCGCAGGCGGTGCTCACTCCACCCGCCCCTCAGGCCCGGCCATGGAGGAGCCCTCGGCCCAGAGATGAAGGCTCTGGGGGGAGAAGGCACCCGGCCCGCGCCCCGCTGTTCCAGCCGAGGCCGCGGCCCGGTGCGGCCAGTGCTGGCTCTCCTTGGTGCGGGAAGAAGCGGGTCCTTGCCTTGGTTAATCTGTCCCCTCAGCCCCCCAGGGACGTTCTGAGCCAGGACGCAGGCCCCGCTAAGGAAGCCAAGGCCTGCCTGCCTGCCTCTCTCTGCCTCTGTCCTCACTCCTCTCTCCCCTGGTTCCTCCCACTCTCTTGCTCAACTGGCCTCAGCAGATGTTTTTGTGTTTGATTCTTTTCTCCAAGCGATTCTGGTTCTCCGCTCTTCACATTGGAAACGGACACTGTGACTCCGTGATTTCCCATCACACCCGCCTGCCTGTGGCCCGGGGCGCCCCTGGGCCTGTGTCCGCAGGTCCCGGCGGGAGCCTGCTGCAGGCAGGGCGTCTGCCCAGCTGTGGAGCCACTGGCCTGCCTCCCCGCCTGGCCCACAGGCACCACCAGCACCCGGTCACAGCAACAGCTAAGCCCACGGCCCGGCCGCCCTCTCGAGCCTCCACTCGCTCTGCCAACAGCCGGCAGAGGCCCCGCTTGCAGGTGTCAGACTCAGCGTGACAACATGGAACTCTGAGTGATGACAGCTCCATCCTTCCCACTGCCCAGCCGGGAACCTTCCTCCTCTCTCCCATCCATTCACCAATTGTCAGAAAATCCCATCATTCAACATTCAAATTAAAGCCAGAGTCCAACCACGTGTCACTTCTTTCCCTGCTACCCCAGCCCCCGTCTGATGATGTCAATGGCCCCCTGACAGGCCTCCTGCTCCAGCCTCCTCCCCTCTAGTCTATGCTCAGCAGCCAGAGTGATTCCGTAAAGCCCTTGCGCACACAGCTCGGCAGCAGCCCTCCCTCCCTCCGATGGACAGAGGGTCCTTCTCCCACGGCCACGGTCCTGCTGCCCGCTGGACGAAGCCCCGATCCTGCCTGGCATCAAAGGGAGCTCTGCCACCCGCCACCTGGGCAGCGTCCTCTCGGCCACTCCACGTGCCTCCCGGGGGCCTGCGTTCGCACCTGCTCTTCCCTCCGCCAGGAAGGCCTCTGTGCCCCTCCCGCCCCCACCTCCAGCTCAGCTCAGCGCCAGGCACTGAGTCCCAGGACTGACTTGTTCGATCCTAGTCTCCAAGCCCAGCCTGAGGCCTCGCGCGGACTGAGCGCTCAGCAGACCTCTGCCCCGCGTCCTCAGAACCACGCTCCCCCAGTCCGCAAAGCGGCGTCACACCCACCACTTCCTTCTCGCTGCCAGCAGCCGGGTCAGGGGAGGGAGGCTCTCCCGCACGGACGGGTGAGGAAACAGGCTCAGAGAGGCAAAGGGACACGTCTAAGTCACAGCAGGTCTCAGATCGGAGGTCCCCGGGGGGGCCCACCTGGGGATGATGCGCTGGGTGAGGCGGTTGGTGGGGATGGAGAGGGGGACCTGCTGCTGCAGTCGCCGCTGCTCGAAGAGGCCCGGGAGGTCGTGGGACCAGATGTGCGTGGATTTCCCTGCCGAGGAGGGAGGGGCTGAGCGCGGGCGGGCAGGGGGTCCCGGCGGCCCCCCTCCGCCTGTCCCCCGCGTACCTGAGAGTGACAGCAGCACGTTATTCACGCAGTAGAGCCAGGCGCAGCGGTGTGAGATCAGCTGCGGGCCATAGAGCGACAGCCGGACAGGCGGTCAGCACCCCGCCCCTCCCCCTCCCGGCCTCTGCCCTCTGCCCTCTGCCCTCTGCCCCCTCAGCCGGCCGGCCCCACCTTCTCCAGGGTGTCCTCGTGCAGCTCGTGTAGGTTGAGGGTGTAGATGCCCTCCTCGGCGCCCACCACCAGGAACTGGTCTGCAGTTTGAGCCTGGGGTCAGAGGTCAGGAGCCCTGGCCCAGGCTGGGGACCCCCTGGCTCCTGCGTCCTCCCTGCCCCCACCTACCCCGGGTGCCGGGGTGAATCCAGGTGACAGCAGCGTGGATCCGCAGGGGGCAGCCGTTGAAGACCTTGGAGAAGCAGGCTCCCATCTGCGGAGGCGAGAGGCTGTGAGGACGCGCAGGGCGGCGGGTGGCGGGCGGTGGGCAGGCGGCGGGGCTGCGGGCTGCAGGGGGCGGGCGGACACTTACGTGCACCTTGGGGGTCGGGGGCAGCCCATGGCAGGACGATCTCTGGGAGGGAAGGCGGAGTCAGGACCGTGTGCCCCCCGCCTCCCCTCTCCCCGTCCCTCTGTGGCCCCCTCACCTCAGGATCCTCCCGGTGCTTCATGGTGGCCCAGGCGGTGGGGAGAGGCGGGGGGCTGTCGGAGCCCGGGAGGGGTCGGGGTGGGGTTCCTGCAAGCACAGTCCAGGGCAAATTCCAGGCCAGCCTCCCCCCCCCCCCCAACCCTCCAGCCCGGACCTGCTTCCCGGTCCCTGAGCTGGGCCTCACCTGGGGGGCTGGTCAGAGGGGACTCAGCTGGCGGCTCATGGGGGGCCGGCCCCAACGGGGCCCGCTTGATGGTTCCCATGGCATCGTCTGGGGAGTCCAGCTCCTGGGGGGGCATCCCAGCTGTCAGCAGGTCCCCTTGTAAACGGGTCCCACCCCGCTGCACCCTCCACAGCACTGTGCCCACCCCGCTCCAGCTCCCCTCCACCCGCACCTGCAGTTCCAAGGCTGGCCGGATGGTCAGGCTCCTGAGGGGGAATCGGAGGGAAAGGAGGTGTGAGATGTGGCCGGCCCTCCGGCTGCCCCCGCCTCCAGGCCCAGCCCTCACCTCTCCTCCAGGGCCTCCTGGACGGACTGCAGCAGGCTCCTGGCGGGGGAAAGGGGGGAGCTCAGCGTGCAGCCATCTCTGCGGCCCCCAACCCTCCCCGCAGCTCCCCTCTCCCTCACTCACCCACTCAGCTCCTCCTTTCCCAGCAGGGTCCACTCCTCTTCCCACTGCGGGAAACCGAGTCAGAAAGATGGGGGAGAGGCAGAAAGGCTACGTGAGAGGGCGGTCAAGAGGTTGTGGGAGAGAGAGCAGATGGACAGATGGAAAATGAGACAGCAATAGGCGAGAGGCTTGCAAGAATGGGAGAGGCGGGGGGGGGGGGGACAATGAGAGGCAAAGAGATTGTGAGAGAGGAGGAGAAGGAGGCGGAGCAGGGCAGAGAGACTCTGGCTGAGGGAGTGACGAGATGCTGACAGCGAGGCAGCAGAGACTGAGTCAGTGACAGGCAGACTGGGGCAGAGGGATGTGCTGACAGGGTGGGTGGGGGCCCGCTTTTTGGAAAGGGGTGGTCACCTGGCCCGGTTCCCCATGACCGTCCAGGACCGGGCCCTGGGGAAGCCCCGGCCTCCCCTGACCCCGGCAGGACACACCTGCTTGGGCAGCTGTCCCAGCCCCAGGGCCAGCGCCTCAAAGACCCTCTGATGAGAGGCTCGCCCTCCAGCCCGCACCCAGCCCCCCCCACCCCTCCCGCACAGCCAGCCTCACCGGCTCCGGGAGCGGGTCCGTCTCCTTCCTGCGGGGGGCGCCAAACTTCACCTGGTGAACTGGGTGCCAGTGTACACAGGTTAGGGGGGAAGGCAGACTCAGGACTTAGCCTCACACTCATAACAAATCCACTCACACAGCCCCCCGAAAATACACACACACAGCCCCCCGAAAATACACACACACACAGCCCCCCCGAAAATACACACACAGCCCCCCCGAAAATACACACAGCCCCCCCGAAAATACACACACACACAGCCCCCCCAAAAATACACACACAGCCGCCCAGAAAATCCACACACAGCCCCCCCGAAAATACACACACACAGCCCCCCCGAAAATACACACACACAGCCCCCAGAAAATCCGCACACAGCCCCCCAGAAAATCCACACACAGCCCCCAGAAAATCCACACACAGCCCCCCCGAAAATACACATACACAGCCCCCCGAAAATACACACACAGCCCCCAGAAAATCCGCACACAGCCCCCCAGAAAATCCACACACAGCCCCCAGAAAATCCACACATAGCCCCCCAGAAAATCCACACACACAGCCCCCAGAAAATCCACACATAGCCCCCCAGAAAATCCACACACACAGCCCCCCCGAAAATCCACACACAGCCCCCAGAAAATCCGCACACAGCCCCCAGAAAATCCGCACACAGCCCCGCCCCCGCCCCGGACTTACACTGGATCTCCGAGGGGGTCCTCTCGGCCTGGCCGTGCTGACCGCGGGAGTGAATGGTGTCTGGAAACATGTCGTAAGTCTAAGGAAGAACACACACAGTGGACACACGCCCAGCGCCCCGCACACCACCGCCGTGTGCTCACACACAAACCCGGAGACCATCCTGAGACTAAGAGGCACCTTCACTTCATAACCAAGAAAACCAGCCACAGGAGCGAATAACTGGCCCAAGAGCACACAGAAAGCAGAGGATGGCTGGGCAAGGTCATGGTCAGCCTGGGTCATGGCCAGCCGGGGTCAAGGGCAGGCACCTGGGTCAAGGGGCAGCACAGGAGGCCAGGCTGGCTCAGGGAAGAGGCCTAATGGGTGGCTCGCCTGGAGGGGAGCTCCTTAGGCTGGAAATAGTCAAGTTAAAGGGACCCTGACCTGAATCACCTGGCCCTACAACCAGGCCAGGCCAAGACCCCATCCCCAGCTCCACTCACCTCCACGTCACAGTCCTCCGGGGAGAGGGCGCCCAGCTGGGGGTCACTGGCCTTGTCCAGCAGCTGTGTGAGGAGAGCCCGGGGGAGCTGCTGTGTGGTGAAGGGGTGCTGGCGGATGGAGGTGGGCTCAGGTTGGTCTCTGGCCCCCAGCCCTGCTTTCACGCATTGAGCCCCGGCCCCACCCCCTGCCTCCCACCTGCAGAAGCTTCTCTGCTGTTGGCCTCTTCTTGGGGTTCTTGGTCAAGGCCAGCTTGAGGAAGTGGTGGAAATTCTGAGTCCTAGTGGACACAAGAGCCCCCAGGCCCAGGTCGGCCCTCATGCAGGCATCCTGCCAACTGCCCCCTGCTGCCACTCCAGAGCCCGCTGGGCCTGCCGGGAGAGGGCCAGCCCGCGGCCAGGGCAGCCGGCCTGAGCAATACGGCTGTTGTGACATCAACAGCCACTGCCCACACCAGCCCTGGCCCCGAGCTGCAGCCCAGGCCCTCCCACGGATGGTCTGAGGATGCCAGGGGGCAGGCTCCTGAGGCTGCCCCTGGGAGTTGGCAGGTGGCTCCCCTACTCCCCCGAGGACTGACCGAGGAGGGGACCAGCAAGGACCATGGCCTCACCAGCGCGTCTTGTCCCTCAGCTTGGGCGGCTGGAAGCTGCTCTTGGACATGAGCATCAAGGCCCTGCGGAGAGCGAAAGGTCAGGGGCCGAGGGTCAACAGGGCCCCGGGGGTCAGGCAGGGGGCTCGTGCTCGGCTGACCTCATGGGGTGCAGGTGGAACAGGGGGGGCTGCAGCTCGCCCAGCTCAATGGCCGTGATGCCCAGCGCCCAGACGTCACACAGCTCATTGTAGCCACCTTTGCGCTCCACGGCGGCCACCTCCGGGGCCATCCTAGAGGCGGGGTCACAGATGGGGTGGCTGGCGACCCCCCCCCCATGGCCCCTCTCCCCTCAGCCTGAGGTGCAGCCTCACCAGTATGGAGTCCCAATGAAAGACCGCCTCTTAGCCACAGATGCCGTCAGCTCGCCGGATACCCCAAAGTCAGCTGCGGAGGGGGGGTGGGGGGAGCTACTGGGACCCGCCCTCTGGCTGCCACACCCCACCCACCTCCGAGGCTCAGGCTCAGGATGCACCTGGCGGGTGGGGTTCAGACAACAGGCTGGCCAAGTTCAGCTACAACTGCCAAGGCCAGGGCCCCCTACTGGGAAGGCCAACCATCGTCCACCTCTGACCAAGCGCCAGGCCAGATGGTGGGCCCCAACCACATCCAACACACAGTAGGAAGGGAGGACTCTTCCGCTTTCCTCGATGGGGACATTGAGGCCCAAGCTGTGGAGTGACTTGCCCAAGGACACCCAGCACTTGAATGCAGGCTCTGAGACTTCCAGGAGCTCCCACAGGACCCTCACCCTGACCGTGTCCCCGGGTACTGACCCAGCTTGACATCTCCCTGGAGGGTGAGGAGGAGGTTGGCGCCCTGTAGGAATGGAGACGAGAATCCCACCTGGAGCTCTGGAGAGCTCCTCCTCGCCCTCCCCCAGGGCCCAGGCCAGACACCCTACCTTGATGTCCCTGTGGATCTTCCCCTGGGAATGCAAGTGGTGCAGCCCCTGGGGACACAGAAGAGCCCTGAGAGCAACATCCCACCTTTCCTGAGCCCTCTCTGAGGACTGGGCCCCCCACCCACGCCGCTTCCTCCTCCCCTCTCCCCAAACAGGAAGTGACTGAGCCAAGAGGGAAACGGGCTGCTTCCGGCAACAGGGCTGGGGCCCTTCTCCCAGGACCCACAGCCCCTCAGGCCAGCCCTGCGGGAGGCACCCCGCCCCCCACACTGGCCAGCTGGGCTCCGGCCACAGCGCGGGGCGTGGGGCAGTGAGCAGCCTATGGCCTCGCTACCTTCAGCGCCTCCCGGCAGACGTAGGCGATCTGCCGCTCCTCCAGGGGCCCCGTGGCTGCAATGGAAGGGGTAAGCGCCAGCACGGAGGTCTGGGGGGCATGCTGGCCCTCCCGGCCACCCTCCACCAAGGAAGCCACAGGCGGTCTGGGGTACCGAACCCGGGAAAGGCAGTATTTCCCTCAAGGTCACACAGCCCATGGGGAGAAGCTGAGGGCCCCCGGTCGCCCCTCCTGCCACATGTTGGGGTGGCGGGTGGGCAGCAGACTGGAGAGCAGCAGCAGCAGCAGCCCATGGCCCTGGGGGCCTGGCCCTGGGCTCACCGTGGTAAATCTCCTGCAGGGACCCCCCTCCGCAGAACTCCATGCAGATCCACAGGCGGTCGTTCCTGGGGGGACACGGCGCCGGTGGGCACACGGCGGGGCACATGGGGCTGCGGGGGGTGGGCAGGGGAAGCAGCCTCACCTGAGGTAGCTGCCAATGTAGGCCACCACGTTGGGGTGGTGGCACTCCCGCAGGATAGTGATTTCCTGCTGGAGGGAGCTGATGTCGTCCCCTGGGGAGCACGGGGCATGGTGGGTGGGGGGAGCCCAGCGGGAGCGCCCTCACTCGGCGCCCTGGTCTTCCAAGCACCTCTGAGCTCCGCCCCCCTCCGGCCAGCCCGGGGCAGGGGACACCGCCTCCCGGGGACCCGCCCAGGGGGCCTCCGAAGTGTCCACCGGCCGCCCGCCCCGCACCCGGCCGCCGGCTCCTGCCCCTCCTCCGCGGAGGCCCGGCCGGCGCACCTGGGTCCAGCTTCACGATCTTCACCGCGGCCAGCTCGGACGTGGCGGTGTCGCGGGCCTGAGGGGACAGAGCAGCCGGGATGGGGGGCGGGGCTGGGGCCGGTCCCGCGCGGCCGGGGCTCGGAGCGGCCGCCTCCGCGCCCCCGCAGCCCGGCCGCCGGCGCACCTTGTAGACGTCGCCGTAGGTGCCGGAGCCCACGCGCTGCAGCAGCTCGAAGCGGTCCCGCGGGTCCTGCAGCGACACGTCCCGCAGCAGCGCCATGGCCCGCGCCGCCGGCCGGCGGCGGGAGGACGAGCTGCGGAGCCGGAGCCGGCGCGGGCGGCGCGGCGCGGGGCGGGGCGGGGCGGGGCGGGCGCCGGTGGCTCGGAGGCCGCTGGGGCGGGGCGGGGCCGGGGCGGGGACAGGCCGGGGATGCCCCGCCGCCCGGCCGGGAGGAGGCGCCCGCGGGACGGGCCCTGGGCAGGAAGGGGAAGCCCCGAGCCCCGCGGAGCCGCCGGGGCCCAGCCCTAGGGGAGGCGAGCCCGAGGGCAGAGGGGAGGGCACTCCGCTCCCACCCCAAACTCCCAATAAAACAGACAACTTTGTTGTTTTTTTTTTAACAAAATGTATTCATCTTCCTTGGAACTGAAAAATAAATCTATGTACAAAACGGAGATCAGGCAAGCCCCTGCGGAGTCCCCCTGAGCCCCGGACGGCGGGGCCTGGGGTGCCCGGAGGGCGGGAGGTCTGCTCTGATCCGGAGCCAGTGGGAGGGGGGGGGCGGCGGGGCTCAGGGTTCGCACGGGCTAGAGGAGCTTCGTACCCGGACTCATGGGATAGGAAGGGGGGAAGCTGGGATTTCCAAATTCTGGAAGCGCCCCTTTTTCATTCTTTGGGTTGGGGGCTTGGGTTCCCGAGGGACATAATTCTGAGGTGGGAAATGCTCTCCGAGCCGGTCCCGGGTCCCGGGCTGGAGGCGGGACCTGCGGGAGAAACCGCAGCCCGGGCTGAGCGCGCCCGGAGCAGCCCTGGTCCTGCCGCGGGGGGAACCTCGGTCTGTGGGGCCGAGTCCCCGGGGCCGGGCCTTTATGGGGTCCCGGCGAGGCTTCCATCGCCAGCGGGGAGCTGGGCACGGGCTCTACGTTCCGATGCCGAGCGCGGGGGAGAGTCTGACTCCGGTCCGGGCCGAGCCTCAGTTCCGGGTGGGGCGGGGCCCGGAGGCCGGGCCTGGGCCCCATTGGCTGGGGCGGGGAGCTGGGCGGGGCCTCTGCGGGGGCGGGGCCTCAGGACTGGCTCCGCGCGCAGGCGGGCGGGGAGCCCGGGGTGCAGCTCAGAGGCCCTTGCGCTGCCGCTTCAGGAAGGAGAGCGTGTAGTCGCTGGGCGTGGACACCTTCTGCTTCTTCATCTGCACCTGCGACTGCGCGGTGAGCTGCAGCTTGATGGCGCTCGAGTTGATCTTGGTGGCCACCAGCAGCTCCTTCATGCCCTTCATCTTCTCGCTCTGGAAAGTGAGCACCGGGCCCTCCGGGGGCGGCGACGCGGACGGCGCAGGCGCTGGAGCCGCGCTGCCGCCTTCGGGGCCGCGGGCACTGCTCAGGACCGTCCCCGGGGGCTTCCGGGGGGGTCCTGGGGCCAGGCCCTGCCCCGCGCCCGGGCCCTTGTCCAGCGCCGGCTTCTTGGGCGGCGGGGGCTCCTCGGGCTTGGACTCCCGCCGCGGGCCTCGCCGCCGGCCTTCCCGGGCTTCCTCGCCCCAGGGCTCCTCGGTCTCAGCTGCCTCTGACTCCCGGCTCACTATCCGCACCTTCTGCCGCACCTGGCCCGAGAGGGAGAGCAGGCTGGGGGCCAGGTGCGGCAGAAGGGCTGGATCCCCAGGACCCGCCTCGGACAGTGGCTGAGGCCTGACTCATGCGGCCAGAGGATGAGCAGACCCCTTCAGGGCCGCCCAGGCTCCAGCTGCTCCGTGCCGCCGTCACACCCGTCCTCGGACCCTGCCCAGCTGCCCTCACCTGTCCTTCGAAGCGCCCCAGGGACTGCACCAGGAAGGTGGCCCAGCCCACGTGCAGCACCGGCGTGGGGCTGCCTTCTTCCCATTTGCAGATGCCATCGTAGAACCGAAGCAGGTGCGCGAAGCACTCTGGGTCCTGGAGGGCAGACCCCTGGCTCTGGGTGCCCTGGGCAAGGGGGAGAGAGGGCCCAGATCAGAACCCCTTCCTCCCTCGACCAGAGGGCTGGGCCGAGCCGCTCATCTCAGAGTGAGGAAGGGGGAACTCTCAGAGCCGCCTTCCTTGTATGAAACCAGTTCTGAGCCAGGTCCCGGAGAAAAGAGGGAACCATCCCTTACCTCCATCCCGCCCCCCTCCACGCAATAAGAAGTCTTGGCCATGAAAGAGATGGGCATTACCCATTTATCTGAAGGAATAAGGCAGAAACCCTCACAATGCCCTCAGCTCCCTCAGACCTGCTGCTGCGTGCTGGGCACCGCTCAGCCCCGCAGTCCGTGTGCTGTGGCTGAGCCCCAGCCCTCACCTGGGCCTGCTCCCCCGGCCGCTCCTCGCCCGCCTCCAGCAGGCTGGCCGCCTCCTTCAGCAGGTTGGGGATGACGTCATTGGCGACCTCGAAGAACTCCTTGTAGATTTCCTCGTCCTCCCGGCAGTAGTTGTAGCTGTGAGGGCAGGAGGGCACGTGGGGCCTCCGCCAGGCTGGGAGCCCCCAGGACCTGGTGGGGACGGAGCCCAGGTTTCTTTTGCTTTGATCTCCTAGGGCCTGGGTGAGTGTTGGGGTCCTCACTCCCAAACCATATCTGTGCCAGCCCAGAGCCAGAGGGAGGAGGGGGCAGGGGGCAGGGGGCAGGGTTTACTGCTGGATGCTGGTGTTGGCAGTTAGGAGGAGAGGGGAGGGAGGGAGAGGCGTGAGGCTCTCATAGGGATCCCTACCTCCTGGGGGTGGTGGCCTTGGCTGACAGACTAGCGGGAAGGATGGGGCTGGGACCCAGGCCTCACTCCTGGGTCAGTATGGTTGGAAGGTGGGTGGAAGAGGAAGGGAGGATGGACTAAGGTCCTAGTGGGGGGTGGGGCGAAGGGTCCTCACTCCTGGATGACAGTGGCCGTGTCGGCCCAGGCCTGCAGGGCCTCTCGAACATTGCGGTTGCGGCAGTGGTAGCCGGCCAGGTACATGTAGGGGTAGATGTGCTCGTCCCGGTAGTAGGTCTTGGCGGAGGCGATGCCCTAGGGAGAGAGTGGAGGCCTCAGGGAGGAGCCCCAGCCGGACCCTCTGGCAGGACTGTTCCCCCGATCACAGCCAGAATGCAAAACAGGCAAGACCCCCGGAGCCCCATCTCCCCCAGCCATCGCTCTGCCAGCTGCTCCGCCCATGGCTGCAGGGCTGCTTGGTGAGGCCTGGGCCAGATGCAGAACCAGGCCTAGGAGAGGGAGGGGTCTGTCCCACACCCCCCACACAGGCACCAAAGCCGCCCAGGCCCAGCCCAATGCCCTCCCACCAAGTAAACACCCCCCTCAGCGCCCCACATCTGACATGTTACACGCCAGGAGGGCAGCGTGAGGCAGCCAGCACTGATAGGTCCATGGTAAGCACACAGGAAGCTCTTCTCTCATGTGCCCCTCCCAGTTCCCAGGGAGAAGGGGACCCAGCCACTACTGGTTCTCCCCTCTGGGCGCTGGGGAACCCCCACCTTGTGGTACAGGGAGAGTGGGTCTGGCCGGCCAGGGGTGGGCTCCAGCTCCTCCAGATCTGCCAGGTTGCCCAGCGCCATGGGGTACCTAGGAAAAGCCCATGAGCCCAGGCTGCCACCCAGCCACTCGGCCCCGAAGGTCTGGCCTGGCCACTTCCCCCTACTGACCTTTCCAGATGGCCCAGGTCATAGAGCAGCCAGAGCAGTTTCTAGAAGCCAAAAGAGAAATAAGAGGGGTGTGTGTGTGTGGTAAGTCCTCAGTCTACCAGGCAAAGGGGTCCACCCCCAGCAGGGACCTCCCACCGGACAGGAAGGGCCAGAATTTAGAAACCAGCCCCTTACTGGAGTCATCGTCCTTTCCTGTCTTAACACCACCCAGAGCCCTGGGAGACACGGGGCCAGGCCCTGTGAACCATGCTGCAAAAGGGGAAGTTGAGCCCCAGCCAGTGTTGCTCAGTGGATAGAGCATCGGCCTATAGACTGAAGGGTCTCTGGTTCAATTCCAGTCAAAGGCACGTACCTCGGCTGCAGACTCACTCCCTGGCCCTGATCAAGGTGAGTAAGGGAGGCAACCAATCCATGTGTCTCTTGCACATCCGTGTCTCTCTCTGTCCCTCCCCCACCCTTCCATTGTCTCTAAAAATCAATGGAAAAAATATCCTCATGTGAGGATTAACAAAAAAAAAAAGGGGGGGAGGAAAAGTGCCCCTGCCAGGGTCCCAGGGCCCCACAGGCACACGGGCACACCTCCCCTGCCGCAGCTGCCAGGGCCCACGGGCACACCTCCCCTGCCGCAGCTGCCAGGGCCCACGGGCACACCTCCCCTGCCGCAGCTGCCAGGGCCCACGGGCACACCTCCCCTGCCGCAGCTGCCCAGGGCCCCACGGGCACACCTCCCCTGCCGCAGCTGCCCAGGGCCCCATGGGCACACCTCCCCTGCCGCAGCTGCCAGGGCCCACGGGCACGTACCTGTTGCAGCTGCAGCAGCTCCAGGGAGTCCGTGTGCAGGTCGATGGAAGGGTTGATGGCGCACACCATGAACGCCACCTCCATCTTGCGGTCACAGCGCATGTACGACCCTTTCAGGTACAACCAGCTCTGGGGGAAGACGAGACCAGATGGCCACGATGACCCTGTGCCTGCTCCCTCCCGTGTCCCCTTCCTGACACTCAGGTGGTGACAAGGAGCAGGGAGTGTGGCTCAGGAAAGCACAGCCCCTGGGGGGCTGGGGCTGGGAGTGTGAATGGACTGGGGGGGGGGGGGAGCAGTACCCGCTCAGCCACACCCGCGTTGACTGTCTGGCCCCTTCGGTCCTCATTGCCCTTGCCATGCCAGGTGACCTCAGCCGTCTGCTCTCCATTGGGCCCAAACACGACCCAGGCGTGGTCCTCAGACAGGGCCAGGTGGACGTCCCGCAGACCCAGGGCCTGGCAGGCCCCCACCACGGCGAAGGCCACACCGGAGCTGTCCAGTTTGGTGCCTGTGGGAGGGAGGCAATGAAAGGTCTGAGGTCTGGCCTGGAGGAAGGGGGCCAGACAGGGATGGCCATGTTCCCTCCCCACCACCTCCCAGCCCTCCCCCCCTCACTCCCAGCCCTCCCCACCCCGCCTCCCAGCCGTCCCCACCCTGCCTCCCAGCCCTCCCCCCTTGCCTCCCAGCCCTCCCCCCACCTCCCAGCCCTCCCACCCTCACCTCCCAGCCCTCCCCAAACCCCAGACCCTCCTCCCTCACTCCTCCATCCCCTTCCTCCTCTTGTTCCAAGCCTCTCCCTCCCCATTTACATCTCCCAACAGACCTTGGATCTTCCCAGTTCCACCCAGCCTTGGACCCTGTCACTTCTTTCTCTGCAACCATGTTCTATGTTTAGGTTAAAGAATTTTCTCCTTTTATGGAGTCTATCAGGTGATAACAGAACAGGCAAAAACAGGACCCAGAGACTAAGTCCTCTTTTTCACACACACACACACCCCGGGCAACTACTCCTAACTCATCTCTACGCTCTTCTCCTGCTGCTCAGAGGCAGCCTGATTCCTCCTCAGTGTGGCCCTAGTCGACTGGGCTGGAGCAAAGGAAGATCTTTGCAAACCCTGAGCCTTAAGCCACCATTTCCATAGACATTTCATTTAGTTGTCTCAAACTCCTCACGCCCCAATCTGCTGCTGCCCCTGTGCCTGGGGCTGGGCTGTAGGACTCCTCTGGTTGCTCAATGGCGGGGACAGGGTGCTGAGGGGGCAAAGGGTGGTGAATGGATCTGGAGCCATGTGATTGGGGTCTCGTCCTTGCCACTTTGTGTGACTTTGGCACCTCGCTTCCGCTCTCTGTGCGCCAGTCTCCCTCTGGGAAAGGGGGGTTCGCACCTGCCCCACCTCTCGAGGCTTATAGGTCTCCCAGGGCTCTGTAGGCCACGCACTGTCAGAGGGGCAGGATGCTCGCCCCCTGCCACCTTGGGGCTCCCACCTGTGATGAAGCTGAAGAGGGACTGGATGTGGGCCCGGTCCTTGAAGTAGGAGCGGCTGAGGCTGTTCCAGATGACATCGGAGACCTTTTTCACCAGCTCCCGGCTGGAGACGCCCCCCTCCCGGGGGTACAGGGACAGGTCGACGGCGCCTCGGATCTGGGCGGTGAAGCGGGCGTAGAGCGCGGCGATGATGGACAGGTCGGCCACCGGGAAGTAGGTGAGGCCGCCGGGGGGGTCGGGCGCGGGGCTGGGCTGGAAGGTGAGCTCGGGCACGTTGGTGGGGATGACGCGGTTGACAGCCAGGAAATGCTCCACGAAGCCCAGCACCAGGGAGAGGAGCACCAGGTCCGGCTCCTCTCGGCCCAGCTCGGCCGCGAACAGGCGCACCACGTCGTCGATGGAGCGCAGCGGGAACAGCGTCTTCTGGGCGGCCTTCAGCCCCATGGCGGCAGGCCTCGGCCTGCGGGCGAGCGGAGAGCGGAGAGGGGGGTCGGCGGGCCCGGCCAGGGGGCCCTGCCCAGGCTCCTCTAAGGCTGCAACGCCCCCTGCAAACCCCCCTCCCCCTCCCCCAATTCCCTGCCCCCCTTACCCCCTCCCCCTCCCCCTCCTCCTCCGCTCCTCGCTCTTGCGTGAGACCCCCCTCAGCCAAGGCTGCAGGGCCTCCCCGTCCCCCGCAACCCCGCAGCCCGGCCCCGATGGGGGTGCGCCCCCGGAGCCCCGCCGAGGGCCGCCAGTGGCCGCCGCAGGCCCCCTCTGCAGCCGTACCCCCGGGCCCCGGAGCCCCTCCGAAGGCCCCCCCGGGCCAGGCCCCCACAGCCCAAGCAGAGCCCTGGCCGCGGTCCCCCGCGCCCACCTCCGCGCTTACATCCCACACAAGGCGCCGCGGGCCGCCGCCTGGAGCCTGCTGGGAAATGGAGTCCGCCCTCGCCGCGCTGCCTGCCGGGAAGGGGGATCGGCCCTCTCCCACCCGCGCCGCCGCCGGGCCTGGAAATGGTGGCCAGCGGCGCCGGCCCACCGGGGCTTCTGGGAGCGGTAGTCGCCGCTCCGGTGCCCCTGAGGTAGGTGAGGGCGGAGCGGGCGCCGCCTTCCCGAGCTCCTCCGGGATTGGCCACTCCGGCTCCGCCACCAGGTAGCCGAGGCCGCGGGGCATCCTGGGAGATGTGGTCCGGGCACCGCGGCCGTCCGCTGCGCCTTAGTGACCGATCCCGAGGGGAAAACGGTGCTTCCAAGCGCTGCTGGGGCGTCGAGGTGTTCAGCCGCGTCAGCTGGACTTCCCTCAGCGTCCATTCACACGCCAGGGCCTCCTCCGCATCTAGCAATTCTTCCCCAGGTCTGCCCGTGAGACAAGCCCGACGTATGTGCACAGAGAGCATCCATCTGCAGAGCCATTGCAGGTCTTTGTAATAGGGTAAAAGTTAGAAAAATGAAGTAGCTCCATGCGTCCTGAAATGGCGCCACAGGACACATCGTTGATGGAAAAAAATACTGCCGTACAACATGTTTGATAGGATAGTACTCACGTTCACATTGTAAACCTTCACAACAGTCCTAAATAACTTACACAGAGACATTCATTCATACCCTTAGTCATCCCTCAAACAGATTGTTGGTGCCTACAATGAGCCAGGCACTCCGTTCTAGGCACTGGCTATGAAACAGTGAATAAAACAGATCACATTTCTGCCCTACTTCACCTCTGTGGCTTTTCTTCTTCAAAATCCATAAGCCTAGCCCTGGCCAGTGTGGCTTCCTAGTTAGAACTTCGCACCAAAGGATCATGGATTTGATTTCTGGTCAAGGGCACTACCTCAGTAGCAGGTTCGATCCCCAGTTCCAGTCAGGGCACCTGCAGAAAGCAATCGATTGATGTCCCTCTCACATCCATCTCTCTGTCTCTGTCTCTGTCTCTCTTTCTTTCCTCCCCACCACCCCCACCTCCCTCCCTCCTTTCCACACTCTCTAAAATCAATGGAGAAAATATCCTCAGGTGAGGATTAATAACAAAACCCCCCACTAAAATCCATAACCTTAGTCTGATCATGAGAAAACATCTGGCAAACCAAACCAAAACTGAGGGACATTCAATAAAATACCTGTCCAGTTCTTCTCAAAAGTGTCAAGGTCATGAAAGACAAGGAAAGACTAAGAAACTGTTGCGGATTAGAAAAGATTAAAGAGACAGGACCACTAAATGCAATGTGGCGAACTGAATCCTGGAACGGAAAAAGGACAAATGGAAAAGCTGGTGAACAGGGTGGCCGACTGTCCCAATCTGCCCAGGACTGAGGGGACTAGGGGCATATGCAACTGTCAGTTTTATTTTGTTTTTACATATTTCTTTATTGATTTTAGAGAGGAATGGCGAAGGAGAGAGAGAGAGAGAGAGAAACATCAACAATGAGAGAATCATTGATCGGCTGCTTCCTGCACGCCCCCTACTGGCGATCAAGCCCGAAGCCCAGGCATGTGCCCTTGGTGGGAATCAAACCTGAGACCCTTCAGTCCACAGGCCAATGCTCTATCCACTCAGCCAAGCTGGCTAGGGCACAACTTTCAGTTTTAAAACCAACCCATCCCTCACTCTTTACACAATGCACATTTGTGGGGAACCTGATGCTAAGCCATTTGTAGACCATTTGTTTCTGGGCGGGGGTTTCGTATGTAGCTGAGCAGTTTCCTATTGAAAGTCAGCCCTCGACACGAGGGATTTTGTTTTTATTTTATTTAAAATTAAAGAAAACACAGCAGTCAAATCTTGGGCACCTTGGAGCTTGCTCTACTTGTGAAATTCAAACAAAGTCTGTAGCTTCATTCGTAATTTTCATCAGTTGGTTTTGACAAAGGTGTGTGGTTGTGTACGATATTGACATTAGGCGAAGCTGTGTGAAAGGTATGTGGAGATGAACTCACCAAATGCTGAGTTCTGGTTTCTCCTTCTGCTGAGGTTGGGAGACAGGGCGGGGTCAGCCAGAGAAATGGGGGGAACCCCAGATGAGCATCTGGTGCGGAAGAAGACCGGACTTGGAGCCGAGGCGTATGGATGGTGTCAGATGCTGCTCTCAGGTCAGCAAGCTGAGTGCCAAGGAGGACGGACTGGATTTAGCTCTGTGGGACCTTTTGGTGACCCCAGTAAGAGCAGTTCAGAAGAAAAAGCCCGAAGTTCTTGGGCTCATGAAAAATGGGAGGGCCCTGGCCAAGTAGCTCAGTTAGTTAGAGCATCCTGAGTATGCCAAGGTTTGGGGTTTGATCCCCAATCAAGGCACATACTAGAATCAACCAGTCCTGGCCAGTGTGGCTCCGTTGGCTGAGCGTTGTCCCATGCACCAAGAGGTCTCTGGTTTGATTCCCAGTTAGGGCACATGCCCAGGTTTCAGGCTCATTCCCCAGTAGGGGGCATGTAGGAGGCAACGGATGGATGGTTCTCTCTCACATCGATATTTCTCTCTCTCTCCTTTTCCCTTCCTCTCTCTCTTTCTAAAATCAATTTAAAAAGAAAATCAAAAGTAAAAAGAGTAAACCAATGGCCCAGGCCAGTTAGCTCAGTTGGGTGTTGTCCCAATGCACCAGGGTTTCAGGTTCCATTCCCTGTCAGTGAAGGCATGGATGAGCGGAACAGCAGGTCAATGTCTCTCTCAAAAACAAACCAACCGCCAAAACCGGTTTGGCTCAGTGGATAGAGCGTCGGCCTGAGGACTGAAGGGTCCCGGGTTCGATTCCGGTCAAGGGCATGTACTCTGGCTGCGGGCACATCCCAAGTAGGGAGTGTGTAGGAGGCAGCTGATCGATGTTTCTCTCATCAATGTTTCTAACTCTCTGTCCCTCTCTCTTCCTCTCTATAAAAAAAAAAAATCAATAAAATATATATTAAAAAAAAACAAACCCAACCAACCAATGAATGCATAAGTAAGTGGAACAACAAAATGGATCTCTCTCTCAATAAATAAATAAATAAATAAATAATTGGAGGGGAGAAATTGGAGACAGGGATAATATACAATTCTGTCAGGGAGCTTTGCAGCAAAGGGAAGGAGAAAAATAAGATGGCAGTTGTGGGGAGGGGAAGAGGGTAAATTATAAGGTGGTTGTTGGTGCTAGTGCCTTTAAAAAAAATCAGGGTTTATTTGCACCAAACTAACAACATATGCTGGAGAGCAAGAACTCAAATGCTCGGTGTGCTGTTGTTTAATAGGAGAGCATTGCTGCACTGATGCCTTGAACGATGGAGGGAGCTCCTGAGTGAGAGGTTGGGCCTTTGCCAGGAGCGCGGCCAGGGGACACCGGCACATGTGACGAATACTTGAATTCTCTCAACGAAAAAGGAGGTCTCGTTGGTCTTCCTCCCTCCTTCACACTTTTGCTCAAATGTCATCTTCTCAATGAAGCCGACCCAACCCTGACTAGACCTACTTAAACTCAGTCTCCAACCCAAGTTCCTCTTTCCATCCTACCACCCCACTCTATTTGTGTGTGTGTATAAATATATACATATTGATTTTTTACAGAGAGGAAGAGAGAGGGATAGAGAGTTAGAAACATTGATGAGAGAGAAACATCGATCAGCTGCCTCCTGCACACCCCCTACTGGGGATGTGCCTGCAACCAAGGTACATGCCCTTGACCAGAATCGAACCTGGGACCCTTCAGTCCTCAGGCTGACGCTCTATCCACTGAGCCAAACTGGTTTCAGCCTTGGTTTTTTTGTTTGTTTTTTTTTCTTGAAGGCAGTAACATCTCTGGAGCAGGTTTCTCAACTTAGGCCGCACTGACTTGGGGGCCAGATAATTCTTTGATGTTCAGCAGCATCCTGGCTTCTACCAGCAGATACCAATAGCACCCTCCCCCTGCAGTGGCAATGGAGATGTCTCCAGTCATTGCCAAAGGTCCCACTGGTGGCAAAATTGCCCCGTTGAAGACCGCTGCTCTAGTACATAATACAATTTACTTACTTGTTTACATTGTTTGTCTCTTACCAACAAAACATAAGCTCCACAAGGATGAGGAATGTCCGACCCATAACTGGTGTTCAACAAATATTTGCTGAATAAATAGAATACATTCATGCAAAAAAGTGGCTACAATGAATGCCTGGCCTGGAATCAGGCTGTGTGCGGAGGCATAGAAGGACACAGGAGGGGTGGGGGGAACCGCAAAAGTGTGGATTATAGGTTCCAAAATTCACTGGAGCTAGAGGGTGGTGGATGGAGTGTTGGGGGGAGGGGGATGCCTGACATTAAGAGTATGTCGTTACGGGCAATGACAAGATCTGGAGCGGTGCTGCCAGTGCAAACATAACATGAGGGGCATGTGTAGTTTTTAAAAAATAATTTTTATTGATTTCAGAGAGGAAGGGAGAGGGAGAGAGAGAAACATCAATGATGAGAGAGTCAGTGGTTGGCTGTCTCCTGCACATCTCCTACTGTGGTCAAACCCGCAACCTGGGCATGTGCCCTTGATCGGAATCAAACCTGGAGCCCATCAGTCCTCAGGCCTATGCTCTATCCACTGAGCCAAACTGGCCAAAGCCCGGGTGCAATTTTAAAGTTTCTAAGTAGCTATATTAAAAAAGCAAAAAGACATACATGGGGTTAATTTTAATAATATATACCCAAAATGTTCTAAAAGATATTTTATTGGTATTTTACAGAGAGGAAGGGAGAGGGATAGAGAGTTAGAAACATTGATGAGAAACATCGATCAGCTGCCTCCTGCACATCTCCTACTGAGGATGTGCCCTTGACCAGAATCGAACCTGGGACCTTTCAGTCCGCAGGCCAACGCTCTATCCACTGAGCCAAACCAGTGAGGGCATACTCAAAATATTATTTCAGCCGAAACCGGTTTGGCTCAATGGATAGAGTGTCGGCTTGGGGACTGAAGGGCCCCGGGTCCGATTCCAGTCAAGGGCATGTACCTTGGTTGCGGGCATATCCCCGGTGGGGGGTGTGCAAGAGGCAGCTGATTGATGACTCTCTCTCATTGATGTTTCTAGCTCTCTCCCTTCCTCTCTGTTCAAAATCAATAAAATATATTAAAAAAAACACACACACAAAAAAACAAAAAAAAACAAAATATTATTTCAACTTGTAAACAATATAAAAATTATTAATGATAATTTATATATACATTTATTTCTCACTAAATCTGAAATCTGGTATCTATTTTAAACTTACAACATATCCTGCTTCAGACCAATCGTAAATCTCAGTAGCCACATGTAACTGGTAGCTTCCAATGGGACGGAGCTGTGGGAATGGGTGGCTGGGGTGGGATGGCAGACAAGATCATGGAAGAGCCCAAGGAGTGGAGAGGCTGGATTATCCACAGGCACAGGGAAGGCTCTAAGAGTTAAAGCAGGAGGAGGGTGGAGAGTCACAGCAATCAGAAGCTAAAATGAGAAAGTGTGCAATCCACGTGCTGGAGATCTCAGAAACAAAACAGGCGGTGGAAGGTGCTACCTTGAATTCAAACCTGAGTGTGTGAAGGAGGGAGGACCTCTGTAAGTGTAGATGAGGATTCAGCGGGACCTCCGGGAAGGACACAGAACGTCTGTGGGACGTGAGGAGGGAGCAGCAGTGACCTCAGGGAGGGCGAGGTTCTTGCTAGAGCAGGAGGGTAAGGACCAGGACCAGACAGTTTGCAGGAGGAGATGAGGTCACAGGATTTTGCTACAGATGGACCATCAACCCTAGAAGGAACAGAAGACGGCTATCAGGAGCCGAGGGGGCAGATGGGATGGAAAAGGAGAGGGTCAGAGCTATGGAGAACCCAGGAGGCCTGACCATTGACGTCTCTCACCATTGATGTTTCTATCTCTCTCTTCCTCTCCCTTCCTCTTTGAAATCAATAAAAATATATTTTGCCAAAACCAGTTTGGCCCAGTGGATAGAGCGTCAGCCTGTGGACTGAAAGTTCCCAGGTTCAATTCCGGTCAAGGGCATGTACCTTGGTTGCGGGCACATCCCCAGTAGGGGTGTGCAGGAGGCGACTGATCGATGATTCTCTCTCATAGATGTTTCTAACTCTCTATTCCTTTCTCTAAAAAATCAATAAAACATAAAAAAATAAAAAATAAAAATATATTTTAAAAAAGAAGAAACATCAATGGTGAGAGAGAATCTAATTTTAACTAATTACATCAGCAATGAGTCCATTTCCAATTAAGGTCACATACTGAGATATTTGAGGTTAGGATATCAAGATAGGAATTTGGGGGTGGGGATCATAATTCAACCCATAACTGGTTGTATATTGGACAATATTGTGTCAATATTAAGTCTCTCCCGACGATAACAATGGCTTCGGGTGGCTCCTTGTTTCTAAGAGATGCCTGCAAAGCATTTAGGTGCGAAGTCCAAGGTGTCTACAACTTGCTTTCATGTGGTAGCAGGCTGCATGCTACGTGCCAGGCGGACACAGATGCGGGTGAGTGTGTGTGGGGGAAACAAAAGCAGCGTAAGGTTAGCGTTCAGCGGATCCAGGTGACAGTACAGGGAGTTCATCTTATTTCTGCAGGGTTGAGGTTAGTCAACATAAACTGCTTGAAGAAAATTAATTCTTACAAAATATGAAAATCTTTTGGCTAAATTATTGCTGGGTGCTAGGCCTGGTGATTGGAGGTGTTAGTTTGCAAGGGGCCTCAGATTCCCTGGGCCCTCACTTTGGGCGTCTCCATCTTAAAAGAGAACAGACATTTGAGTGGGGCAAAGGCCTTTTACACTCATTATCTCTCCAATTCTCAACAGAACCACCATGAGATGGGCTTTATGACCCCCACTTGCCAAAGGGGAACCCGGGGCTTAGAGAGGCTGGGTAACTTGCTCATGACTGCACGGCTAGACTAGAATCCAGGCTGCCTGACTCTCGGGGTTGTGCTCCTACCGAGGCCCTGGAATTCCATGGGCACCCCCCAACCCGTCACCACCTCACATGCCACTGGGCCTTTGGGCCTTGTAGCCGTGGAGCATGCCCTGAGCCCCGCCACAGCCATCAGTCCCCCAGGCCTCACCCTCCCTCCCCATCCAGCTCTGCCTCGCCCTGGGTCTTGCCCGTCACAGTACAGTGAGACCCTCCTCCCCGCTGCTCTCAGCGGCTCACAGCTCAGTGCTGTGGCCACCTGCCAGGACCTGCAGGGAAACTGAGCTCCCGCTAGGGAGGAGGAATTTACTTCCTGGGAGCCTTCCTGCTCAGCCATGGCCAAGTTCTCCTGAGCCTCAGCTCTTCTCGGGGAGCACCACCGCCTTCTCCTGCTACGTGGGGTTGGGGCACCCCCCCTTCCATGGGCTCCCTAATGCTCCCACCCCTTTGTTACTGACACTTCACTTACCCCATTGGATGTGTCACCCGATTCCTGAAAACACGGGAAGACAACGTGGTCTTCAACTTTCTTTGATACCCTCCCTCCTCCTCCATTTCTGGCCCCCCCCCCCCCCCCCATTTTCTGAACCCCAGGGAGACAGATCCAGGCGGGGAGGCCAGCAACTTACAAAGTTGTCTTTATTGCTTTCTTCCTGCCTCGCAGCTCATCAGGTCGACCCCTCCCGGGAATAGGGCATTTGAGGAGATAAATACTTACTTTGCCCCTCACTCACCAGTAGGGGGAGGTTTAATAAAAATAGTAATATAATAATAATAATAATAATAATAATAATGGCTGTGCTCAATAATAAAATGTCCCCTATGACCCCCTAATACACAGTTGGTCGAAGCTTTGAGAAAAAGGACCCCCCCTTTTTTGGGGGAGGGCCGAAGTATGCCTGGAGACCTGCCAGTGGACCGGCCGGGTGCCCACCTCCCACTGCGTAGCCCCTATAAATACCCTCCCCTTCCATCCCGGATCAGGAACCTCTTCTCCGGATGGATTAGGTGACAAGGTCAGTTCCTTATGGAGCTTCTCCCTGTTCCCAGCTCCACCCTGCTCCTCCCCAGAGAAAGGACACGTGGGTGTGTTCCCCCAATCCCTCTCTCCTCGTCTCTTGTTCATCCAGCTTCCTTCATCCTGCTTTCCTTCTCCTGTGGCTTTTCCCTCCTTCTAATCACCATCACCTCCTCGCTCCCTACTTGCCTCTCACTTTCTTCACCTGCATCCGTCCCCCTGCTTCTCTCTCTCGCTTCCTTCCTCTGGCTCAGAGCCTGTCCTCGCCCTGTCCCTGAGCAGAGACCGGGATATGCCCCAACGTGGCCTCCCTGGGGGCTGGACAGGGTGCAGCCCAGACCTGAGTCTGCTCCCAGGGACTGGCCTTCTCCGTCCCTGACTTCCAAAGCCAAGGCTTGGCACTGGGAACGAGGGCTTTGGCACGCTCACCCAGGACGCCAGGCTGGAAGAGCCCCCAGCCCCCAGCAGAGGGGGCCGTTCTGTCCCGGTGGCGAGCACAGGATGGGCTGGGAGAGAGGAGAAAGGCGGGATGCGGGCTGGGAGCCCGGCTCCCAGGTCCCAGTGGCTCCCCAGCCAGGCTCTCCCTGAGTCCGAATCTCCACGCGTCCCGGACCAGCCGGGTGGCATCCTCAGGCTCCCTGCTCCCTCTGTCTCAGGCCCGGGATCTGGGTGGGCCCTGCCGGAGGGTGTCAGGGGGAGCTCTCTGGCTCAGGGGCTGGGGGCAGGCTCCGGGGCCGCTCCGAGACCTGGAGGAGGAGAGAAGGAAGGCGGGGTAGGAGAGGGAAGCAGGACTCTTTCCTCCCCAGCCCCCGCCTCCGGGCCTTCCCAGGACCCACCAGCAGCGGCAGCAGGGCCCTGGGAGGCAGCTGTGAGTTGGGGAGGAGGGGGGGTTATGTGAGAAGAATCGGGGAGCTCGGACTTAACCCTGGAGTCCAAATTAAAGCCTCTTTGTCCACCCGCTCCATTCTTCAATCAACAAACATGCTTTCCTCTGGACAGAAGACAAACCGATCCCCACCATCAATGAGCCACGGTTGGGAGGACTGGCACCCAGACAAAGCCAAAGCTCAGCAGCACTGACAAGGAATGGGCGGGAGGCGGCACCGAAGGCGGCACCACCCCAGGGGCAGACACCGGACCAGGTAGTCGGGTGGTCTCTGGAAAAGGTGACACTGGTGCAGAGCCTTGAGGTGGCCTGGCATTAATCAGGTTGAGGACAGGAAAGAGCATCCAAAGGAGGGAGAGCAGGGGTGACAGAACAGGGCAAGGCCCAGGCTCCGAGTGGCCTGTGTGGCTGGGGGTGGTGATGGGGTGACAGCTGGAGAGAAGCCTGGAGGGTGAGCAGGAACCCCCATCTCCAGCCAGAGCGAGTAGCTCTCAGCCACGGGCTGGGCCTCTGCTAAGAACCCCAAGAGGCCCCCTCTATGGCACTATGTGAGGAGCTATGCACCAGGCCTCACAATAACCTCGTTTCACAGGCCAGACAAGCTCAGGGGGCCAGGCACCTTCCTGGGGCCACACTGCGGGGGCAGGCAGAGGCAAGATCCCCAGCGCCAGGCTCTGCAGGGCCCGCTGTGGGGGAGACAGGCGACAGTCTGCATCTCTTGGGATCCAGGGCAGGATGAGCTAAGCCTGTTCTCCGGCCTCGGTCCCGGTGAAAGGCCTAAGACCGAGCACACCTGCCTGTGCTTGGGGCGGAGGCGAGAACCGCCCGCCCGGCTCACCTGTACCAGGGAGGCTGCGGGGCTCAGGGACCCCTGCGGGCAGGACACGGACTCGCTGGACAGGGATGTCCACGGCTTCTTCTTCACTGTTCCGGGAACAGGAGGAGGGGCAAAGGCACAGGTCAGGTGAGAGGGGCCCGAAGGGGGTGGGAACTGTGGAGGTACGGAGGCTGCGGGGCTGTTCTTACTGGGGTCCGCGTTCCCATTGCTGCCCATGGAGGCGGGGCGCCGCGAGGCCTCGGAGAAGCTGTGGGGCCGCTGCGGGACGGAGCTGCGGGCGCCGCGGCCCTTCCCTTCAGGAGCCTGCGGGGGGCGGGGCGGAGGGGGGACTCAGCGGCTCCATAGACCGTGACCCTGAACCCTGAACCGGCCAGCCGCCGGCGGGACGCGCCGAGGGCCCGCACCAGGTGAGCTGGGGGCCGCAGCGAGCGCACCGGAGGAGCGCTGATTGGCTCCACCTCACCGCGGAGGGTTGTGATTGGCTCTGGGCTCACCGGGGGCGGGTCCTTGGCGCCGGGCTTTCTGTCGGTGAAGCCCACGTGCACCAGGTGGTTGAAGTTGGTGGGCGGCGAGATGAGCTTGGAGCGCACGAAGGGGTCCTTCAGCATCTCCCTGCGGGCGGGGATGGTTAGGGCGGGGGGGGTGGGGAAGGCGAAGGTGCCATCCCCCACCCAGCTCGCCCTAGACCCCTCTCCCGGGGCCGCCCCCCGCCCCCGATTAGCCCCGCCCCCAAGAGCCGGAGCCCCGCCCCCAAGAGCCGGAGCCCCGCCCAGCCATTGCGTCACGCGCGCACCTGCGCTGCTGCTGCCGCTGCTCGTCCGACACCCGGAAAAAGAAGCGGCGCTTGCTCTTGGTGCGGATCAGCTGGCGCCGGCTGTTGTCGGTGAGGTCGGGGATGTTGAACTCGTCCTTCTCTGTGGGGGAGGCAGAGCTGGGCAGTGCTCCCAGGCCCCGGGCCCGGGCGCCGAGCCATTCGCCCGCCGTGCGCACAGGTGAACGCACACCTGTACCCACAAGCACAGCGAACACGCCTCACCTGCCAGACGGTTCCTGAGGTAGGTCAGGCGGACCTTCTCGGTGCCGAAGAGGAACAGGGAGCCCTCTGGGTTCAGGGGCCGCACCTGCGGCAACAGGCGGAGGTCACACCAGCTACCCCGCCCTCCCCCAGCCGGCCCCAGGGGCCCCGGCAGGCCCTCACCTTCTTGAGTGGCACCGTTTGGACCCATTCTGCTTTCCTCACATCAAACACGTCGAGGGAGTTCTCACTGAACACCGTCAGGTAGGGCACCGCGTAACCTGCGGGGCAGAAACCGGCCGTGCTGTGCAGCCCCGGGCAAGTCCGGCGCCTCTCTGGGCTGTTCCCGCTCAGCACCGCGGGAACAGCCTGTGCTGCCAGAGCACAAACTTTCTGCCCCACCAGGTCCTTCTGCAGGCTTCCCAGGCGGCCCCACCCAACTTCCACCACAAACAGAGATAACCATCTGGAGTGCCACTCTGTGCCATGCCTGGCATAGTTCTAACCACTTTGCATATTTTTCCTCCTGTAATTCTCAAACAACCCCCGCCTGACAGATGCGGGATGGGAGCCCTCAGAGCTGAGTGGTGGGCGAGGTCACCCGGTGGTGAGTGAGAGCTGGGAACTGGCCCCGGGCTGTCTGGGTCCAACGCCCACAGGTTGAAAGTCAGGGCTACACCCAACCCGCAGGCCCCGCCCAGGAGAGCCATGGCTCATGCAGGGAGCTCTGTCCTCTTTCAGCCCATACTCCATTACGCCAGTGACCTGTGGCTGTGCCAAACTCCCCCGCTGCCCCACTCATCCATTCATTCATCCATTCATCCATTCCTCCAAACCAGGCGTCCTCAAACTTTTTAAAGTGGGGGCCAGATCACGGTCCCTCAGAGAGCTGGAGGGCCGGACTATATGAACTACTAATTCCTACTGTAACACCTCGGCTGAGCTCACTGCCCAAAAAACCTGGCGGGCCGGATCAGACTCCTCTGCGGGCCACATGTGGCCCTCGGGCCGTAGTTTGAAGACCCCTGCTCCAAACTGTCCTAGCACCTGGAGTGTGCTGCCAGGGGTGGGTGCAGGGTGTGACGAAGAAATCAGCCCAGCTGATATGCAAGCCGCCGGTGCACAGTCATTACACGAAGGTGCTAAGAGCCGGGGCAGAGGTCCAACCACAGAGGTGGGGAGTAAAAGGGAGCAAAGGACCCATGATGAGGAAGAGCAGGGAAGGGAGCATGGACCCAGGGAACCATGGAGGTCCTCTGTGGAGGGCCTGCTCAGGCCCGGGGGCTGTATGCACGTAAAAGTCTGCCAGCCATACCTGGTTTGGCTCAGCGGATAGAGCGTCAGCCTACGGACTGAAGGGTCCCAGGTTCGATTCTGGACAAAGGTAGGCTTTGATCCCAAGTGGGGGGCATGCAGGAGGCAACCAATTAATGATTCTCTCTCATCATTGATGTTTCTCTCTTTCCCTCTCCCTCTCTGAAATCAATAAAAATATTAAAAAAAAAAAAAAAAAAAAAGGTTTGCCAGGTACAAAGAGAAGAGCAGCTCAGGCAGGGGGACGATGGATCTAAGGCTTGGAACATGGAGGAGGACCATCCTCCCAGGCCCCGAGGGCAGGGCAGGGTGTCAGCCAGGAGGTGCACGCTGGCTTCCAGTGCACGCTCCGGTGTCTTCCTCTGATGCATGGGCTACGCCTCAGCTGCCTGGCCCTCCCCCAGCCAGCCCCAGGGGCCAGGTGGCTCTCTGTTGGCCTTACCCCAGCCGGTGGGCAATGCTGGCCACAGCAGCTCGTGGACGCGAGACTTGCGGCCGGCGCTGTCCACGTAGACGCCAGCGGTGGTGAAGAGCAGCAGGAACTCGCTGAGGCTGAGCTCCACGGCCCCGAGCGCCTCGCCCAGGCCCCCTCTCGACGGCGGCAGCTCCTCGGGCATCAGACTGCCCCCCAGCGCTAAGGGCGCAGCCTCGTTGAGCAGCGGGTAGAGCGAGAAGGCCCCAGCGGCACCCACACACAGCCGGTCGCCCAGCAGCTCCAGGCTCTGCACGGGTGCTGGTGCCTGCAGCTCCCGGATGCGGTGGTGCCAGGGCCCGGGGCCGGGGCCCAGCTGGTAGCAGAGCACTTGGCGCTTGACAGCTACGCAGAGCACAGGGGTGCGGGCCTGCAGGATGCGCCCGGCCGCCAGCGCCTGGCAGCCTCGGGACTCGGGGATCTTGGCTCCGGCCACCTCGGCGCTCTCCAGCTCGGCCAGCGGGAAGAGGCGCACGCTGGGGCCTCGGCCGCACAGCGCGGCCAGGAAGCCCGCAGTGGGGCTCACCGCCAGCCGCTGCACCCGCCGGCACTCCCCCACCTGGAAGATGTCTGTGGGGGGTGAGAGAGAGAGTCCCCATCAGGTGGGGAAAAGCAGCTCAGGGCCCTCCTCCTGCGCCCTGGGGCGAGCCCCACCCACACCAGCCTGGGCCCGGCGGGCACGTACCATTGCTGTGCAGGTGGATCACAAACAGCCCCTCCTCGGTGCCCAGAGCGAGCCGGTCCTGGTCTGGGAGAGGGGGAGAGGGGGTCCGGGGTCAGAGGTCAGAGGGCCTGCCCAGAGGCAGACTGGGCAGTCCGCCTGTCCTTGCTGAGCCTGTTTTACCCTGTCCCTGTGTCCTTGAACCCTTCTGTCCCAGAGTCTAGACTGGCTCTGTGGTAAAGGCTGTGGGGGCAGGGATGGGGTGAGAAGCACTCCACCCCAAGCTGTGGGACCCTGGGTAAGTCTTGGAGATTCAGTTCCCCCTAACGCAGTGGTCGGCAAACTGTGGCTCGCAAGCCGTGGTTTGCCTCTCTGTTGATGAATGAGTTTGCCCACCACGGGCCTAGACTCTCAATTCCAATAATTACAGGCTGCTGTTGTTCCTTGTGATTAAGCCCCCATCCATTGGTTGGCAAACTCATTCGTCAACAGAGCGGCAATCCTTGCTCCATAAACGCCCCCGAGCCCTGGCTCCTGACTGACACAGGGACCTGGCGGACAGCACGAGGCCCAGGCTACGGGAGCCTCCCCCGCGCCCGCCCGCCCTCCTGCCTGCCTGTCATGGAGGCTCCAGGCTCCTGCTGACCCAGCAGCCTCGTGGGAGACGGGCGAGGCTCAGGCCACCCAGCTGCTAGTGAGGAGAGCCGAGGGCAAACACCTGGCTGATTTCCCATGAAAACCTTCACTCTGTGCCCTCGCCCGAGATTCTCTTAGGAAAAGCGAACGGAGGCCCAGAGAGGCTGGCTGAGCAGCAGGAGCCAGGCTCCCGCCCCTGCCCGGGCTCCCCACACAGCCAAGCCGAGGGGATGGCCGAGGAGGACTGGTGTGCGAGGCGGAGTCCACCTCTCGTAGCTGCAGGGACCGGGCAGTGCCGGCGGCCCTCGTGATGGCGGCTGGGCCAGCACTGTCCCCGCAGGCCCTAACCGCCCCCCGCACCAGGCTCACCGATGATGGCGGCGCAGAGCGTGTGCGACAGCAGGGGCAGCCCGTTGTCGTAGGCCTCCTTGAGGGTGTACACGGGCCGGGGCCTCGGCCGAGCGTCCAGCAGCAGCCGCTGCAGCTCGCCCAGCACCTGCAGCCAGCGCTCCCGCTCCGCCTCGCTCTCCGCCAGCAGCAGCACCGTGCACGTGACGGGCGGCACGGTCAGCTGGGAGGCTGTCACCTGCGGGCAGAGACCGGGGCTGCGGGCCGCGGGCCAGGATCCTTCCCGCTCTCTCTGAGCAGCAGTTGATGCTAATTAACCTAGACGTGAGCTTGCCGGGTGAGAGCTAGGCGCTGCTGAGAGCAGGTGATGAGCGAGGCCGGGGGTCAGACAAGCACAGGGACACCTGCAGGGCCCTGAGCGGTGCTGTGGGCGGGTGTGCGGGCACCGCGGGGACACAGGTGAGCCGGGAAGGGTGACCTCCCAGGGAAGAGGCAGTGCGGGAGTGGCAGAGGGGGGGGGGGACTGGCGGAGGGAGCAGGGGTGAAGGGTCCACAGTGCAGGGCCCTTTCGGAAGTGGAGAAAGCAGGGTGTGGTCAGGGCAGAGAGAGATTCCGGGAGAGTGGGAGAAGGCCTGCCGGGTCAGAATGCAGGGCCTCGGTGGGAGCTGAGCGTGACGGAGCCACAGGTGAGTCCTAGCAAGCAGGAAGCCGGCTTCCCGTACGGAAACTCCGCCTCCAGGATGGGGCGGGGGTGCCCGGGCCGAATGGAGGCTCGTGTAGCCACCCATGTGGAGGGGAGGGGCCGGGATGCAGGGTCAGCCGTGGAGATGGAGAAAAGCCGGTGAAGGGGTCAGCCTGACAGTGGACGGATGGTAACCGGCCCACCCTGCCCCAGGCACTCACCCTAAAGATGCGTGGCAGGTCCTTGGATTGGGCGTGGATAACATCAGAGGCCAGGACTGGGGTGGCTGAGAACTGGGGGTCCCTGCGAGGTTCATGGAATAGGTCAGAGGTCACGCTCCCCCTGGCTGCACCCCATCCACCCACTTGTCCCGTGTCCCATGCCGATGCCTGGCACCCACCTCAGATCCAGGGCCTGCAGGAGGGCCCCGCTGGCCGGGCTGAGCCGAGGGTCTGGGGCGTCGAACAGCAGCAGGCGCGAGTCGCTGAGGGCGGCGAACACCCGCTGCCAGCCGCGCCGCACGCCGGAGGGCCGTGGCACCTGGGGGAGGCAGGCATGGGAGGGCCCGCCGGGCCGCCGCGCGCGCCACCGTGCCGCCCTCCCCTCCCCGGCCCCAGCTCACCGACAGGAAGCCCTCGTAGGCGGTGCCCGTGCCTGTCTCGGGGTGCACTCCCAGGGCCGTGCAGAGGAGGTCGGGGGGCACGGGGCAGGGCGGGGCCTGCGGGGCGCAGGCCCAGTGACAGAAGTAGCCGCAGGCTGTGGGGAACGCAGGAGGCAGGTGTGGGCCTGGGTGGGCACAGCCAGCACCAGGGCTCTGGGCGTTCCCGGCCCCAGCTTCCCCGAGGCCCCCGAGCTGTCACTATTCCCCATCAGGTGAGGAAAGAAAAACGTGGCAGCCCGGGCTCAGAGCCGGAGCCTGGTGTGTGAGGATCGGGGCTGGGCAGGGGCGAGGGGTCTCACCATCACAGCCCAGGCCCTGGCGGCCCAGGCCCAGCATCAGCGAGGTGCAGCGCAGACACTTGGTGGGGG
This sequence comes from Pipistrellus kuhlii, assembly GCF_014108245.1. NCBI lineage: Eukaryota > Metazoa > Chordata > Mammalia > Chiroptera > Vespertilionidae > Pipistrellus > Pipistrellus kuhlii. The sequence continues at coordinate 329,482 of NW_023425415.1, read as the reverse complement.
ACGGGAAACTCCGGGGACGCAGCATGTGTGAGCCAGGCTGGGGGGGCGGGAACATGGCCGTTATTCACGTCAGACCACAGCCTCTCAGGGGCCTGCACCCCACTCCTGAGGCAACCCTGGGTGTCAGACAGGACCAGGAACTGAGCCCCTGGTCTGTGGCAGCGCTCAAACCCATTGCCACCGCCACCCGGGATGTGGTCTGGGGCCCTGGTGCAGGTGGAGGAACCCGAGGGCCCCTGGGAGCCAGGCAGGGTGTGCGGTGCCCCCACCCGCTCCCCCCCTGGGCACCGACCTTTGCAGGAGGACCTTCTGCAGGAGCTGTGGGAGCAGCGGGGCCTCGGGGGAACACAGCCTGCGGGGAGGGTAGACGAGAGGTGAGAACCGCGTGGGCAGAGCCGTCCCCCCGCCCCACTGCAGCTTCCCGCCGTCCTCACCCCCAGGCGCAGGCTGCGCCGGCCCTCCGGCCTCAGCTCCGGCTCCACTCCGGGTCTTGGGGCCTCTCCTGAGATGCCAGGGTCCTTGGCAGCATCCTTCTGGGGTTTGGGGGCAAAAGTAAGGCCTCGGTGCCTGTCCCGGGACCCTCCCCCACCAGCCCCGGAACCGGGCTCTTACCTCTGGGCTCCGGGAAGGCAGGAAGGGAATCAGGGAGCTCGAGGACTTGGTGTCTGAAAAGAGGGGGCGGGTCACGGGGTGGGGTCTGGCCCAGCCTGACACTCATTCCTGAGGAGCCAGGGGCCAGCGGGGCCTCAGTTTCCGCCTCAGGAAAGTGGGGCAATGACGCAGGCTGCGATGGCGAGGCCTGGCATACAGTAGGTGCTCAGTAAGTGCTGGCTAACAGATGGGGCTAAGCGAACAAGTCCTTGCCCTCGCGCCCCGCCAGGCTGTGAGGGACCGGCGGTGCCGGAGGCTGCGGGGGGACTTGCTCCCGGACAGCCGTGCCCACGGCCACTCACCTCCCGGCCCTCGGGTGCGCAGCTCCTCCCGCAGCGCGGCCAGCTCCTGCTGCAGGCCCCGGTTCTGCTTCTCAGCCTCCTGCAGGCGGCTGGGAGAACGGCGAGAGACAGCTCACCACCCGCCCGGCACGGCCCGGTGCCCGCTGCCCGCTGCCGCCGGCCCGGCGCTCACCTCTCGGCCTGCAGCTGGGCCTCCTGCACCTGCGTCAGCTGCTCCTGCAAGCTCTGCCTGGCGCGGATCTCAGCCTCCAGGGCCAGCTGCAGCTCCAGCCTGGCCGAGGCCTCCATCTTCTGCAGCCGCCTCGCCTTCCACTGGTGGTCCTGGCGGCCCGAGGGCACCCATGTGTGAGGCCCCCTGGGGCTGGCTGCCTCAGAGGCCCCCTCCCGCCAGAGCACACCACTGCCGATGCCACCCAGTCAGGCGCACGGCCCCAGCTCTGCCAAGGGCACTGTGGGCGGAAGCAGGTCACTGCTCTTCCCTGAGCTGTGTCCTCCCTTCAGAATGAGACACCTCCTCCGCCCTGGGTACCTCTGGGGCTCACCAGCGGCCTGGCAGGGAGTGTCTGGGTGCCCACGTTCTTCAAGGACTCCAGCTCCTCTGCCATCTTGGTGGCCAGGGCCTGCAGGTAGCCTCTTGAGACCTTCTCATCGTTCACCCTGGTCGGGAAGGGGCCTCGGGGTCAGGGCTGAGCCCTGAGCTCCGCCTGCGCCCAGCTTCCACCTCCGGCCCATGGCACCCACCAGCTGAGGATGTCGGCGATCTGGGCCTCCCAGTTGCCCTCTGTCTCCCGCCGTTCGCCCTCCAGCCGCTGCCGGCTCTGCTGCTCCCGCTCCAGCTCTTCCACAAGCTGGGGGCCGGGGGGGGGAGGCGGGGTCAGTCCCAGGAGCCCGAGCACCAAAGCCCGGCCTATGTCCGCCCTTGCTCACCCCCTTCAGCCTGCCTGCTGCGGGCACTCCTCTAGGGAGCCAGCCGGCCCTGGGCCCCGGCCTCTCTGTCCGCCCCTCCTGCTGTGCCCGTCAGGCCCCTCTGCCTGGCTGCCTTGGCCTCTGTGTGCCCCACTGACCCGCTCCTGCTCGCGGCTCAGCCGCCGGTTCTCCTCCTGCAGCCGGCACAGCGCCTCCTCCTTTCCACCGGGCCTGGAGAGGAGAGGAGCCCTCGGTCACTCCCACCTCGGGCCCTGGTCCTGCCCCCCCGCCCCCGCCCGCCGCCCAGCTCACCCGTGGCCACGGGCCTGCTCCAGCTGCACACGCAGGGCGGCCACCTCCTTCCTCAGCTGAGCCTCCTGCGGCCCGCCCTCAGGCAACCCCGTGCTGTTGGTCTCAGAGGCAGTGTGGACGGTCTGGAGGACATGGAGAGGGCTCAGGGCAGGGGCCTGGGAAGCCGTGGCCCACTCTCCCGCTGGGACACAGGCCTGGGCGAGGGCCCTGAGTCGGGTCAGGCAGAGGGAAGTGCCCTTAGGGGAGTGGGGGTTAGAACTCCGTACCTTGACCCGGGAAGACTCTTTCTCGAGGCTTCGCTCCCGCGGTCTCTGAAGCTGGGTCACCTCCCGGCTCAGGGCGGCCACCTGGGCCTGCAGCTGTGATGGGTGCAAAGGCAGCCAGCGCTGACCCGCCCACCCCGGGCCTCGCTGCAGACTCTCAGCTTTGCCAGCCACAGCGGGAGTGAGGCGGGAACCCCAGCCGCCCACCCTGACCATCACCCCCGCTCAGGCCTCTGGTGTTCCCAGAACCTTGACCCAAGCTCCCTGGGCTTCCCCCAGCCACGGAGGGGTCACGCACCTCCCTCTGGGCGGCCTGCGCTTCCTCCAGCTGCGAGCTCAGGGCCTGGGTCTGGCTGGCCGAGGCCGCCTCTCTCTCCTGGGTCTCCTGCAGCCTTCGAAGCAGCTCCTCCTGCCCGCCCTGGGCTCTGCTCAGCTCCTTCTCCTGTGCCCGCAGCCCTGCCCGAGCCTCTGCCAGCTCCTGGCGATCGAGATGTGGAGGACAAAGCCTGGAGTCAGGGCCAGGGCCTCCTGCCATCGAGCCCTGGGCCAGTCACCCATCTCCGCCGGCCCTCACCTGGAGGAGCCGGTCTCTCTCCTGCTGAAGGTCACTGCCACTGCCAGGGGGGGGCCCATCCGTCTGGGACAAGGCGGCCTTGCTGTCCCTCAGCGTCTCTGCCGGGAATTGTCACTGAGAAGGCACACACTGACTGCCCGGCCTCAGCCAGGCACCCGTGTGCAGTGTCTCCTGGAGCCCAGGCCGTGGCCTGGGAGGGGGTCTGCTCGGCTCGTCTCCCATGTGCAGGCTCAGAGTTTAAGATAATTCCCTGAGCTCACACAACATGCACAGCGCAGGACCGGAACCCAGGGTGGACTCAGATGTTCTGGGAAAGCGGGTCCACCCCACGGTGAGGGCAGGGGGCAGAGAAGGGGCAGGGTGGGTGAGCAGGGATACCTGACAGCCTGTCCTGTAGGGTCTGGACTTCCTTCCGCAGCTGCTCCAGCTCCCGATGGTCCGCGGGGGTATGCAGGGCCTCTGCCGTGGGAGAGCCACCAGTGAGCAGCTAGTCCGCGGCAGTGGCCTGGTCAGACCCGCGGCCCTGGCCCCGCCGGCTCCCGGTACCTTGGAGCTTCCGGCTCAGCTCCGTCTTCTCCTGCTCCAGACAGCGGAGCTTCCGCTCCAGGGCAGCCAACTGCTCAGAGCCGCTCTCGGGGCCGGGACTGGGGAGGGCAGCGCAGCAAGGTCAGCAGAGACCCCACCCGTCAAAACCGCCTCCGTTCCCCTGCATCCCTCATTCATTCACCCAGGAAACACCCGCAGTGTGCCAGGTCTGTGCCCAACCCGGGGCTCTGTGTCAGGAGGAGGAACCAATCCGGCCAGACCCTGCCCTTGGGAGTCCCCAGGCTGGTACCACGGGCAGCAGCCCAGGGCGGTGGCTCCCGGACCCCCCACAAGCCATGTGACCAGGAACAGTCAGTCATCCAACAGCCGAGCCCGTTCCTCCCAGGACAATGAGGTGATAACAGGGATTGTCAAGAGGCCTCGGGGACATGGGTCCCGCCATGAGGGCGGCACCCAGGTGCACTGGCTCACACCAAAGCGCCTCTTCTCCCGGACCCCACTACGGGCTCAGGCCAGCCCCATGCGTGGAACGGGCCATCCCGCCCGTTTCACAGAGCACAGGTGAGGCTCGGCAGCAGGACGGCCTTCCAGTGAGAGGCCTCTGGCTCGCAGCCCAGGATACTGCTGGTCTGTGAGGGCTGAATGCCGGGGCGGCACCCGAGGGGCCTGGGCGCGGACTCACTGGGACCCTGCGAACATGGGCCTGTCCACCGCGGGCTCAGAGCCCACCTCCTCAGCCCCTGCCCCACGCAGGCACCAGGCCCCGCCAGGCAGCCCCAGCTCCCCACCAGGGGGGGAGGACCAGACGCACCTGCCTGAGGTGTAGGTGAAGCCCACGAATGGCAGGTGGTGGCCTGAGAAGGCCCCATGGGAGGGGGGTGGCAGGGTGCCCTGTGGAAGGAGGGGAGAGGGTTAGAGTCTCCAGGCTGAGGCTTCAGATGGCCCCCACCTGACCAGACCGCACTTCCCATGAGCCCTTGAGGCTGCGGCCGCCCAGGCACCACTGGGAGACTTCTTCCTTATAAACCTCTGGTCAACAGAACGGCGCGAGGTAAAGGACCCTCGCCTGGCACAGCCCACCTCGAGGCAGGTGGACCGGGTCTCCCAAGAGCCTCTGGGGTCTGAAGGCCTCAGGCCCAGCCCAGCAACTGCTCTGGGGAACTTCTAGGGGGTCCCCGCAGCCAGGGCGGGACCCCCACTCACTGGGTGGTTGAGGGTGTCATCGTCCACGTCGAAGTTGGAGGTGTCCACGGGCCCGCGGAGCTCCGGGATGTAGGGGGCGGTGCTGCTCGCCAGCCGCTCCCAGTCCACACCCTCGAAGAAGGGATGGTTCCGGAAGTCGTCCAGCCCCCCTCGGCCCAGACGCTCCTCCTGGCGGCACAGCAGCTGGCGGATCAGGTCCTGGGCGCTGGCCGGCACGTCGGGCACGTCCGGGGGGAACTGCAGGTGGTCCTGCGGCCGGGGAGCGGAGGAGCGGAGCGGTGGGTATCCGGAACCCCACCCCCGCCCACAGGCATCACCAGCCGCCTGCCCCGGGGGGCCCGCTGCCCGCCCAGGAGCCGGAGCCCGGCAGCCAGACCTCGTGGTTCATGATCTTGGCGTAGGTCTCCACCAGGGACTCGGCGTAGAAGGGCGTCTCCCCATAGAGCAGCTCGTAGGCGCAGACCCCCAGCGACCACCAGTCGCACTGAGGGCCGTAGTGGCCCTTGCCCTCCTCCATGGCCTGCAGGATCTCGGGGGAGATGTAGTCGGGGGTCCCCACGGCCACCGACGAGTCCACCTGTGGGCGGCGGTGGTGATGAGGACACGAGGACAGCCCCCGGCGTGGCTGGGCCTGCGGGCCTGGCACCCCCACTCCCGAGGGGTCGGCTGGCCCGGTGCTCCCCTGGGCCCTGGCCGAGTCCTTCCTTCCCCTGGGAGCCGGAGGCCCCCTGCACCAGGCCGGGTGCCCCCCGGGCCCCGGGAGCGTTTCCAGCCACGTGTCCCCTGCCCCCACGCGGGCGGGGCCTCACCATGCCACTGCTGTTGAGACGCAGGCAGGAGCCGAAGTCAGCCAGGCGGATGTGCCCGTTCATGTCCAGGAGGATGTTGTCCGGCTTGACATCCCTGGGGGAGGCGGGGCAGTGAGGAGCCTGACTGTGTGTGGCTGGGTGTGTGCACGGGCTCATACGTGTATGCTCACACGTGCTCCTGCATGCACGCGTGTGGGATGGGTGAAGGCCGGTGGCCGGGCCCCCAAGCTCCCAGGAAGGAGGAAGGTGGCTGGACTGGGGAAAGGGACCCGTAAGGACGACGCTCCCAGGCAGCAGACACGGGAGCAAACCTCCGCCTGGCCACCCACCAGCCGAGTCACCTGGAACAGGCAGGTGCTCAGTGGCGCTGAGCCCTGACTCGCTCATCTATCGAACAGAGCAGTAAGCAGCCCCGTCACACAGCTTTTGGGGTGAGCAAGCAGGTGAAGCGCCCCCAGCAGGGCCAGGAACGCGGTGAGTGCTCAGCGATCGGCAGCTGTCCACAGAGCCGTCAGCAGGGACTTGGGCGGGCCCACCTGTGGACGTAACCCAGCTGGTGCAGGGAGTGGATGGCCAGCACCATCTCCGCCAGGTAGAACTGGGCCAGCTCGGGCGGCAGGCGGTCCTCGAAGCGGCTCAGCAGAGTGAGGAGGTCCCCGCCAGCGTAGTAGTCCATCACCAGGTACTGGATGGCGGTGGGGGGGGGGCCGAGAATCAGATGGAAAAGGGACACCTGCCCAGGCCTCATCTCCCAGTGGCCCCGTGGGGCCCTGGGAGGCGGGGCTAGTCTCCCACCGGCTCTGGGGCGGCCAGCTCCCAGCCAGTACTCAGACGGAGGTCGGAGGGTCCAGGCCCTGAGCTGTCTGGGAGGGTCAGCCTGTTGGTCCCAGTAGGAGGGACCTCTCCCCTCCGGCCCAATGCTTCTGGACCCCGAGGGCCTTCTCTGTCCCCGGGCAACCCCTCCGCCCTCGCCCGGGGTCCTCACCAGGTACTCCTCGTCCTGGAAGGCGTAGTGCAGCGCGGTCACCCAGCGGCCGTCCCCCTTCACCAGGACATCCCGCTCCTCCCGGAAACAGGCCGTCTGTAGCGGGTTTGGGGGCAGGGGTGGGGTGGGATCAGAGCCCAGGAGAGCCCCACGCCGGCTCAGGGGATGGAGTGAAACTCAGGGCGTCTAGGAGCTCTGATTAAGGTCCTCTGTGTGAGCCAGAGCCCATGCTTCACGGCTCTGGGCCTCAGTGTCACCATAAGGAACATGGGAACAACTGCACGTGCTGCCCCGGAAGGCTTAGAGGGAGGAAGGGATGGGGGCTCGGCAGCTGTTGGGGGTGGATCCTCTGGCTGTTGGGCAGCCACACCCCTCTTCTCCCGCATGCTCTGTACATCAGCACCTCTCGCCCTCCCCCGTTTTTAGGGCGCCTGTCTCACCAGACTCCAAACTGACCTCGGCCCTCTTCAGCATCTCCCATTTGTGCAGCATTTTCATGGCGAAAATCTGCCCGCTGTCCCTCTGCCTCACCACGGCGACCTGAGGCCAGAGAGCACGGGCTCAGCTCGAGGTGCAGACACCCTCCCCCCGCCTGCCGGGCCGGCCGCTCACCTCCCCGAAGGCGCCTCGGCCGATCACCTTCAGGATCTCAAAGTCCTCTCTCTGCAGCCGCAGCTCCTTCACTTTTGTGACGAAGGGGCCGGCTGAGGAGACAGAGTGGGGCTCAGGGGGCCTTCGGGAGGGCCCCCGATCCCGCTCCCCCCTGGGGGAAGCAGGAGCTATAACTTCTCTGAGGCCAGGGCAAGGACGACCTCCCCAGGGCAACCCTGGCTAAGGGGTCCATAGGGTGCAGCCCATTCAGCCGTGATCAGGATGCATGCAAGGTGGGTCCTGACTCTGCTGACCACCTGGCCCTGAGACCTCCCTGAACCTTAGCCCTCTGCCCCTGACTCCAGACAGCCTGGGTCCCAGGGGCTGATGGAACTTGTAGTCCTCCCCAGCGTGGGGCTGCCCCTGGCCAGCCAGGTCCCCAGGACAGATGGGGAGACCATGCCCAGCCCCAGCTCACAGTTCTTAGCCACCCAGCAAGGCCCGGCCACAGCCTGTCTCGGGAAACTGGACAGGCAACATTCCTCGTCCCCAGAGAGGCTTTCTGCCACCGAGGAGTGTGGCCCAGTCCTGGGCCCCGTAGGCACCGGGGTACCTCGGTTGGGGTGAGGCCTGGGGAGCCCAGAGGACAGGCAGGGCAGTGTCTCCCTGTGGGAGGCCTCCTCGTCGGCAGGCACAGAAAGGTCTGCCCAGAACCTCACAAGACTCAAGCGCAGGGCCAGACACCTCTCCCTGGCTCAGACGCAGGCACGGAAGATGTGAACACTCAGGGCCTCCTCCAGGCCTGACCAGCCCTCCTCCAGCTCTGGACTGGCCTTCACCTGGCAGGAGCCTCCTCCTCCTGCAGTTCCTGACACGCCCACTGGCACCTTCAGCCACTCCCGGGCCCTTCCGGGCCTGGAGGTGGGAACCGGGGCCTAGAAACTTAGGGAGGCCACGAGTGACCAGCAGCGGTTGGGGTCAGCTGCAGTCTGACTCCCTGCCTCAGTTTCCCCCGCCAGGAGGCACACTCCCTGCCAGATGGGCGGGCGTGTGGGTGGGACAGAGAGCTGCTCCACAGGTTTGTCAGGCAGAACCCCCGCAGCAGGGGTGGAAACCTCATTACAGACATTAATTGTCTCTTTCCCAGGTCCGTGTGTGCGCAGAGAGGAGCAGCCACAGCCTCCGAGGGGGAGCTGAGGCTGGGACGGCTACCTGTCAGCCAGACGGGGGCCCAAACCGGGGGCCCACAGACAGGAGGATGCGGGTCCCCGGACAGGCTGCCCCGTCCCCTGGCCCTGCCCTAGGGGATGGGGCCCTAGGATTGGGGACAAGTTGGGGCAGGAGCAGAGTGAGTCACCACCCTGCGAGCTACCTCGAGAGATGTCAACAGACAGGCCCCCGCACGGGGGTCCCAGGCAGAGGCGCCAGAGGCAGGCAGGGAGGAGCCCATGTGTGTGCAAACACACACACACACACACACACACACACGTGGGTGTGGCATCACAGGGGGTGATGACAACACAGTGAGACAAGCATAAGGTCCGGGGAGAAGAGGAGGCGGCAAGGAGATGGGGGCCTTCTTCCCGCCCTCACCCCTGAGGAGAGGGCTGCAGGCTGGGGACCACTCACTGGCATGTCTCAGACCCCCAGCTGTGCCAGGCTGGGCGTGAACACTCGTTGCCCACCAGGCAAACACCCTCGCCCGCCCTCCCTCCAGGCCAGGCTGGCACCGGCGCTCACAGTGAATTCAGGGTCACCCCGGGCCAGCCACTCCCGGTGACTCAGAGGAGTCAACCAGGAAGGGGTACAGATCCACCTCCAGCCCGGCCTCCCGCCCTGGCCCTGGGGAAAAGCCCTCAGGAAACCTGGCCAGCGGCTGGCACAAAGGGGCTGAGGCTGGTGCCTCGTCCAGCCGGGTGGTCTTAGATGCAGGGAGATGGCTGTGCGTGGGGGAAGGGGGACGGGTGTGACACCTCCAGATTGTGAGCAGAAACAGGTGTCTCTCCACCAGCTGCCTGTGGCGTCCCAGCGCGGCCGTGTGGTGTGTGGGAGACCGAGAGCCCATGTGTGTGTGCCAGTGGGTGACATGCACGGAGTCTGCGTGTGAGTCTGTGTTCTCACAGGGTGTGAGGTGTGATGCTGAGGGAGGGATTCTGGCCGGGGCTCTGTGTAGAGCGGGTATTGTACCTGTGTCTGGGTCTATGCCTGGGACACGTTTATTTGAGTCTGTCTATGGGAGATGTGTGTTGTGTGCACGGCCCAGGTTCTGTGAGTGGAAGGGAGTGTGTGAATCTGAGTGAAGGTAAGGTGTGCAGGTGACTAAGAGGCCCCGGGGTCCTCTGGCTCGTGTCAAGGCCAGTTCCCTGCGTCTGCGGTGGGGGCCGGGGCTGCGGCGCCCGGCGGGAGGGTCTGGGCGTGGGGCGCGGAGGGAGAGGGTCCGGCCCCGCAGTCCCGCGCGGGGTCCCCCCCTCCGGTCCCGCCTGAGTCACTCACCCCAGCTCAGGAACTGCGCCACGTTGCGCTCTCGCCGCAGGGGGGCGCTGCTGAGCTCGTGGTGCAGCCCCAGCAGCAGGTCCAAGAGGCCGTCGAGGCCCGGGCCGCCGCCGGCCTCGCCCCGCGCCAGCCGGTCCAGCGCACGCAGCCGCCGCTCCATGGCCGCGGCCAAGGCTCCGGCCCGGGCTAGAGCCGGGCCGCCCGCATGCCCGCCGTCGGCCGGTCCGCCTGTCCGTCCTCGGATCCTCCGCGCGTCCTCCCCCCACCCTCCCGCCCTCCCCGCTGTCACCTTCCTCCGAGGCCTCCAGCGCGCCCTCACCTGGGCGCCCCGCCCCGCCCTCGCCCCGCCCCCCGACGGACGGGCAGGTGCGCGCCGGCCAATGAGAGAGCCGACAGAGGGGGAAGGTGGGAGAGCGGAGGCGCGCGGGGCGGGGCCAACCTCGGCCAGGAAGTGGGGGGGCGGGCCGAACGCGACCCACTCCTGGGCGGGCGGGGCCGGGCGGGGGTCCAGGGCGCCGGGAAGGCCGGCCAGATCGCCGTGCGGCCCTAGACCCAGCCCACCTGGGCCCCGCCGGCCCCTCACCTGGGCGTGGGTGCCCGGGCACTGAGCTCCCCTCCTCCGCCGGGGCAGCGGCCGCCTCTTCCTCAGCCTTGGGAGAGGGGCTCGGGACGCCCGCGGCCCCGGAGCCGGATGGGAGTTGTAGTCCGCTCCCTTCCCGGGATGTCCCCCTTCAAAACACTCGCTAGTTTCTGCTTTCATTTTACTGGTATCGCGACAGCCACCTGGGAGGCAGGTATGGGAGGCAGGAATAGTTACACCCATTTGGCAGATGGACACACTGAGACTTGGGAAGGACACGATGAATTGAGGGGACCCTTAGCTAAACCCTCCACCACAGGCTACGGGTGTGTGTGTGTGTGCTTTTATTAAAGCCGGTGACTGTGAGATAAAGAAGGGCTTAGCACAGGAGAAGCAACAGGAAAGCCTAGGCAGGGCTGCTTTGGTTCACTGAGAAGCCAGAGAAAAGGGAGCCTTGGGGACAGGCTCAGGGGGTTGGCAAGAGACAAGCTGCTGCTGGCCATTGCTTCCCTGATTGCAAGTCTGCGGGGTCCCTTAGAGCTGAGGGCATGCACGCCTGTCGGGGGAGGGGAGAGTAGGGAAAGGGAGCAGCCCCCACAGGCTCTCAGAGCCCCGGGTGGGAGTAGGGCCATGGCCGGCCTGGAACTGAAAGGCCAAGGAGAAGCCTGGCGGAGCTGGAGGAGGCCAGGGAGGGGCTGGCTTATCCAGTGGTATTTCTGATTTCTGCCCAGCTGTCTGCAGCTGGGCCGGGCCAGAAACCACAGGACTGTGAGTCTGTCCGAGGGGAGGAATCAAAGGGTGGGGTTTTGGCTTTAGATAACACATTCTTCATTAAAAAAGATCTCTCCGGGGGTTTGCCTCCTCCCTCAGGCGGAGACCTTCTGGAGTGTTCTGGGTCAGGCTGCGAGCCTTGAGGGAGGAGGCACTCCTAGAGCTGGAGTAAGCATCCCTAGCAGCCCGGGGCTGCCCCGCCCGTCTCCCCCATTTGATCGCCTCCAAGACCCATCCCTGGGAAAACCCAGACATACTGGCTCTCTCCCAACCCGAGCCAGGTGGGGGAAGGGAGCCAGGGTTTATTTTTTTAAAAATTCTTCTTTTTCTCTTCTTCTTCTTTATTGTTGTTGTTGTTGTTACTACTACCAGAATTTAAATTTCAATGGCCTATGTGTCTTCTGGGAGCGGGGTGGGGGGCTGGGATTGAGTGGTTGAGCACTCCGGGTTCTCACCTGTTGCATTCTGGGCCCTCCTTTTGGGGGCGGGGCAGGGGTGGGGCCCACCACAGTGTTGGTGCCCGGGGAGGCCACAGGAGGGTGCTAGACACCAGAGGAAGTCCCGGCGCTCCGGACAAGCCCAAGTTCCCATCTTCTGGGGAGTTCTAGGGTAGGGAAAGGCTCCTGGGGGGGGAAACAGACCATCCTCATTCCCCTCCTGGACTCTGACCCCAAACCCACTCCACCCGGCCCCCAGGGTCAGCAGTCAGGGGCCAACGGGTGGGGCCTCTGGGTCCTGGCTGACTCTCTGTGTGACCTCGGGCAAGTGTCTTAGCTTCTCTGAATGCTGGCTTCTCAGACGGGTCCCTCCCTGGCCCTTCATACTCCCTCCCACGCAGAGCAGCAGAGGGAAACGGACCAAACCTGAGACCCACCGGTGTCTTCGTGGGGCAGGCCATCTGGTACGTGATCCTCTTTGGTCCTGCGTTCCTTTTTGTCACATCCTGTTCCTAGCCTCAGTTTCCTTGTCCGTAAAGGGGGTGGCTCCCTGCTCCTTTGCAGCTCAAGGTCAGAAAACCCCTCAAGACTCAGCCTGTGCCTGAACCCCTGCTCCAGAGCCCACAAGCAGCCAGTCCTCCAAGCCCAGCCATCACACACAGCACCTGCCCTGGGCCCGGCTTTGCCCCAGCAGGTCTGTTCTCTCAGCTGGTGTGAGCTAGGCCACAGGCTCAAGCCTCACCCCGGGAGCAGGGTCTGCGTGTGGCAGTGGGCCTGGCCCAGTGAGTCTGAGCAGAAGACCTCCCCACCGCCTCCTCATTCAACTCCCTGGTCACTGCTTCCCGGAAGCCTTCCAGGTGCAGGGACACCTGTTCCTGCCATACTCCCCCCCTTCCCAGCCCCTTTGTTTTGTTGTTATTGTTTGTTTTTTAAATATATTTTATTGATTTTTTTTACAGAGAGGAAGGGAGAGGGATAGAGTTAGAAACATCGATGAGAAAGAATCATTGATCAGCTGCCTCTTGCACACCCCCAACTGGGGATGTGCCCGCAACCAAGGTACATGCCCTTGACCAGAATCGAATCCGGAACCTTTCAGTCCGCAGGCCGACGCTCTATCCACTGAGCCACACCGGTTTTGGCCCCAGCCCCTTTGGTATGGAGGTGTTGGCACTAGCTCTCGGGAGCCCCGGGGATAGCAGACCATGGTGATTCCATCTTCATTCCTGTGGTCCTTAGTATTTCAAAGCTAAGATCTGCTATCTTCACATGGACCCTCCGTGACAGATTAATACCTTGAGGCCGGGAGGTGGGGAGTGCCGGCCTTGAGCTTCCACTGGCTCCAGGCCTGGCTAGTGCCCGGCAGCAGCAGGACAGCCCGTGGCCCCAGACGCTGGGACAGGGGACAGGAGAGGCCAGAGGGCAGTGGACTTGATGTAGGCCTCTGGGAAGGGCCTTGATGAGGAGAGGAAAAGAAACTGTCAGGCCCTCCCTATCGGCTGTGCTCAGAGTGTAGGCCCACGTACCGAAGGGTCGAGGGTTCGATTCCCCGTCAAGGGTATGTATCTGGGTTGCAGGCTTGAGCCCCGGCCCTGCTCTGGAGAGAGCAGGAGGCAATCAATCAAAGTGACTCACATTGACGTTTCTCTCTCCTCTCCCCTCCCCTTCCACTCTCTAAAAATCAATAGAAAATATGTCCTCCGGTATATTTCTGAGGCTAGTAGAAAGAAAACGGTGGTTCAGATAAGGGGGCCGTCACAGAGGGGGAGGTGAAGTGCAGGGGAGTGGCAGGGAGCCCAGGCCTTCTGAACCCCAGGGCATAGGTCCCTGATCTGGGAGTGGCTCAGACACGGCAGCCTCAGGGGCTGGCACCTCCACAGCCACTGCGTGGGCCTCCTGAGGGGCCTTGGGCTCCCCTCCCCACGGGGGAGACAGGCCCAGCGGCCGAGGACGGGCCTCTCCCAGCCCTGCCTCAGGAGGCCGCTCTCCCTCCGCAGACGGGCCTGCAGGGCCACTGCAATGGCTGCTGGCCTGGCCCGCTGCCCACACCGAAAGCACCGTGCCCCGCTCTTGCCCCCGAGAGCCAGGGACCAGGCGTGTGGCTGGGGCAAGTGGTCTCCACTCTCTGGGCTGCTGTCTGTTCCCAGGGGAGGGCTGCCCCAGCTCAGGGGTGAGGGGCGAGTGGACCACGGGCGCCCACCAGTGGTCGCGGGACTGTCCGGGAAGAGTGGCTGGAGGGTGGGGGCTGCGTTGCCGCTCAGGCTCCAGGTTTTATCAGAACGCGTGTCTGTGTGGGGGAGAGGCTGATGGAAATGGTGATGTTGAGGGTCCCCACTCCTCCCCAAGCCAGCCTTGGCGGCCCGGGCTCCTCCTCCCGCCCACCCAGCACAGCAGGGGCGTGTCCTTTGCAAAGTCCAGAGCTCCAAATGGGTGGACATATGGCGATTTCATCATCCTGGCTCTCCTTCCCAAACCTTCTCTGCTGCTCCAGCTCGCCACGGGGGCCCCCACTCGCCACGGAGGCTGCGGGCCATGTGGCTTTATAATTAGCAGCCCTTCTGGGCGCCAGGAAGCCAGCCTGAGCCCCATGGCCACCACCCCGCTGGCCCACCGGCGCCACCGAGTCTGAGCTGCTCTAGGGAAGGGTGGGTCCTACCTGCTTTGTTCCGGGAGTTGGGCGGGGTGCTGGGCTCCCTGCACTGACCCTTACCCCCCACCCTCCCCACCCCCGCTGGCCAACTGCACTGGGTGCTGAGCAAAGGTGGCCACCCGAGGGCCCTGCCTGCCTCTGAAGCAGGAGCTTCTGTTTGCATTTGGCGAGGAATCAGGCTCAGGAGGGAAGACAAGTCTCAGTGAGCGAGCGAGCGAGCGAGCGAGCGAGCGAGTGGCAGAGCTGGGATCCGGCCCCCGGCCTGTCCGTCCTCTGTCTCAGGATGGAGGGCAGAACTGGTGGCTGGGCGTCTGAACCCTCTTGAGCCTGGTGGCCTTGGGCAAGTTCAGTGGAGAGGGCCTTTCTCTCAGGTCCTGGCCAGCCAGGGAGCTGGGGACGACGTGAGGGGCGGAGGCTGCCCTCCGAGGGGTGGCCACACCTTTGCCCACACACTGGCCCTCCCTGAACTCCCATCACAGCCCGAGAAGACCCCCAACCTGTAATTACAGCTCAATCCCGGGCCTGAGCTCCAGGCCAGCAGAGGAGCAGCCACGGCCCTTTAAGTCTCAGACCCGCCGCCACTTCCTGGGGTAGCTGTGGTGGTGCACCCTGCCTCTGCGAGGGGGGAGGGTGCCCAGCGTGGGTGCGGAAAGCCCCGAAGTGGCGGGCTCAGTGGAGGGGCAGGGCAGCCAGGCACTGAGCGAGCTGCACCTCCTGATGGCTCTGGGAATGAGGGCTGTGCCAAGCCCCAGGGCCCCGGGCTGCAGTGGAAGACTTAATCTTTTCAATCTTCCGTGTGCGTTTCTTAGATCTGAGCCCACAGCTATGGAATTGGGGGGGTGGGAGAGGGGGTTCAGCTGCAGGCTTTGTTTTTCCTTCGAAAAGGGAACTTTGGATCAGAGGCTGATGGGCACACCAGGTCTGAATCATCCGATACACCTGCCCGCCCGAGCCGTGCAATGGGGGGAAACACTGACCTTCCATCAGGAGGATCGAGGTAACCCCGGTGCAAGGCACACTGCCCGAGTGGTGCCAGGCTGGCAATCAGATACTGTGTTCAGACCAG
This sequence comes from Pipistrellus kuhlii, assembly GCF_014108245.1. Classification (NCBI taxonomy): domain Eukaryota; kingdom Metazoa; phylum Chordata; class Mammalia; order Chiroptera; family Vespertilionidae; genus Pipistrellus; species Pipistrellus kuhlii. The sequence goes on along the minus strand of NW_023425415.1, from coordinate 314,343 downwards.
ACACCCGCCAAGCCGGCTGGCAGAACCGAGGGCACCGGTTCATACACTGTCTTTTGCCTCCAGTGAGCCTGGTGCGCTCCACCTTGATTACACGTCTGAGGCCTGCCTGGTGCATCAGCTCCCGATTTGTCCCCTTCCCTGGGCTGGCACCCGCAGCGCCCCTCCTCCACCTGAGGCAGCCGTCCCCACCCTTATTAATTGTATCTCATCCCCCACCACCACTTCCCTCCAGGGCCCAGCACCAAGTCCAGTCACCCATTGTCTACTTGACCCCTCCCAGTGCCCAGAGCCCATGGGCGCCCACCTGTCTGCCCACGTCCAGGGCAAGGCCCAGGTTGGAGGAGATGCTGAGATCATACCTTCTTCCCACCCCCAGGGCAGGCAGCCTAGTTCTGTCATCAGATTCTCCAATTCTCCCCGTCCTCTCCTACAATAACCACCGCTCGGCCCTCCGAGCACGGGAAAGGGGCATCAGCCTGTCTGCAGGCGCCTACTAGGAGGCAGTAGCTGCCAGACCTGTGCCCGGGCCCGCCCTGGCAGGCCTGCCAATCTGTCCCTGCCCTGCCGGCGCCCCAGCAGGCCCCGTGGGAGCAGGCCCTGGGAGAACGAAGCACCAGGAGCCAGCTTCAGCACAAACTTCTTTAATTCAAGAAAGTCTTGTCTTAGTTGCTTCTCTTCCCACAGGTGAGCGTGGAAAAGCCACTGCCCCGGAAACTGAGTTCTCAACAATGCACGTCACCCTCACCCACCACCGTACGGCCTGGCGGGCCGGGCCGGCTCCTGGCCACTGGGACCCCGCGGACGGACGCCTGGAGAGCAGCGCTGGGGGCTGGAGAGGTCAGAGTGCAGGATTCCCTGAGGCCCCGGGGAGTGACGGCTGCAGGCCGTGGAGCCAGCGGTGTGTCCGGCCTCCACGCTGCTCAGACGGCCCGGCCGAGGCGGCAGTGAGGCGGCCTGAGCTGGCCGCGCTGCCTGGTCCTCAGCCTGGGGAAGGGGTTGCTCTAAGGGCGCCCCACCTTCCTTTGGTCAAGGGAGGGAAGGTCGGAGCGGCTTCCCTGGGAAGTGATGGAGGTGAAGGAGGGAAGGGGCTGGTTGTCCCTGGTCTCTGGCCACGAGGCCGGGGCTGGAGCACCAAACTGTGCCAAGTTCTCGAGGACCTGGCCCCCACCCCAGGGGGGGCGGGGAGGTGCACCAGAATGTCCAGGGGCGGAGAGGGTGCCACAGAGAACACCTGTGGGGAGCTCTGCACACACCCTAACGGCCCCTGGCAGAGCTGCCCCAGGTGAGAGCGGGACGGAGACAAAAATCACAGCTTCTGGAGGAGTGGCTGGGAAGGGACTGGAACACTCATCGAGTATGAGGGGTGTTCCTTTTACAGAACCGACACTAGCTTATGTATCTCTGGAACATGTTCTCTTTCACACACGCCCCACCCGACCCCCCAGAGGCAGCTGGGCCTTGCTTCCGTGACTGCCAAGCGAGGGCGGGAGGCTATGGGAGCAGAGCAGGGCTGTGTGCTGGGGCTGAGGTGGCAGAAGGCACAAGAACCGAGTCCGGGACATGGGGAGGCAGCCAGGAGCATCGCTCAGCTTAGGAATAAACCAGATCCGGTCACTCCTGTCCACACAGGCCCAGTGCCCGGCAGCTGCCAGGGGGGCACCGGGAGTGGTCATGGGGCGCCGAGTGCTGCCCAGCCAGAGCGGGAGGCAGGCGGGGAGGCCAGCTGAGTGTGTGAAGGCATGGGGCTGTCAGACGGAGGAGGAGGCAAGAAAGAAGGCCGCCTCTAACGATATATATTAAAAATATCCATAGTTCTTGTGCATAAAATTCCATCATTCACATACGAGTATCACCCTGCCTCCCCTTTAAAAGAAAGATGGTGGTTTCCTTTTCAGGTCCACTCAGTCTTTATGGGCCTTGAGAACCGGCGACCCTCCCCTCCCCCCATCCCGCCGGCTGGCTGCCCGGGGCCAGCTGGTCACTCGAGCCTCCGCTTAGAGGGCGGGATCAGGTGCGGGGGCAGGTCGGTGGGCAGCTCGTGGCCCTCCAGCTTGACCTTGATGAGGTGGTTGGCCAGGGCGAACTCCTCGTCGTCCAGCAGCCCGTCCTTGTCCACGTCGGCCAGCTTCCAGATCTTGCCCAGCACCGTGTTGGGCAGCTTGGACTTCACCATCTCCTTCTTGGCGTTGGCGCCCGTGATCTTGCCGTTGACGGGCGACAGCGTGTAGAAGATCTCGTCGTAGGTGGGCTTGTCCTTGCCCACCACCCACTCGATGTCGTCTATGCCTTCCCCGGCCCCCTCGCCGTAGCCGTGCCCGAAGGGCCCGTTCATGGTGCCGTCGAAGGCCCCGCCCTTGACGACCTGGGAGGGCATCTGGGACTCCTCCTGGCGCACCATCACCATCAGCCGGGCGATGTCGTTGGCCAGCATGTCGTCCACTGTGTCCAGCAGCTTGGGCTTCAAGGCCTGGAACTTGGTGAAGTCTTGGGTCTGCAGGAGTTCCTGGGGGGGGGAGGGAGGAGGGGAGAAGGGTGGGTTGGGCCCTCCCAGACTCCAGGCGGAGTGGGCAAAGCCAGGGTTCCCAAGGGTTTCCTCCTCACAGCCCGACCACTTCACAGCTCAGGCAACTCGGTGATCCCCACTGGGCCCTGCGTCCCCCATTCATAACCTGGAAGGTAGAGTCCCTTCCTGGCAGGGCTATGGAGAGAATGAACTGGGATGAGGCCGAGTGCCTGGCCCTGACCCCATTCCCTGAGGACCTTCGGGTTGGGGGCTGGGGACTTCCCAGCTGCCTCCATCTTGGAGCCCCCTCCCACAGAGACCCCGTGCGCTGGCATCCTCCCGCCCTCCAGCCGTGAGGGCGGGCCCGGACCTGCATCTTGCGGAGGCTCGGGAAGTCGCCGGCGGAGATCTGATGCTCCCGCTCGATCTTGGCGTAGATCTCGCCCAGGTTGTTCACCAGCTCCTTCTTCTTGCTCTCTTTGCCGAACATGTTGGGCATCTCCTTCTTGAGGGAGCTGATGATGTAGGCGTGCACCTGTGGTGGGAAGGCGCGTCACAGGTTTCCTGGCCCCTCGGCAGGAGTGTGCCCTGCGCCTGGGCTGTGACCCAGGGGAGGTGGGTGGGAGGGGGCAAAGGCAGTCCAAAGCCCGTGTTCTGCTTCCTGCAGCCTCCCTCCCCAGGGACCCCTCCATGGGGCAGCCCCACCCCCCGCATGTGCAGACATGCGGACTCTCACATCGAGGTCATTAAACTCCCCTCTGTCATACCAAAGCCTTGGGGATGACTAAGGGTTAGAAAATGCCACCAGCTTCCCCCGATGTTTCCAGCTTTATCTCAGCTCCAATGCCTTGCTCAGACATTTGCCAATTTAAGGCGGCACACCTTCTTTCCGCAGACCAGGCTGGTAATGTTGTCAACCCTCCAGGGCACCAGCCCTTCCCATCCTCTGCCTTCGCCACCCAGTGCCCAGCCAGGAGGGCTGCAGCCAGCCAGCCTCCTTCTCCAGACTGATCTTCATCCATGATCACCCCCTTCAATCCCCCCTCGGCCTGGCCGGGCTGCCCTGGGCCGGGAGCCAGGCTGAGAATGGCCCGAGGGAACAGGCCTGTCCCAGAGCCGCAGCCAGAGTCAGCACAGAGAGCGCTCAGTCCGGGAGCAGGAGCAGCAGGTGGGAGAACAGGTCTGGAGCCGGGTTTCCCAGGCAAAGTGATTCCATGTGTCCTCAGGCCCGGAGAGACACAAGCATTTCTGAGGGACAGGCAGGAGGAAGTCTGCCCTTTGTTCTGTCCGGGAAGAGGGGAGCCGCCCTGCCCTGGTCTCTTCTGCGCTCACTGCCCTCCTCCTCATGCTGGGGTGTCCCTCATGCTCTGAGGTCAGGAGCCAATCACTCAGGTTTTCTCACAGGCTCCTTTCTGAGCTCCCGCAGCGACTCATCTAGAGAAGCCGCAGCCCTGTGTTCTCTGCGGCCTCTGCAGCCCGTCGAGGCACAGACCACGGGCTCCGTCCACGTGCAGACGGCTCAGCAGGGCAGACGGGCCTGAGAACCCGTCTCCCAGCGAGCTCCCGTGTGCTGGTCCGGCGCTCTGGGCAGCAGACCCGGCCGGTGGGGAAGGATGAGGATCAGGTCTCATCATTCAGGCCAAAAGCTACCTGACACCAGGCCTCCAGGCAGTGTGGGTGCCCTGGCCATGTGCTCTGTCCATGGCGGAGTCTCCAAACTCAGGGCTACACACTGCAGTGGCTCCCCGAGGCAGGACAGGCCCGGAGGGCTCTCGGTTCTCCCAGGACAGCCCAGCCAACCAGCGGGGAAGCCCATCCTCAGACCTGGCCTCAGGGGCCCGGTGACGGCTTCGCAGGCCACAGGGCTGCTTTCTCCAAAGCCAACGCCCACCGCTGCCTCCCTAGCCTCTGCGCGCCGCCCTGCTCTCTGCGGCCCTTTCATCCGAGATCGCGACACACAGGGCCTCTGCAGGCCACTGTCGCTGACCGGCCACCCCAGGGCCTCATGTGCTTGGCCAGACACTGAGATTCCAACATCTTGAGCAATTCAGAAGTTGCCAGAGGTGCCAGCAGGCCCTGTGCTTCCGCAGAGGGACAGGGGCGGTTCAGCAGGCCTCTGGGGACTGAGGCCGCCCAGCATCCTCTCTGGGCCCACAGGCTAGAAGCCCACCTCTCCACCAGCTTCCTGTCCTGCTTAAGCATCAGCTCCCACCAGAGGCCCCCAGCCTGGCCTGGCCCACCAAGCTAGCTGCCCAGTCTGCTTCTGCAGCGGCCTGTGGTCTCCCCAAATTGTGCTTTATATGCTGTATGCTTCCCCCCCGTGGCTGACCAGCGCTGTCAGTCCCCACTGTGTCCCCAGCGCCAGCATCTGCCGAGTTCACTTCAGTGCTCAAGGGACCTGGCGGGGGAAGCCCGTGAGGCAGGGGTTCTCAAACTTTTTAAAGTGGGGGCCAGATCACGGTCCCTCAGAGAGCTGGAGGGCCGGACTATATGAACTACTAATTCCTACTGTAACACCTCGGCTGCGCTCACTGCCCAAAAAACCTGGCGGGCCGGATCAGACTCCTCTGCGGGCCGCATGTGGCCCGTGGGCCGTAGTTTGAAGACGCCTGCCGTGAGGCCTTAAGCTGCGCCTCCGCCCACTGCCACTCCCCAGGCTGCTGGGGGTACAGAGGGGCCTTCCAGTTTGAGGTTTATGCACATTAAGAATTTCACTTAAAAAACAGTTGCGCCCACAGGTGCAGAGAGAGGGCTGGTTCAGACAGTGCAATGGGGCTGGGGCTGGGGGTCTGCAGAGATGGGCCTTGGGCACCCCGAAAGGCAGGGCAGACCAATCCCCGGCCCCAGTGGCAGTCCCAGCACAGGAGCCCACCGGCGCAGCCGTGCCCACCGGGGCCTACCTTGGCCAGCCTCGCCCGCTTGATGAGGTCGTTGAGCTTCCGGAGGGCGGCGTTGCGGGGCAGGGACTGGATGTCTTTGAACAGGTCCTGCTCCTCGGCCTCGAAGAGCTTGCGGTTGTCGGGGATGAGGAGGGGGTGGGACCAGAAGGAGCCGATGTAGACCCGGACCACCTCGGGCGTGTTGATGATCTTGCCCAGGGACCACATGAGGGCCCCGTACACCCGCATCAGCTGCTGCGTCTCGATCTGGTCGGCCTTGTTCAGCACCACGCGGATCTTGTCCTCGTGGTTCTTGAGGGCCTTGATGACCTCGGAGAACTCGTCCGAGATGTCCAGCTTGTGGGCGTCGAAAAGCAGGATGATGCGGTCGACGCGCTCGGCGAACCACTCCAGGACGGCCGCGAAGTCGTACCCTGTGGGGAGAGGCGGTGAGCTCAGGCCCCGGGGACCGGTGGTCCCTCCCCACCTGGTCTTTACATCCCAGAACGTGCTCGCGGCACCCTGAGGGAGTCATCGGGCCTCCCCCTTCTGTACCCGCCACCGTAGCGCCCTCACCCATGCAGGGTCTGGCGTTAAGAGACACTTAGAAAATAAGCAACGCAAAGGAAGTCACGAAGCCCACGCTCTGAAGTGGGTCTGACTATGGCCGGGGTGAGGAGACCCCAGCAGCGCGGCTCAGCCCAGTGTGGCCAGGACAGACTCTCTGCCAGCCAGGCGCCCTGGCACAGCAGTGACAGCGAAAAACAGCACGCGCGCCTGCGGCCACTGCCTGCCAGGCTCCCTGCTCTGCGGGGTCTCACGCATTCCCTACAACAGGGGCTGGCAGACTGCAGCATGGGGCCCAAATCTGCTCCCTCCCCCCTGCTTCCCCACAGGAGGCTCCACTGGGCTGCACGGCCGGCTGCACGGCCAGCTGCACTGCCGAGGCTGCTTCTGTCTGCAGCGCGGAGTTCAGGGGGTTGCGACAGACCGTAATGCCTGCCGAGCCTACAACGCCGAGTCTCTGACCCCGAATGAGTTTGCTGACCTCTGCTCCACAGCAAGCTCATGAAGCGACAAACCACTTCCCTCTCGAGACACTTCCCTAAAGTGCAGGCCGGCCTGATTGTTTCCCCTCCTTCACTGCCGGCTCCTCGGCCAGTGGGGCCTGGGCACCGGCATGAGGCAGAGCGCTGACCGCAACTCTTCCTTCAGCACAACTGTCCGTTTCAGCTGGACACACCCCTCCCTTTGTGTGACCCTTTGTCCTTTCTCCTCTCCTTGGCTAGAATGTCCACGTGACCATGGAGCCGGAGCGGCCACCTTGGGGTCGGAGCGCAGAGCTGAGCGGCCAGGCTGGCCTTGCTGGCTGCTCCTTCGCACACAGCCACCTGGTATCTGACCGGGCCGGGGTTTGGGGTTGGATTTGTATCTTGTGTTGTAATTGCACTTCAAAACGTTTCCCCTTCTCTCACTGCCCCCAGAGAAGGGAGACTTTCTCTCTTAGGAATCCCGAGGAGAGGCAGGAACCAATGGGAACAGGGACAAGAGTCTGGGAAGCCTGGGTCCCAGCCCCCGTGCATGTTCCCTCTCCGGGGATTCTGGGCACCCTCCTTGTCCCTGGGACCTGTCCTCTCTTCCTCACCTGCTCCCCATGGGCCCCCCAAATGTGGGCCGACCCTCTTAGGAGCCCCCAGTGCTTCCCAGAGGGCAGCTGAGCTCCGGAGATTTAGCCAGAGAAGCCCTCCTGAGGAGAAGAGCCAGGGACACAGACCAGCCACACCGATCTCCCCCTCCCCCTCCCCGCAGCCCCTGCCGGGTGGGGATTCAGACCTGTTTTCTAGGCCATGGCACAGAGAAGCAATCAGGTCCAGGAGGAGGCCAAAGAAAAGGACAAAGTGTCACGAAAGGCCCAGTGCAACCCACAGGGCCGGGAGGGCAGCCCCGCGCTAGGAACCTGAGCAGCGGGCCGGCTCAGGGCTCAGTGCCAGGCCCCGGCCCGGCCCGAGAGGCCGCCTCCTGGGCCAGAACCCGGGCCCCTGCCTGGCTGGATAAATATTCTGGCTGCCAGGCCCAGGTTCGAGTGCGCTTCAGAGCTGTCTGCACGCCTGGAGCCACGGCGTTCCCAGCCTCTCCCCGGGAACTCAGAAAACAGGCCCTAAAAGACGGTTCTGGGGTCAACTCCCAGCTCCAGCCACTGACTGTGACCTTCAGTGCTTAACTCTGCGTTACTCATTCTTCGTCTATCCAGTGTGAAAACCAAGTCCTTCTAAGACATGGGAGGTCACATGAGGCGACGTGCTGGGCTCCCAGCGCAGGCCCAGGCACTGGGATGACTTCCATGGAGGCGGGGGCGAGGGGAGAGGTGACAGGGCCACTGGAACAAGGGACAAGCAGCTGGGATTGCGTCACTGCTCAAGAACTATGCAACCGATGTCGGGTCTACTCTGACAGGGGCAGCTCTCCTCTTTGGCAAGACGGAGACTGAAGGAAGCCCCAAACCACTGCTCTGTTCACACATGGCAGCCTCTCCGAGCTTCGCCTACCCCAGCAGCCAGGAAACAGGATGCTCTGACCAGAGGCAGCCACTCAGCTGGTTGGGGTTTCTTAACGCGGTGGAGGTAGGTGGAAGGGGGCGGGGACAGCAAAGCCCTTAGGACTCTGAACCCCCAGGCTGGCAGGGGCGCAGCCAGCCCTCCGAAGGCCCGGGCAGCTGGCTGGAAGGGCAGGGCCACCAGCCTCCCGTGGCAGTGCGGCAGGGCATGGAGCAAGGCATGCTGCTGCCAAAGTACAGCTCCGTGGCCCCAGCACATGGAGGCCCAGCGCCACGGAGCACGCCCAGAGCGAGCGGCCTGCAGCAGAGCAGGAAGGAAGGCGGAGCGCAGGCGGAGGACAGCAGGGCAGGGAGCGCGGCGGTGCCGGCTGGGGCTCCGGAGGCTGCAGGCTGCCCAGGCCGCTCCGCCAGCGCCTTTTATGGCTGGCTCTGCGGCCAGCAGGTCAGCGCTGAAAAAGCGATGACTCAGGACTGAACAGAGGCTCTCTCTCAGCAGAAACGAGGCCCTACTTCTCCCCTCGGCAAACCATTTGTCCTCAGACTGACCGAGTTCAAGTGACCAGAGTCCCACAGCTGGGGAGGCAGCGATGCCAAAATGAAAGCACTGGAACAGGGGCGCCCTGATGGGCTGGGCTCAAGCCCAAGTTAGCTTTGGCCCGGGAGTGAGGACAGCGCGGGGAGCTGAGGTCACCCCCACACTCCACCCAGCGGGCCTCCCCCTCCCCCAACGGTGAGGGGCCAAGAGCACGATGGGAAAGGGAAAGGAGGAGGTGGAGTGAGGCCCCAGAGCCCCAGCCTGCAGATCCCTCCGCCCCAGCCAAGCTGAGCGCCTGGCGGCAACACACTGTCACTCACCAACACCTCAACTCAGAGCCAACAGAGCTAAGCCCGTTTTTTGCAGGTGAATGAAATTTCCTGTTTATTATGGAAAGCGCTCACTTTTGGTGAGAGAGAAGGGGGAGGTCGCGGTTCCATTCCTGGTCAGGGCACATGCCTGGGTTTTGGGCTTGACCCCTAGAGGGGGTGCGTAGGAAGCAGATGTGCAATGATTCTCTCTAATCATTGATGTTTCTCTCTCTCCCTTTCTGAAATCAATAAAAACAATCTTTTAAAAAATGGTTAAGTCTAGCTCTGGCCAGTGTTGCTTAGTGGTTAGAGGGTGTTGGGTTAGATTTCTGGTCCAGGTCATGTTACCTGCGTTGCAGGTTTGATCTGTGCGGGAGGCAACCCTCTCCCCACCCTCTTTGCTTCCCTCCCACCCCGCCCAAGAATCCATGGAAAAAATACCCTCGGGTGAGGATGAACAAAACATGGGTAAGTGTTATGTTGTGCACATTTAACCCTCCCACACACACAGTCATGGGGCCTGGGAGATGGGAGGGGCAGGGTGGAGCCCATCAGGCTGTGAGGACAGGCGGCCCTCACCCTGGTGGCTTCCTGAGCCTCCTCTGGGTCCCCTCTGCCTTCCGGGGTGCCTCCTGAGGGGTCTGCCTTCCCCACCAGCCGTGCTTCCCTCTCCCCACCCCAGCACCCAGCTCCGAGGCGCAGAGGCAGCACTGTGATTGGAGCCTGCTCGCCCTGTGCAGCACCCTCCAGACACAGGCGTTCCAGCAGCCAGAGGGGAAAAGCTGCTTCAGACATTCCGAAAGCTTCTAGAACATGAACAATAGAGCGTTTGTCTCCAATCACCTTCTGTTTCCTGCCATTCAAGCTGCGTGGGCCTGGGCATTTCTTACCATAGCTCTCCATCACACATTTCCAACTCGTGCTGGACCAGGAGAGCAAAACAAATATTAAAGCGCTAAGAATCACCCAGTTGGTGTGGCTCAGTGGTTGAACTTTGACCCATAAACCAGTAGATCCCAGTTCAATTCCCGGTCACGACATATGCCCAGGTTGCGGGTTCCATCCCCAGTAGGGGGTGTGCAGGAGGCAGCTAATAATTTTCTCTCATTACTGATGTCTGTCTGTCTCTCTCTCTCCTCCTCTGAAATCAATAAAATAAAATAAAATTAAAATCTGCACTGTACACAAATGTTTATAGCAGCTTTATTCAAAACTGCCCCAAACTGGAAACCCAAATACCCTTCACTCGCTGAACGGATAACAAACACTGGTGAGTCCATCGGCTGGGCCAGCACAGCAACAAAAGGGGCAAACCACTGACGCTGAGGCACGTGACCAACCGAGATAGCACAGGCCGAGTGAAAACAGACACACACCAGACACCAACGGGATGACTCCACTTCAGACATTCCGGAAAAGGCAAAGCTTTAGGGACCAGTGTCAGAGCAGTGGGTTGCCGGGGATCAGGAACTTTCTGGGTGATAGGAAGACTACACCTCGGTCACGGTGGTGGTTACAGGACTGCTTCAGGGAGCTGTGCACCTGAACAAGGTGAGAGTGACTGTGTGTGATGTAGACCTCAGTACACCTGACCACAAGACAGGAGGACAGGGCCAGAGGGAGGACAGATGGACTCTGGAGCCAGGCCCCCATCTGAATCCTGGAACTTCTCAACAACCAGCAGCGCGACCCCAGCAAGGCCACGTTCCCTGAGCCTCAGCGTCTTCATCAGTGATGTGAAGCACTGCTGGGGCATCGAGGAGCGCCTGGCACACTGTAAGCTCTTGGTAAATGTTTGCTAGTATTTACTCCAGGACCTGGACTCTGGACTCAAGAAGCTTTGGTTCTGATGGGTGTGTGGGCAACGACCGCTCTAAGGCGTGAAGAATGCCTCGAACCCCAAATATAAACTGAACATTTGCAGGCGCTCAGGCCAGCTGCTACCCAGCCGGCCGCCGGGCTGGCAGCCCGGAACAGGTGCCGCATGCCGGCACCAGCTGGTACCACTCCTCCGTAGGCAGTGCCCACACCCCTCGGCAGAGCCGGCAGCTTTCTCATCCTGGACTTGGGCCAAAAGCTGTCCGGCTGGACAGGGGCAGGGGTGGGGGGCAGCGGGGAGAGGAGGGCTTTCAGGAGGGAGCTGCCCAGGGCCTGAGCACCCAGGGGACCTGGAATCTGAAGGGAAACCCCGCTGAGTCAGTGCTTCCCCATCCTCCAGCTCAAGATGCTATTGGGAAGGGCGCCTTCCTCATCAGAGTCTGGGAAGTCCTGGGTTTCCCAGCGTCTTTGTTTCCCATCAGCTGACACCGCAGGGCACTCTGCTGTGCCCTGGGCACCGGGGCAGGAGCCCATGTAGAGACGCCTGCAGCCCGGACACGAACATCACCCTTTCCCTTCTGTGCCGCTCTGGCCCTAAAGCACCGCCCGGGACTGGAACCTCCCGCCATTAGCTGTGCTGGGGCGCTGGGAAGCAGGAGCACACAGCACTCCAGCCTGACAAGGGCCTTTTGGGAAACTCCACGGAGCATCCTCTGGCTGAAAGCCTGGTGAAGCTCTGGCCTGGAGGGCTTTTAGGTCTGGGGCCTCTGAGGAGGCGGTCAGCATGAGGGTCAGCGCCAAGGGAAGGCTCAGGGCTGGGGAGGCAGAGCCAGCAGGCCGGCTTCTGGTCTGAGACAGACCCTGGGGCCAGGGACAGTGAGAGGAGGGCAAGTGAGAACCCAGGGACCAGGCAGCCGTGGTCAGGGCTCCGAGGGCTGGTGCAGCAGACAGGAAAGGAAGATGCCAGCCTGTGACTTCCGGGCCGTGCTGGTCTCAGGCTGGCAGAGAAGCCCTGCTCAGTGATGACCGAAGAGGGTCAAAGGCTTGTCCGACCCAAGCTCTCGGGGCTCCCTCACCCAGAGCGCCCTCTCAGCACATGCAGTGTGAGCACAGCTTCTGCTGGGTTCCCACCCTCACACCAGCGTGTCACCTTGGGCTAATTACTCAACTTTGCTAAGCCTCCGTTTCCTCCTCTAAAAGCAATAGCTTCCTCTTAGGTGCAGCTGCTGTGACAACTGCGTGAAGTGAGTTCACGTGGCACAAGGCCAGGCACAAGGCCAGCCGGCTCCGACCTCCTAATCCAAGTCTAAGCAGCACTTCACCGCTGCCACTCCTTCCACATGGAAAACGAGACTCGAGTTCCAGCCCAGCCCAGCCACGCGGCAACGGCAGGGAGCGACTGGCTGGGACTTCCGCCTGAAGACCCTGATGCGACCGACTGCAGGCACCGAGCAGCGGGGAAGCCCAGCCCCCGCCCAGCCGGCCCAGACGCCCTTTGGGACGCCCTGTCTGTCGCACGGGCAGCACTCCCGATGCACCCGCGTCCGCAGGTCACTCTCGCGCTGACACAGGAGGACGTTATCTACAAAGTTACTCCGAATATTAGCCCAACAGAGAAGCGGGCTGCTTGGTCCCACCTTAGCTGCCAGCAGATCCCCTGCACACATGAGGGACCACGGGAAAGGCAGGGACCGGCAGCAGGGTGGGAAATGGAAGCCGATGTCATGAGCAACTCCAATGCACACTCCTCCAGAGGATGTTCTGTCTCCAGGGAGCGAGGCTGGCGAACCAGCCGCCATGCTACTTGCCCGGGACCGGGGCTGCTGCTGGCTCTGTCTTTCTGGGAGGGAAACACCTGCTTTCCACGCAGCAGAGGGAGCAGAGGCGGCGGCCAGGAAGCCTGGACGCACTGCCCTGCTCTGACGTCCCTCTGGGCCAGGTGGCACGGGACCTTTGCAGGAACTGACGGTGGGCTTCAGAGAGAAACCCCCTCCCTTCCCATCCACCATGGCCAGCACCCTGGACCCGCACCCAGCACCTCTGAGAGGCCTTCCTCCTGCTGACACTGACATGTTCCACGGCAAATTCCAACTCGGTACCTTTTAGTAAAACACTGTAAACCGAGACCTCCAGCGTTACGAAGGGAAAGAAATGGCAAAAGCAGTTTTTGTCTCACTACTTCACAGGAAGAAAACCCTTCTCCTTTCAGAAAAATGCATTTGCCTTTTTTGTTTTTAAACATTTATTTGAGAGGGAGGAAGGGAGAGCAGCAGTAATTTTTGTTATTCCACTAATTTATGCTTTCATTGGTTGCTTCTTGTACGCGCCCTGACGGTGACTGAACCCGCCATCTTGGAGAATGACAATGACATTCTGACCAACTGAGCTACCCAGCAGGGCCCTGTGCTTCTCTCTAAGCCACCTCCTTGCGGCCATGATGGGTGGGAAGGCCTGAGACTGCCCGGGGCCCCAGATGGCCCACACTGGACACTGGAGAAGACGGCAGGCCCACAGCGGAGAGGTGGGAAGCTAACGGAGCATCTCCCGCTGGCTTCCTCTCCCAGGACCTGCCGTCTGCCTGCGCCTTGGGGCCAGGGCTGCCTCGCCCACCACGGGCTCCCCAGCCTCCAGTCAAACACACTGTGTGACTGGAGGGAGCACGGAGGCCCTGCTCTGGGAGAGAAGGGGAGGCAGGGCGGCAGCACCCTAGCAGACAGGATCTGGGCGCCTAATGCAGTAAGACATCCACTCCCACCTTGTCAGCGGCTGGGCTCTGCACAAGCTGAAGTGCTGAAGACAGCCCAGCAGGGGACTTCCCAGCACTGGTGCAAAGAGCTTTCTGAGTTCCCTTTTCCGTGACAACAGGGGCCATAGAACCCTAAATCCTCTCCCTACACATCCTCCCTCCCAGCTCTGAAGGCCGCAGTGAGGGCGGCATTCTGGGAAGATATGCCTCTTTGTGAGCTCCTGTCCTTTATGCAGACACACACAACTGGCCTGTGGGGCTGGGAGCGTGTGGAAGCCCAGAGGTGGCCAGTCAGAGCCCCTCCAGGTCATTAAAAAGAACGCTCCATGGAGGTTCAGAGAAAGTCCCTCTAGGATAGCTCACTCTGGAGGAGACTGAGAACAAATCCCCCTTTGGGGGACTCTCCCTTTAAGAGTAACCGATTCAGCTTTTCTGGCCTTATTTTGGCAAATGTCAAGCCTTCTGCTTATCAGGCACTTTCTTAAAACCAAGTTGGAACAGTAACAGCAGTAAGAGAAAACTGGCCCTGGCCTTTAAAAAGGGGTCCCTAAATCTGCTCCCTGAACCCCTAGGATGTCATTATCCTTTGGAGGAGAACCTAAAAGCTTAAGACAGAGCCAGAGCAGGCCAGTGAGCTCTGATGCAATCCTATAGGCAGCAACTCAGGCCTGGGAAGGAAGAGGTTTGCCAGCACCAATGGCTGGGCCCCAGCCCTCACAGCTACAGCAGACACACACTACCCCCCGAATCTCAGGCTTCGGGCTTCAGTGCAAAGCTCATCATGATGAGGGAAAGGGTGCAGGGAAAATTTTCGAGTTGATGGTAAACAAACTTCCCTTGTCCTCAACCCCTCTGAGACTGCTCTCTTTTCATTTTCACATTTGCAGCTGCAGGCTTCACGCCTGGCCTGCCAGTTGTCCTCTGCCTGCCCCCGTGCACCTCTAGGCCCCGTGCTCCCCTGCCTTCTGCAAAAGGAGGGGCTGGGAGTAGACAGCAGAAACAGAACCCAGTTCAGGCACATCCTGAACAAGATCTTCAGAAAAGCTGGACAAAACCGAACCAGGAGTTCACACGACTGAATGTGTCTGATGCCCTCATACTCAGCACAAACAACTTCCGCTGGGAGGTTGCTGCTTGTAGGCATTTAAGCAATTTCAACACATTTCCACTAGCCCCTAAGCATTTAACAAATTCCTGCCAGTCTCCTCTGGGAGCTTGCTAGAGTCCAGCTGATTTCCCAAGCGCCTGCAGGACTCACTAGGAATGTGCACGGCGTTGGGAGGCAAAGCTTTGAAACACAAACTGAGGTGCGTGAGCCCAGCCGGGCCAGCATGGCTCAGTGGTTGAGCATCGACTTATGAACCAGGTCACGGTTCGATTCCCGGTCAGGGCACCTGCCGGGGTTGTGGGCTCCATCCCCAGTGTGGGGTGTGCAGGTCAATGATTCTCTCATTACTGATGTTTTTATACCTCTCTCCCTCTCCCTTCCTCTCTGAAATCAATAAAAAAAAGTTTTTTTTTAAAAGGAGTGAGCCCAGAGAGCCAGGGCTGGCTTGTTCACGGTCAGCAATGCTGGCTGAGGTACCTTGGAGCCCAGATACTCAGCTATTTTCTGTGACCGCACAGCCAGTCGGAGGCCCCAGCTCCAGTCCTGGCTTCCTTCCCAGCATGCCCTAGGGGCGGGAAAGCATGACATCCACACGTTGGCTGTGGTTTCACCTGATGGCTCTTGTAACTTCAGCAAAGGAGCCAAGGAAGGAAGGAGCTCCTTGGCTGCGAGAACTGTGACAGAGGGCCGGTGGGCAATGGGCTCCCCTTGGGCTGGGGCAGGCCTCAGGGCAGCATCGGGGCTGCATCGCAGACCTCAGATGGGAGCGGCCCTGGGCTGCGGTCCGTACCTCTGCTGATGCGCTGTTTCTCTCCGGACAGGATGCCGGGCGTGTCGATGATGCTGATGCTGTCCAAGACCGGGTTGGGCAGCTGGGCGCACATGAACCTGCACAGACAAGAGCCGGGGAGAGAGGTCAGGACTCAGTTATCGCTGCTCTAGAGGGCACAGCGGTGCTTTCTTTCTTTTCTCCCATAATTTTTTATTATTATTGATTTTTTTACAGAGAGAAAGGGAGAGGGATAGAGAGCCAGAAACATTGATGAGAAGCTTCGATCAGCTGCCTCCTGCACACCCCCTACTGGGGATATGCCCAAAACCAAGATACATGTCCTTGACTGGAATCGAACCTGGGACCTTTCAGTCCGCAGGCCGACACTCTGTCCACTGAGCCAAACCAGACAGCGGTGCTTCCTGTGCTCCATCGCCACCTCTGCTTCCTTTCCAAGAGCAAGAAACTTACAGGAGGTTTTCTAACATCTTAGCTGCCAGGGGTGGCCAGCAGACCGCACACAGTCTCTTAACTGATCCAGCCAGCAGGCGCAGACTGACCCACATCAGCACGTCCCTCACATTCGGCTTTCCCCCGGAGTTCAAGGGTTCAGCACTCAAGCTGCTGACATGTTAGCATGAGCCTAGGTCACCATTCAACCACGGGCTACAATTCTTTCTTTTTAAAAAGTGTTTTAATTTATTTTCTTTATTTTATTAATCCTCACCAGAGGATATTTTTTCCATTGATTTTTTTTTTTTAGAGAGTGAAGGGAGGAGGAGAGACAGAAAGGGAGAACAGTCGATGTGAAAGTTCCCTCTTGCATGAGCCCTGATCGGGACCAGGAATTGAGCCTGCAATGGAAATATGTGCCCTTGATCAGGAATTGAACCTGCAACCCTTCAGTCCAAGGGCCGACACTCTAACCACTGAACTAACTGACCAGGACTGGTTTTTATTGATTTTAAGGAGAAAGGAAGGAAGAAGCATCACGTGAGAAACACTGATTGGCTGCCTCCTGCATCCTTTCTCTCCCCCCGCCCCTCCCCCCAGCAGTGGGAATTGAGACCACAATCTGGGCATGTGCCCTGACAGGGAATTGAACCAGCACATCTTTGGTACATGAGACGATGCTCAACCAACTGAGCCACACTGGCCAGCGCACCACTACCTTTCCACACACCAAAGAGAGTAAGGAGATCCTTTGCTACCGCTGCTGGGCCCAGCCCTTCCCTTCCACCCAGCTCCGTGGGGGAGGGACTGCGGCGGGTGGCCAGTGAGAGCTGGAGGACTACCCAGGCTGTTGGTGGGCAGGGAAGTAGACATCATTCTCTGAAAGTCAAAGCGTGAAGGAGGCAGCTGATCAATAATTGATGTTTCTATCTCTTCCCTCTCTGAAATAAAAATTTAATAAAATCTTTTTAAAAAAAATGAAGCCACAGAGAGGCTGGCAACTCATGAGGGAGGACTTGGCTGTGTATGCCTGAGCTCCCACTGGACTCAGAACAGCCCAGAGCAGCACGGGGCTCCCAACTGGAGCAGCGACTTTTTTTATATATATATTTTATTGATTTTCCACAGAGAGGAAGGGAGAGAGATAGAGAGCTAGAAACGTCGATGAGAGAGAAACATCGACCAGCTGCCTCTTGCACACCCCCTACCGGGGATGTGCCCACAACCAATGTACATGCCCTTGAATGGAATCGAACCCGGGACCTTTCAGCCTGCAGACTGACACTCTACCGCTGAGCCAAACCGGTTTCGGCAGCGACTCTTGATTAGACACAGAAAGGCCCTTTGACAAGGCCTCTGGGAAAGGTATTGTGTGCGCTGACCCAGCGTGTGCAGGACACAGGCTTACAGCTGCCTTTCCAGCAATAGGGAGGAATCCAGCCGATCAGCTTCCCCTTTCGGCCCCACCCCTTGGTGACCAGTGGCCCCAAGGCCAAGGGTGGAAAGTCCTGCCTACAAACAACAGAGCCGAGCCAGCTGCCCACAAGGCGAACAAACCTTGGACCTCACCCTCCCGGTGCCGGCAGTGCTGTGTGCTGTAAACAGTGTGCGCCAGGCCTGGGCTCCTGCTGGGGAAGGCGTCACTGGAGGGAAGGCCAAACAGAAAGGATTCGGAGGAAAACTGGCTCGGGTAGTGGCATACTGGTACACAAATGCCTTGTAGCCCTGGCCGTTGTGACTCGCTTGGTTGGGTGTCGTCCAGTGCACTGAAAGGTCACTGGTTCGATTCCTGGTCAGGGCAGGTACCCAGGCTTCATCCCTTTTATCCTGATACTAAGCAGTTTATCTTGGTGCAGGAGGCAGCTGATGGATGTTCTACTCGGGCATCGATGTTTCTCTCTCTCTCTAAAAATCAATAAAAATGTTAAAGAAATGAAGCCTGGCAGATGAGCCTGGTGAACACGTGTAGGACTCAGAAACAACTGCTGTGCGGTGGAAAACACTCCGGAGCAGGCGGTACAGAGGCCTCCCCTCCCATTGTCTCACCAACAAGGATGCTCAGATTTCTCTTCACTACGAGGGGTGGGAACGGCCACACAATGAGTTTTCACAGGACCAACTTAGGGCACTGACCGCCCTGCCTCCCTCAGTCAGCTCCATCCGATTTTGGTCTTAGAACAGCCACTTAGGGGGAAAAGACCGGAAAGTCAAGTTCATGACTCAATGGGTCTCTTTAAGAGCCTGGGAGAGGCTGTGCCAGCCAGAGAAGAGCCCCCTTTGTGTGCCCTGCTGGCCAGGAGGCACAGGCTGACACAGCCCAGGCCCCCCACCCTCGGCTGCCAGGCCTTCAGGCAGGGCCATAGCATGTGGGGTGGGGACCCTCTTGAGATGAGGTGGCGGCAAGAAGGACACAGTGTGGCTGCTGGGTCACCAACATCACCCAGCCCTCCCGAACGGCTCGCTGCCGGTAGAAGCGGCAGCAGCGGGCTGCACAAACAGTCCACAGGCAACCACTTGGGGGTGAGCGCCACCAAGCACCTCGGCTCAGGGCCGTTAGTTCCCTAAACTAATGAGGTGGGGATGGCCTAGGTCAGCGGTTGCCAACCGGTGGTCCTCAGGCCATTGGTGGTCCGTGAGGTCCGAAAGGCTGGCGGCTGCTGGCCTAGATGCTGAGCTCCCTTCTAGCTCCAAAACGAGGTCTGCAAATTCAGAAAAGTGGTCACATGCGCTGGTCGGGTAGTTCATTTGGTTAGTGTCGTCCCAATACACACTAAGGTAATGGTCAAGCACATGTAAGAATCAACCAATGAATGCATGGATGGGTGGAACAGCATCTCTCTCTCTCTCTCTCTCTCTCTCTCTCTCTCTCCCTTCCTCCCTGTCTAAAATCAATGAAAAAAAACACAGGCCACATGCCCATTTCTTCTTCCAAAAAAAGGTTTCCTATCACAGCCGAAGTGGAAACCTGAGGGCAGATGAGGTAGGCATAGCTACCCTTCCCGCCAGCTTCCCAAAGTTCTGCGCGAACACAGAGACCTAATCATGCCTGGAATTCCCGGCACAGCGGCCAAGTTTTCCACAAGCTGCACCGCCCCACCAGCTCGCAGCCTGAGCCAATCCCCTATCTACAGGCACAGCAGCTCCAAACCCAGCATCCCAGGAGAGGCTCCGGCTCCGAGGCCGCACCTCTCCAGGCGCCTCCCCAGAGGGTGCTCGGCTCAGGCCCCCACCCCCAAAGCCGCCCGCCCGCTGTCCAGCCGGAGGGCCAAGACAGCAGCAGCCTGTCTCCCTGCTAAGGGTCAGCCCTGTGACTGCAGACGGGCCTGGGCGCGGACTGGGGGAAGCCGGTCCACCCTGCCCAGCTGGACAGCCTGGGAAGGAATGCGATCACACAGGGCGGAGACCTGGAAACCGGACGGAGCCCGGCATGCGCGCCCCTCCTTGAGTGGGAGGCGGCAGGTCGGTGAGGTCCCCGGGCACGCACCATGGGGAGGAGGGTAAGGGGTTTAGGAACACGGCCTGGGGCTCCGAGCTCCTTTACGGAAGAGAGAGTTTGGCTGGGTAAGTCAGCGGGTTCCCGGTTCCATCCCCGGTCAGGGCACACACCAAAACCAGCCAACGAATATGTAAGTAAGTGGAACAACAAACTGATGCTTCAATCTCTTTCTAAAATAATTTTTTTAAAAATCAATCAACAGTATTTTTTAAAAAGTGAGTTTGGCTGTTTGCACTCCTTAGAGGTCAATGCCTCTCCTGGGCAGCATCGTGAAGGGCAGACTCTTGGAGGACGGATCCTCTCATCAGGAGAAGGCAAGTTTCACCCATTTAACTGGGGAAACTTAACCAAGTAGGTGAAGGAACCTCCTAGTGCGTCTACAGAGGGATTCCGGGTCCCAGGGTCACCCCCTGACCCTTAACCCCTAAGGCAGCCCAGACCCTGAGACAAGTGTTCCAGCCCACGGGGCCCTCCCTGTCCCCCTCAAACCCGGCCCCCGGGGGGCGCAGCACAGCCCAGCAGCAGAGGGCTGGCTAAGAGCTTCACCACATTCTCCCACTGAGAAACACAGCTGGGGGAGGAAGGGGTGGTTTGAATGAATTCGGTGCGTCCAGTCTGGGGGACGCATGTGGGGACAAGACTAAACCCCTGGATCTGAGGGGAGTGGGGCTGGCTCTGCGGGGAGTTAAGCTGATCACCTAGAAAATTCCGGGAGGTGACAGACCCGGGGCGGGGGAGCCGGGGATGCCCAATCCCGGAGCCACAGGTGGGTGTCCCAGGGAGCGGCAGAGGACCCTGTCCCGGTCCCTGTCCCGTCCCAGGGAGTGGTCCTGAGGGTCTCGCCGGGGCCTCGGAGACAAAGGACGGCGGCGGGGCGGCGGCCGCGGGGGAGCGGAGCGCGGGGCCGGGGCTCCGGCGGCCCCCTTCCCCGGCTCCCCGGCTCCCCGGGGCAGGGGGCGAGGAGTACCTGTTGAGGAAGGCGTTGCCGAAGGCGTTGAGCTTGCGGAAGGGCCGCCGCGGGTCCACGACGAGCGCGTTGCCCGGCACCACGCCCTCAGTGGGGCCGTGCATGACCGCGATGAACGAGTCGGTGGTGGGCTCGGGCCCGATGCGCATTCCCGGGAAGTCCTGCTCGATCAGGTGCCGGATGAAGGTGGTCTTGCCGGTGCTGTACTGGCCCACGAGCAGCACCATGGGCTTGTTGTCGAAGTCGGCGTCTTCCAGCGCCGGCGAGTGGAACTCGTGGAAGCGGTAGTGCTCCTCCAGGGGCAGCAGCTTCTGCGAGTACAGCTGCCGCAGCCCCTCGGCCACCGTCTGGAAGAGCTCCGGCTCCTTCTTGCGCCGCGCGTCCTTGCTCACCCAGCTGAACATGCTGCCGGACGCCGGGCGGGCTGCTGCGGGGAGAGCGGCGGCTGCGGCGGGCAGAGGCGCGCACCGAGGCGGGGCCCGGCCGGCCGAGGGGCGGAGAGGCGGCGGCCGGCTGGCGGGGCCGGGGGCGGGAGGGGGCCGCACTGCGCAGGCGCACGTCACAGGCCCTCGGCGGAGTGAGGCGCGCCCCGGCCCGCGCCCTTTATAAGGCCGGCCTCGGCGCGGGGGCGTGCGCGCCGCTGGGGGCGGGGCGCTGGGAGGGGGGCGGCGCCCGGCCCGCGGACCCCGCGCCACGTCTTCCCCGCGCCCTCTCCCATTGGCCGATTCCAACTCTCGCGAGCGCTGCCGGCTCGCTCCCCGCCCGCCCGGGTGCCATGGCAACCACGCTTGTTTCGCCTCACACCCAGTGGGCGGCTCCCGGAAGTGCTGCGGTGGGAAAGGCGGGAAGCGGGCGTCGGGCTCGAGGAGGCCGGGGGCCCGCGTGCCTTCCAGCCTCCGCGAGATGCCGCGTTCAACACCCCAGCTTCCCGACCACGGGCCCTCCCGCAGTGACCCCCCAAATGGCTCAGAATCCCAGGAGGCTGGGAGGGGCCCGAGGCCAGCGCCCATCCGCCTGCCCTTCCTTGCCACCCCCATCCTCTCGCTCCCACTTCCTGACGCATCCACCCATCCCCGCATCATTCTGCTCTGGGAGAGGCAGTAGCCAGAGACGGTAGAGGAAGCTGAACATCCCGGGCGGGGTGGTGACTCGCAGAGAAAAAATGCGGAGGGTGAGACCTTGGGGGAAGTCTGACTAGCAGCAAGAGGTGACACCCTCAGGCCAAAGGGCTGGGAAATCAGAGATGGACGCGGCCGTGGAAGGACATGGGATGTGGGGGAGAAGAGATGCCGTCCTTACAGAGGCTGCATCTGTGGGAAGGGGGAGGGTCATGAGGAAGTTGGGGCACTCTGGCCCCGTGCGCTTGGAGGAAGAGGAAATTCCCCCTGTGGGGAGGAGGAGGAACGTGGGGCAACAGTGAAATCTTGTGGGAACTTTGGGGGAATTAAAAAACCCAAATACTTCCGCTTTCCTCTCAGGTCACCACCAGTTACTCCTACCTACCGGTTCCTGGCTGCCCCGTTAGGCTCATTTTCCTGCCATCATCCCATGCAGGCTAGTGGAACCCTGCATGGATGATGTCAGAGCTGTGGGGACCGATTGTTAGGTAACCGGAACAGGACACCAAAGTGCAGGAAGGGGTCCGGGAGGCTCCGGGCAGATCTGAAATGCCCTTGGGAAGCTCCTGTCCAAACTTCCGGCTCCTGGGAGATGTGGGAGCCTGGAGGGCCGGGTGCCTGTATCCGGGAAGAAAGCAGACCGACTGTCAGGCTAAGAGGACAGAGGGAGGAACTCTGAGAATAAACACTTTCAGGGGAGCTGGGCCAAGGGGAGTCAGAGGGGGCAAGATAGGAGGTTGGTCTCCCACCCTTAGGGGGTCAGGCCTCAGTGTCTTCTGAGAGAATAAGGAATGTTAAATTCCCCTATTTCTCTCTCGGCATTGGGGAGCCCGGCCCGTACGCTTAGGCCCCTGATTTACCCCTTTCATTTGGACTTCATTAGCATCTGTTCATCAGTCACACAGGAAAGCATGTGAAAAGGCATCCGGAGGCTTTTTTGAGCATTCTCCTCTAAAGCGACTATGGGAGCCCCGGGCAGGCGGTCTGTCTCTGAGGCGGGGTGCCAGCTGTGACAGGAGCCTCCGGCGGCCCGGCCAGACTCCCTGGGTCAGCCTCCGAGCCAGAGGGCTTGGCACGCACAGGGGTCCGCCCCGGAGATGCAGCTTCTGGGCTGTTCCAGGGAAGGGCCCGGGGCTGGGACCCTGAAAGGAGCGGTTGTCCAGTGGCCTGAATGCGGTTTTGAGGACCCGGGTCCCCGCACACTCCCACTGACCCCCCAAGCATCTGTCCCCAGAGCCTGTGTGCCGGGAAGGCCCAGCCTATGAAACTGGAAACAAAATGTTCCCGGTTATTTATAAACGGAGCCCGGCCCCTGTGGCTCGGGGATGGCCGCTGGTTTTCTCCAAGGAGCGCAAAGGGCCGGGAGAGGGGCTCCGTCCCCCGCAGATGTCCGCTTCCCGGGGCTGGAGATCCGCGGCCCCCTCTGTGGGACTGCGGCTGGGAACGGCTCTCTCCTTGCTTCCCGAGGAAGGTAGTTTCTGCCAACGAGAAAGTTCTGTGGACCCCGAATGAACCCTTTCACTTTTGGTTTCTCCCTTTCACTTTCTGTCTGTGCTCGGACCCGGGGAGAAAGATTGAGGAAGGTTTCAGATGTTTCCTTTATCTCAGAAATGATGTCCATCCCTCACTCCCAGTGTGTGTGTGTGTGTGTGTGTGTGTGTGTCTATGTCTATGTGTCTGTGTCTGTGTGTGTGTGTGTGTGTGTGTGTGTGTGTTTCAAATTCACAAGCACACACCTGCAAAGCCCACGCTCCTCAGAGACGGGCTCAGGGGCAGAAAGGGGCACCTGCTTTCTCTCCGGGTGGTTTGCTCCGTCCCAGGTGGCCTGGTCTAGAGAAGTGTCTAAAGGTCTCTAAAAACAACCTAAAAAAAAAAAAAAAAGAACAAAAAATGGGTTGTTTTTTCTCCAAATATGGCAGAAGAATCGGGCTGGGGGAAGCCAAGCGCACACAGGTTTGTCCCCGGTGAGAAGTGGCTTCTTCCCCGGAGGAAGTGTGCACACAGCGCAGCCTCTGGTGCCGCCGCCATGAGAGTGATTTGGCCGACAGATCCGTTTTGCCAAAGCAAGGTGGTGAACTGGAGAGGCCGGCTGCTCCCCGCCAGGGTCTCCAGCGCCGCCCAAAGGGCGCCCACAGCCCCCAGGCCTCTCTCCTAACGAGGCCAAGCCGAGCTCGGGGCCCGGAGTGAGGGCTCCCCACGCCTCAGAGGGTCCAGCAGCCGGGACGGCCGGCTTGGGGGTGACCATGTTCGGCTGCTCGGGGTCTCTGCTTCCAGACTCCAGGAGCAGAGCCCGAGGCCGCCTGCAGTCACCAGGCTGAGCGAGCAGCTGGGCCTCTGGAATGCAAACACTGTGCTCTGGCCACACTCAGACCATCTGCAATCGCAAGGGCGGGCGGCCTGGAGGCCCAGCGGGGAGAGGGTGTCAGAGCGTCTTTCTCACGAGGCAGCAGCCCCTGCCCTGTGGCCCTGAGCCTCCCCAGGATACAGTGCTTTCCTGAGCTGAGCTGTGGAGGCCTCCGAACACTTTTAATACAAACTATGGTGGGCCGAAACCGGTTTGGCTCAGTGGATAGAGTATCAGCCTGCGGACTGAGGCGTCCCGGGTTCAATTCCCGTCAAGGGCATGTACCTTGGTTTCGGGCACATCCCCAGAAGGGGGTGTGCAGGAGGCAGCTGGTCGATGTTTCTCATCGATGTTTCTAACTCTCTATCCCTCTCCCTTCCTCTCTGTAAAAAAATCAATAAAATATATTTAAAAAAAGACAAAACTATGGTGGGCTGGAGGTGCCACCCACGGCCGGGCTTCCACCCTCTCCCCCACCGGTGACTTGAGCCCTTGGCCAACGGCTCCATCTCGCAGGAGCTGCGGGCAGAACTGAGCGGAGCGCAGGCTGTGGAACACGAGGTTTGGGACTCCGCGGGGAGTGATCGGTCACTGCACACGAGAACTCTGCCTCGCAGTTACTACCAGGGATCCCTGGCCGGGGTCGTGGGGCCCCCTTTCTCTACACGGATGGAAATGGGGGGTGACGCCCTGATGTCGCTCCTTTCAGCAGCCTGCACGTGAGGTGCAGGAGTGTTGCTAAAAACCTGGTCTTAGCCCTTCCTGTGCCAGCACAGCCGCGTGCCCTCCTCACCTCCTCTCCAGGCACGTTCTCCTCTCCCCACCATGGCCTCTCCCTCTCCACCGCCTCTCCCTCTCCACCGCCTCTCCTCACCACGGCCTCTGCCCCCTCCACCCCCACGGCTGGAAAACAGCCTGAGCCTCACAGCAGACCTCACAGGTTGGGGGCTACAGAGTCACTCTGTCCTGAATCATGTCATACTAAACCACCAGGGCACAGATCCCGGCTTATCCTTTATTATTATTATTAATATGATTTTATTGATTTCATAGAAAGGAAGGAAGAAGGAGAGAGAGAGGCATCAATCAAAAGAGAGAATCAGCCGGGACCGGTTTGGCTCAGTGGATAGAGCTTCAGCCTGCAGACTGAAAGGTTCGATTCCTGTCAAGGGCATGTACCTTGGTTGCGGGCACATCCCCAATGGGGGGTGTGCAGGAGGCAGCTGGTTGATGTTTCTCTCTCATCGACGTTTCTGACTCTCTGTCCCTCTCAATTCCTCTCTGTGTAAAATCAATAAAATATATTTTTTTTAAAAAGAATTGTTTAAAAAAGAGAGAGAGAGAGAGAATCATTGATCGGCTCCTCCTGCATGCCTTCCACTGCATGTGCCCAGACCAGGAATTGAACCCTGATCTCCAGATTGGTGCTCAACCATTGAGCCACATTGGCCAGGCACCAGCTCCTTTTTAATGAGTCCATCCTCTTGCCTCTGGCCACCCCTCAACTCCACCCCTTAATGAGGGGTCATTGTGTCCAAAGCCACCCACCAGTCCCCTCCACTGACCTAACAACTCCCTCCTCCTCCTCCCATATCAGTCTCCACACAGGCCACTCTGAGCTGGTGGTCCATAGCGCTGCCCAGCCGGTCAGTCTCTCCTCCTCCTGGCCCAGCGGGAACATGCTCTGACCTTTGTCTCCTCCTTCTGCCCTTAAGTGCAGGCCATGGGGGTGGGTCACCTGAAAAGGAGCTGGATGCAGAGGAAATGAGGGCCCCTCCGGGTTCTCTCCCAGACGTACCTGTTCCGGCTTCTTCCAGGGCAGGAATGCAGCGAGGCCCTCTGGGAGCTGGGGCCAAGCCCCCATCTCCTGCTCATCAGCGTGGCCTCCTGCCTTGGTTCCACGAACTCGTTCTGAGACACTCTCTCACACTTGGTCATTGTGGACAGAATTCCAAGATGGCCCCGAGATTCCCCACACTGCCGTGCACACCTGGAATAATGCATGGGGTGGCCAATATGGTGGGCTCCCTCACGTGACCGCTCATGTGTGATGGCACAGTTGACTTTAGATCACGGATTAGCCAAGTGGCCTGACCTTATCACATGAACTCTAAATGCAAGGCTTACTCCGCTGGCGTCAGACGTCAGAGGTTAAAAGCAAAAGAGTCAGCCGCCCTTGTTGACTTGAAGAGCGAGGGGCCGCACGAAAGGAATGTATGTGGCCTCTGGGAGCTGAGCACAGCCCCCGGCTGTGAGAATGGACAAGTCATCTTTTCTGTCAAAGAACAGTGTAGGCAGCCGCCATGTTGGCCACATGGCCTGCAGCTCCCCTGGGGGCCGCCATTTTGAAACAGCAAAGGCCAGCCCCTTCCTTTCAATTAGCCAATCGGGAAAGACTGTGCACCTGAGCTGCAATCAAGAACAAAGGACAGGTCACGTGCATAAGGGATTATAATCCCAAGCAGCCCACCTGCTGGGTGTGCACACCCTTCTATGTAGAAGTAAGTATGTTTGCCTTGCTGACTGGCTCCCGAGTGTTTTGTATTCTATCAGAACCCCTGACTATTTCTAACACGGCAGACCGCCAGCAAGGAAATGGGGACGTTAGTCCTACAACTGCAAGGACCTGAATTCTGCCGATCCTGGCCAACCATCAACAGAAGCAAGTGTGGAGGCAGATTGCTCAGAGTCCCTAAAGGTGAGCGGAGCCAGGTCAACGTGTGATCTCCACATTCCAGACTCCGGACTCCTGACCTTCAGGTCCTCAGGCTGATAAAGTGGCTGTTGTGGTACAAGTATCCCGCCGAGTTCTGAAAGCTCACAGCACGTCACTGCCCTTATGCGAAAGCCCTCCATCAGTGCCTGTTTCTGCTCACCGGAAGAAACCCAAAGAGGGTTTTCACTTCTGGGAAAAAGCGTTGTGTGTGGTTAGCCGCGAGTTCTTGCAGAGCAGCGGTAAGTCTGGTGCTGCTTTTGGTGTGCGTTAGTGGTTTTTTAGGAGTGATGCGTTAGTTGGTAGACCTGGAAGTTCATTTTTTTTGGTCTGGGACTACTCAAAAAAAATTTCACATAAATTCATGGTTATTGCAAAACAAGATGAATGGTGACTGCTTCTTCGCTGTGCACCATTTCAGCTTGGGACAGGTTTCACAGGCCGGGCCAGAGGGACGCAGCTGGTTGGGCATTGTCCGGTGCACCTAAAAGTTGCCAGTTCAGTACTCGCTTTGGCAGCACATATACTAAAAAACTGGAACAGAGAAGATTAGCATGGCCCCTGCGCAAAGATGACACGCAAATTCGTGAAGCGTTCCATAAAAAAAAAAAAAGGTGCCAGTTCACTTCCCAGTTGGGACACATACCTTCAGCGGTACGGAAGGCAACTGATCGAGTTTCTCTCTCACATCAATGTCTCTGTCTGTCTCTCCTCCTTCCTCTCCCGAAGTATGTTCTGGGGTGAGGATTAAAACAAAAAGGTTTCACAGGAACACTCCACTTCCCAATGGGGGTGGGGAGAGGAGCCCTGTAGTTTGTTGCACAGCAATGAGCGGTTACCACGGCGACGGATTTGTCCTTTTGTTAATCAACAATCTACTTGATTGCCAACACCTGGAAGCCACTCAACAGGCAACAACAGAAAAGGGAAGGAAACTAAAGTGATCATGGAGTACTGATAACTGGGAAAGCAGATTTCAGAACTGAGTACAATGTGACCCGGCTTCACACACACACACACACACACACACACACACACCACTACCAGCACTATCAAGAGGACAAAGTACACAGGTTCAAGTTCTAAAGACTGTGTCATCGTTAACAAGACCCCAGGTGGCAGGGACCGGATGTAAATGGGATGACAAAGCCCTGGCTCCCAGGATTCTATGAGAGTCCACAGACCATCAAAGCCACCAGCTCCAGTGGTGACAGGAAATGTCTACAGGGCTACCCTTGCATCATAGGAACTGGGGCAATTTTTATTTACTTTTCTGTGTTGTTCAGATTTTATATCATGGACATATTTCTTTAACGAGGCAGATAAACTTTAAAAAATATGTTTGTATTGGTTTTAGAGCGAGAGGAGGGGAGAGGGAGAGAGCTAGAACCATCCATTGGCGGCCTCCTGTAGGCCCCCTCCTGGGGAAGGAGCCTGGGCATGGGCCTGGGGAATCCATCGATGACCTTTTGATGCATGGGATGACACTCAACTCATTGGGCCACACCGGCTGGGCTATATCGTGAACATACTTTGATTTTCCTAAGGCGGGGGGTGTGAGGAGGGCAGGAAAGGGGAGGAAAAAGCTGAGGGACATTCTGTAAAACAGCTGGTCGGTATTTTTCAAAAATGCTAAGATCTTAAAAATAAAGAAAAGCTGAGGTGGTTTCTATTAAAGAAGACTGGAGAGACCTGACAGCGCAGTGTGAGGCAGAGACCCGTTTACTGGACACAGAGGCACCGGAAGTGGCCGGCAGCTCAGATGTCAGCATTGCGCCAGGGCCGCTGTGCCTGGATGTGGCAACCGTGCGGTGGTTGTGTAAGAGATGCCATTCTTCTGAGGGGACGCGTGGTGAAATGTTTAAGGGTGAAGGGTCATGACCTACGTAACGTACTCTCAAATTGTCCAGAAAAAATGTGTGTGTGTGACGAGAGAAAGAGAGAGAGCGCGCGCAAATACATTCACTATTAGTGAATCCGAATGAAGGGTATATGAGTTTTCATTGTACATTTCTTGTAACTTTTCTGAAGGTTTCATAATTGTCAAAAAGAAAAAGAGCCCTAGCTGGTTTGGCTCAGCGGATAGAGCATCAACCTGCGGACTGAAGGGTCCCGGGTTCAATTCCAGTCAAGGGCACAGGCCTGGGTTGTGGGCTTGCAGGAGTCAGCTGATCAATGTTCTCTCTCATCATTGATGCTTCTATCTCTCCCTCTCCTTTCCTCTCTGAACTCAATAAAAATATTTTTAAGCCCTGACTGGTTTGGCTCAGTGGATAGAGCGTCGGTCTGCGGACTGAGGGACCCCAGGTTTGATTCTGGTCAGGGGCATGTGCCTTGGTTGCAGGCCCATCCCCAGTGGGAGGTGTGCAGGAGGCAGCTGGTCGATGTTTCTCTCTCACCAATGTTTGTAATTCTCTATCTCCCTTCCTCTCTGTAAAAAATAAATAAAATATATTTTATTATTATTTTAATTTTTTTATAAATTATATTTTATATATATATATTTTAATTTTTTTTTTAAAGAAAAGGCTGTTAACAAAATGCTCCCCCTCAGGCATCACATAGCCTGGCCCAATATTACATTTGCAGCCTCCTGACCCCGCAGTACCAAGGTCTCGTTATAGGAAGTAAATCCATGTATTCTGGTCATGCCCTGGGCCACTGGACAGCAGTGAATGAATGTGAACCAACTATGGGCTCCAGCCACCAGATGGAGACAGCCAGACACGGCGGCAAGATTCATTTATATCGTAAACAACGCAACCCGGGCCCGATGCACATCTGGCGTGTGGGGCTGCGACACGGATGGCCAACCTCAGAGAGAGACAAGGAAGTGACTGAGACAAGGAAGTGACGAGAGAGAGAGAGAGAGAGAGAGAGAGAGAGAGAAAGAGAGAGAGAAAGAGGGGAACATCTATGTGAGAGAGCCGGTTGCTTCCGGCAGGTGCCCTGACGGGGTCAGGGATCGAACCTGCAATTCAGGTACGTGCCCTTGAACCAAGAATCGAACCCGTGATCCTTAGGCACGTGGGCCGACCCTCTAACCCCTCTAACCATTGAGCACACTGGCCAGGGCTCTTCAGGGCTCTTCTTAACTGCTAGTTATACAAGGACTCACTTTATATATATATATATATTTTTTAAAATATATTTTATTGATTTTGTACAGAGAGGAAGAGAGAGAGATAGAGAGTCAGAAACATCGATGAGAGAGAGTCATCAATCAGCCGCCTCTTGCACACCCTCCACTGGGGATATGCCCGCAACCAAGGTACATGCCCTTGACCGGAATCGAACCTGGGTCCCTACAGTCCCCAAGCCGATGCTCTATCCATTGAGCCAAACCGGTCTCGGCAAGGACTCACTTTATAATTCTATGGGTGTACATGTTACATTTATGCTGAATACACACCTGACAGGTGTCAATGTCCCACCAGGAGCCCCACTTTGTGTGAGGTGAGCACTGAGCGTCTGGGGCATCTGTGAGGGACGCCCACAGTGTCCGGCCTGGTCCCAAGGGGCCTGGGGCTGCTGCTGGGGGACAGGCAGGGGTGGAACGGGGAGGGCTGCCGGGCTCAGCATAAGCGGGGATCGGCCTGGGGCGCCCTCTGGTGGTGGCCGCGGGGAATAAGGTTTAGGGAAGAGCTGGCTCCCTGGTCCCCGCCTCCTTCCCCTTTCTGCACCTTTGTCCCCGGCATTCCTTCCTTCCTCCTCCTCCAAGGCTCATGGCATCCTCCTGGGCTTCAGGCTGGCCTCCCTCGCCTCCCAGGGAGCCTTTCCCCTCGAGGCCGCCCCGTTCTGACCTCTCCTCCCGCCACGGCCTCCCTGGCGGTCGGCACTGTTTGCACACTCTCAGCATCGCCTGGTTGCACGTGTGGTGATGGTGATGCAGACGGAGACGATGGAGGTGTTTGAGGGCCTCCTGCCTGCAGGCGCTGTCCTGATGCCTTCAGGCCGCTGACGGCCCGCTCGGCCAGCACGTCGCTCCCTGTGGTCCGCCTTTCAGCGGGCATTCACCTGTGCGTTTATTTGTTTTATAGCGACACGCTCCTCTCTGCCCTGCAGCCTTAACCACACGTCAGTGTCCGATGAATGTCTTTTCATAGGCTCCTGTCTTTGAAACACCTGGAGCCTCCTAAGTCATTATAAGCAGGTAGCATTCGTGGGTAAATGGTGTTGGGGAAATTGATAAACGGTCGGGTAAGTTATAGAGAGATCTCAACATCATGCCTCATAATAACCAATTATATCGCTCTCCTGCTCTCTTCTAGCTCGTCCTGCTTACGGGCTCTTTATCAGTCCCTGCATCCAAAAAAAACCACACGGGCCCTCACCTTATCCAGTCTTAACCCTCTCGCCACAGTCCAGCCTTCCTCTCCTCTAACCCTTACACCTGCTCCTGCCTTGTCTCCTCTTCACCAGCCTCCTTGTGTCTCAGCCCCGAAAACCTGCTCTCATTGGCCTCCTGTGACTCACTCTCGGTCTCCATGGGTGCCCCTGGCCGGTCTCCCGTGGAGTGGCATCTGGCTACGCTCCCACTCACACTTTCCAGGAAAGAACAGGTACGGGTTCCGGAACCTGAGGTGGAAAGGCCCCCGGTGCAGTCCATGCCCTTCTCTCCCAAATGAGAAAGAAAGGAAATGGGGTGAAGGTCCCATCAATCGCTCAACACACCGCCAGGCCTGAGGGAGACCCTCCCATTCAAACGCATGGACATCCCCGAGCGAAATGTAGAGATGTGAGTGAGAGGAGGGTGTAAGGTGAGTGTAAACTGACGCTGTTCGGTGGGGTTGAGTGTGCATTTATTAAGCACCTACTCCGGGCCGGTCTGAGACCACAGGAAACAAGACGTCAGCGGCCGCTGCTCCCGGGCTCACAGGCTGGGGCGACAGCCAGGTGTTGGTGACGGGGACCCTACGAGAGGCCCCAGAGCATCATGGGAGCCAGAGAGTAGGGGTCGGGAGAGGGAGTGGGAGGGGGATCCCCTCTAAGCGAGATATGCACAGGCCCAGGGCCTGCTGGGTAAAGGCTGCAGGTCAGGAAAAGAAAGAGCCGTCAGAGGGAGCTGGGCTGGCCTTGTGCGAGTGGGGACAGTGCCTCTGAGAGCTCTCTGGAGGCGATGGGGACACGCAGGGCACGGCTGTGTCTCCAACACCTTCAAGACTGCCCACCCTCCCAGGGGAGTGAGTCACGGACTTTATCCTCCAGGAATGAGATAAGGGAGAGAGGCCCACAGGGACTGGGAGAGGCAGGAGCAGGTCAGAGGACACAGGGGGGGTATCTCAGCAGAGGGGATGGGGCCCAGGGATCACAGGGCAGTGTGAGCAGAGCTGCAGGGGGTGGGCGGTGAAGACACGACAGTGACATAGAGACCAGAGCAGGGGCTGCGCGGAGTCCTCAGAGGGAGAAGGCCCCTCCAGCTCTGTGACTTGAGCAGCTGCTCGCCCCCTCGGAGCCGTGTCCTCACCTCCCAACCAGGCTCCCAGGAGCCGCCTGCAAAGCGGCCGGAATGAGTGCGGGTGATGGAGGTGCCGGTCACAGGAAGCGCTCAGAACCACTTCCTGGAAAAGCAACTTGAGCTTTATTCCTAGGTGTGGGTTTCCAATTTTTAAATTTTTACTTAAAATTTTTCTTTTTTATTGATTTCAGAGAAGGGAGAGAGAGATAGAAACACCAATGATGAGAGAGAATCATTGATCAGCTGCCTCCTGCACGCCCCCTACTGGGGACTGAGCCTGCATCCCGGGCCTGTGCCCTGACCAGGAATCGAACCACGACCTCCAGGTTCATAGGTCAACATTCAATCACTGAGCCACACAGGCCAGGCTTGTTTTTACTTTTTATTCACCAGCAGAGTCTTTGTGTTCAAATGAAGATTCCCCCAGAAGACCCGGGGGGAGGAGCCAGGCAGGAGAGAGGCTGCCGTGGGAAGCTGGAGCTGAGGTGAGGCCACCTCTTGTCCACTCGGCTCTGGCCCGGACACTCACACCACAGGCCAGAGCGGTGCCGCAGGGCATGAGAACGCCAAGAGAGAGGAGAGCGGGCGAGCAGGGGGAGGTTGGCGCAGGCGCCCTGTCGTAGGGGCTCAGCACAGGCTGGGGCCAGAGTCCTTGGCTCCGGGCGTGCGAGGCGGAGGCTCCCGATCTGTTCAGACATGTGAGCTCTCCTGGGCTGGGCTGAGCTCACAGTGTGGGGGGGACAGGGCTCGGGGGGGTCTGCACTCAGGGGGAGCTCCAGGTGCTGGGCTGCCGGCAGGCACGGGGCTCCAGCGGGCTCCGGCAGCAGCACGCACAGAGGCAGAGCTTGGGATGGTTAGTAGGGTGACGCTGCAAAAAAGCTGGGAAGGGTGTTCCAGGCAGAGGGAACAGCGTGGGCCAAGCACAGAGGCATGCCACGCGGCCGCAGGCAGCACAGGTGTGGCCAGAGGAGGGCAGGCTCAGGGGGGGCGCGTGGGAAGGGGAACGAGACAGGAGGGCCGTGGGCCTTGCGTGCTGCACTGGGCCAGCAGCTCTCCATCGCCCCCTGGACACTGCCCGCCCCCCCCCACCCCCGTCCTGGCAGCTGGCATTGAGGCGAACATACCTGTGACCTATGGAATTGGCAGCCAGAGGGGAGACAGCACTGGCTGTCAATTCATAGGTCAGAGCCCTGTGCACTCGGTCTCCGTGGCCTGCCCACAGCCCGCCCCCTGCCGCCCTGGGCCTGGGCGCGGCCGGTGTGCGGGGCACAGCCTCCTCGGGACCGGCCGCCACCCCTGATAACAGCAGCCCCACTGGAACCAGCGGGCACTTCCACATGGAGTTGCTGTTACAGGGGGTGGCAGCCACCGGAGGCAGCTCCGCTCGGCTGAGCCTGCGCCCTCAGGCCCCGGTCCGGGCCTTTTTATTGGGGCTCCTTATCGTGCGGGGCCCACTCCTCTGGGCGAAGTCCAGTCTCAGCCCAGCTCTGCCCACAGAGCCGGGAGGGGCCCTGCCTTACGCTCGGCGGCAGCCTTTGCCCCTCTGACACCCACACCCTCTGTCCAGGTTCCTGTTTCCTCGTTTCTCTCCGAACCAGCCCGGGGTCCCAGTGCATCTGGCGCCGTGCCCTTTGCCCACCCTTCCTGCCGCAGCCACAGGGCAGAGGGGCCAGGGGCCGCCAAATGCCCGATTCCGCAGGAGGGCCCCGTGGGAAGGAGACAGACACAGAGAAGGGCGGGTGCAGGGGAGGCAGGGAGAGGGGGTGAGTGAGACGGAGAGAGAGAGGGATGAGGCAGAGAATGGAAAAGGGACAGAGCAAACAGGGGCAGAGAAGGGGAGGGGGAGGGAAAAGGGGAGGCAGGGAACTTGAAAAGATGCTGATGCACAAACCTGCTGGCAGGATGGTGAGAGCAGGGCTGGAAAAAGCACTGGGCACCTGGGGGGCCTGGGGGCCGGGTGACCTTGAACCTGTGGCCGCAGCTGGCTGCTCGGATGCTTTGGGGCTGTGGGCATTGTGCACGCTGGCCTAGACTGGTGGGCAGCGCCCTCCCTGCAACCTGTGGGTCTGCCCTGCTGTCGGAAGGAGCTGCCGGTCGGGGTCCCTGCACTGGCCCCCGCCCCCCAGACAGCAGACCTCTCCTCGGCCGTTTTCTCGTCCCCCCGGACCGGCACTGACCGCCAGGCTTGAGTGACAGGTTCCTGCCGAGGGGACATTTCAGGGACCCCAAGGCTTCTGGGGAGGAGCTGGGGCTCTGAGCTCTTTCCGTGGACTCGGCCACTCCCACCCCCACCAAGAGGCAGCCCAAGGTCACAGAGCAGGGCTCCGGTCTGTTCTGCATGCAGCCTCCCTGAAGGGGCGTCCACTCAGGATGCTGGGGAGCCCTCGGCCGGCAGGGCAGGCCTGTGGTGAGCACAGCAGACCAGTCACCCTCCCCACAGCCCGCCGGCCCTGGCCCTCCGGAGGGCGCAGGGGCACAGCTGAGGGCCCAGCCAGAGGCGGAAGCGGAGGCCGAGGATGGCAGGGAGTGTGATCACTGGCCATCGCCTGGCCTCTTCCTGCGGAGGCTGCTGAGAGGGCCGAGTGCCCTGGCAGAGGGCTGCAGGCTTACCTGGGTGCGGGCTGGCCCTGGGGCTCAGGAGGAAGTGGGGCCGCTGGGCCCAGCGCCTTTTGAGCCGTTGGCCCAGCCCGGAGGCAGTTAATGATTACCCCGCCGCCCGTCAATACGACCACAGTGCGGTTCAAAGGGCAGCACACCCTGGACTGTGCCCGGGCAGGGGGCAGCGCCAGGAAGCATCAGGCCAGGCCCATCGGCCCTCCCGGTGGCACCAGTCCACAGCCATGGCCCTCCTGGCACCCTCTGCCTGCTCGGCCTTGGCCCCCGGTGCCCATGCCCAGCGAGGACCCCGGGCCACCAGGCCCCACCTCCACCCTGTCCACGTGGTGCCGTGTCTCCCGCACGGGGAGGGGACACCAGGCACAGAGGGGAGCAGGGGGGCACTTGCTAACCAGAGGGGTCTACAGATGGCCTACCAGGGGAGGGTGTGCTAAGCCTGTGCCTCAGTTTCCCCACCTACCTTCAGTGCAGTGCTACTGGGGTGTGGGCAGGGTAAGGGCGGGGTGAGCTGAGCAGTCACTTTTCCTTGTTCTCAAGAAACAAGGTGTGTGGGGGAGGCGGTGCAGACAAGGGTCATTTCCTGACCCCGTGCGAGTTTCTCCGCTGCTGCCCCAGTGCCCCTCCCCTCCAGCACCCTATAGCGGCTGAGGATGGTGGGAGCAGCCCCCGGAGGCCAGCCCTCCGGGAAGGGCCTGACTAGCCCTCGGTCCTTGTATGCTGGGCAGAGTTATCAGGAAGGAGCCGAGGCCGAGGCCACGGGCCCGGCAGCCTGGGTCCCAGGGCAGCGTCCTCAGCGGGCCCCGCACAGCGGGCCCAGGAAGTAGTGGGCGAGGTGGCCTCTCCCAGGGCCGCCCGGCCTCTCCCCTCCTCCGCTCTCGCCACAGGAGGTGGCCGGGAGGCAGGCTCCTGCGAGGGGGTGAGGGGGAGCCCCGGGCAGCAACGCTGGCCCAGGGGGAGGGGGGGGAGGGTGGTGAACCCGGCAGGGACGTGGGAGGTACTGGGCGCGGAGGTGGGAATCTGGGTGCCAGCCAAGGCTGAGGCTGAGGCCGGGGCAGTGCAGGTGGCGGAACAAGGGCTGGCGGTGGGCAGTTTATTCCACGTCATGCAGACACCGACCCACACGCTCAGGCGGTTAAAAATAATACATTGAACCACACGCGTCTCCCCCCACGTCCCCGGAGACACAGAAGACACTTGGCTGAGTGGGTAGTTCCGAGGGTCCTGGGACCAGGCAGCGGGTGGCTCCGGTTTGATGTGGGTCCAGGAGGTGGGGCAGGTCCTTTCTCCCCAAGAAAAGTGCAGAGACAGGGCCGAGGCCCAGGCAGGAGGCCCCACTCTCAGCGACGGGGTCCTTCCGGTCCTTCCTGAGGGCCCGGCCGCCAGGCTGTCCACGCCCGGAGGGCGCGGGAGCCGAGGTGCCACTGGCTCGCTGGGCATGCTGGGCGGGCGGCACCCTGGAGTCCGAGTGCTCAGTCCTGGGCCTCGTCCGACCGCCACTTCTGGGTGTGGTCCTTGTGTGCGTCAGGGAGGATCTGGTTGCGCATCCCGCCAAGCAGGTTGGACGTGGCCTCCGTGGCCAGGATGAGGGGCCGCACCACCGTGGGGGGCAGCTGGCGGATCACGCCGCCCACGGCGCCCGTCAGCCCCTTCTGCTCGTGGCCCCGCGCCGCCACGTCACAGAAGGTCTGAGCCGTGTCCAGGAGGCCCTGCGGGGGCGGGAGGTCAGTGCGGTCCGGGCGGACGGGTGAGGGAGATGGGGAGAGGCTGCTGCGGGGCGGGGGCCTCATTACCTCCCGGACGGTGTCGTAGGCCTTGGCCACGCCCTCCCGGAGGTCGGCTGGCCGCTGGCCCTTGCGCTTTCGCACCGAGCGCTTGTCCTGCAGGGAGCCGGTCACGGGGGCCGCCGGGGACAGGATGTCGTACACCGTCTCGGCTGTGGCCTGGGGAGCACAGGGGACACCAGTGAGAAGAGGTGCACAGGGCCCCTCCCCCACACCGTGCTTTACAGCCAGCTCAGGGCTTCGGGTGGCCTGCATGTCACCCCAGGGCGGCTCCTTCCCACCCAGCCTTGGCTGACGGTGCCACACTCCAGCTCCCGCCCTGGGGTGGCCCCCAGAGGCCTGCTTTCCCTCTAGCCTGCGCTCTAGAACCTGCCCCTGCTCTCATCGGCTGGACTGCAGGGCCAGGAGGCCCCTGAACCCCGCGCACCTGCCGCTCACCTGCCGCGACCGCCCGCCACGCCTGCCCCAGCCCCACGCCACGGGGCCCCCTGCAGGAGCTACTGCCCAACGACAGCCCCCAGGGCCTAGCAAGGTGCCGGCCGGAGGGAGCCAGGCCCGTCTGGGTCTTACTTTCCAGGCTTGAGACTTGGCCAGGAGCAGAGACCCAGTGGCTACAAAGACGGGGTTCGCTCAGCCCCCTGCAGGGGGCCGCAGCTGGCCGGGGAGACCCGGCTGTGGGGCCCAGCCAGGGACCGCTCCTCGGAAGATGGTGCAGACCCTTAGGCCCCGCACAGCCGGGCGCCGCTCACCTGGATGGCCTGCACCAGCCGGTTGCTGAGCTCCAGGGCCGCGGACGCCGTGGACGAGCCAAAGGAGGCCGCGCCCCGCTGCAGCCCCCGCATGAGGCGCCCGTCCTTCCGGTACTGCTCGATGGGCAGCCACAGCAGGTCCCGGAGCCCTTGGACTGGGGAACGGGGTTATCAGGTGCCCGAGGCCACAAAGCCCCCCCCTACTCCAGGGCCTCCCCTACATACGCCCAACGGCACCGCCTGTCTGGGGTGCCCAAGACTAAGGCCGTCCGTCCCAGGAGCCCCAGCGCCAGCGCTTACAGAGCTGGACGACGGAGTGCATGGGGCCCACGCCCCGCAGCAGCCCGGGCAGCTGGTTCTTGCGGATGTCCTGCAGCCACTCGTTGAGGGCGTAGCCCAGCACCTTGTCCACGCCCAGGAGCCTGGGGGGGGGAGGAGGGGGAGGGGGTAGAGCCATAAGGAGGGGTCACAGGGCCAGAACCTGAGGCACCTCACCACTCCCCATGGTCCCACCCAGCCCTGATCGGGGGAGGGAGTTACTGCACCCATTTTACAGAGAAACTGAGGTCCCAGAAGGTTGACCTCTTGGGGGTTGGGACCTCTCGGGGCCCCGGAGAGAGGCTGGGGTGCTGGTGTGAGGCGGGCTCACCCGTGCCGGCAGCAGAGTCGCTTTAGCTTCAGCTCCGAGCAGTTGAGCTGGGCCAGGCCGACGAGGAGGCCAGTGAAAGTGCCCTGGAGGGAGAAGGGCTCGGGTTTGCACCAGGGCGTGCAGGGCCCTGCCAGCCCGCAGGAGGCCAGCCCAGCGGCTGAGGGTGCCCAGAGGCAAGCCCGGCCTCCTGGTCCCCAAGAACAGGCCACCCTGAGCAGAACGGGGACCCCTCAGCCACCCTGCCTGACGGCCCACTTACCACCTGGTCCATGGAGATGTGCTTGCCGTGGTAATCCAGCCAGATGGGCACCTCAGCTGTGAATCGGAACTCCCTGGGGATAAGGAGCAGGGTCCTTTAGGCACTGACCTGGCCTGGTGCAGCCCGCCCGGGCCCAGCCCAGGCCCAGCCCGCCCAGGCCCAGCCCGCCCAGGCCCAGCCCGCCCAGGCCCAGGCCCAGCCCGCCCAGGCCCAGCCCAGGCCCAGCCCAGGCCCAGCCCACCCAGGCCCAGCCCAGGCCCAGCCCAGGCCCAGCCCGCCCAGGCCCTCACCGGAAGTAGATGGGCTGCTGCTCGGAGGAAGCGCCTTGGCCACCCACTGCGGCCTCGGGGGTGTCACTGGTCTCCACGCCCTCGGGCTGTCCTTCCTGGGGGCTGCTCCCCGGGGCCCGGGCCTCTGGGTGCGCTGGAGAGGAGACAGGCCGGGGGTGGGCCCAGGGCGGCACGGAAGCAGGAGCCCATGACCCAACCCTCCCGGTCCGGCTGCTCACCCTCGGCAGAGGTCTCTGCCGGGACCATGGGGCTGATGCCCGCGGCCAGGCTGGTGAAGTAGTCCTTGAGGAAGAGCAGAGCGTCCTGGGGGCCGGAGTGTGGGCACAGGTTGGGCTCGGGCGCCTGGCAGCAGGGGGCTCCCGCCAGCCTGCCCCGCCCCGCCACTCACCTGGTCCACGTTGAGCCGCAGGGGCATCAGCGAGACCCGGAGGCAGCACTCGGGGGCACTGGGGTTGGTCGGGGGGACCACGTGCAGCGCTTTGATGGTGAGCTGGGGGCAGAGGGCGAGCCGGCGGCCCCTCAGCTAAGCTGCGCGAGCCGCACCCCCGCCCCGCCCACAGCCCGGCAGGCGGAGGTGAGCCACGCACCATGTTGGAGTGGGTGCGCCGCGGCATGCGCTCGCTGGTGTACAGGTACAGGAACTTGTTGATCTTGGAGGAGGGCAGCCGGTCCCGGACCTCCAGCTCCTGCACGATGAACACCTGCCGGGACAGCGGCTGCTCCTCCGGCTCCCTGTCCGGAGCCGCGGGGCCTGGGGCCGGCTCCACGGGGTACGCCTCGTGCTGGAAGCTGACCTGTGGGGGATGGAGGCGGAGCCAGGTGAGCAGGGCTGGACACGGACAGGGGGTTCACCCCGGCCCCTCCTCTCCCAGCCACCCTTCCTGTAACAGCTCCGTCTCAGACCCATGCCCAGGACGTATTTCAAACCCGCACGGCCAAAATGACCTCTTGACCTCCCCCCCGAATCTCTCTGTCTCTGTTCCCTCCTGCCTCGTCACCCTAAGCATAAACCCTGGTCCAGGTCTCATTCTCCAACCTCTCCATCACCATCATCAGCTCTGCATCCTCAGAACACCTTTCAAGTCCCCTCCACAGTCGCTCCCAAGGAGTCCTGGCTGAGCTGCCCCCACCCAGCAGCGCCTCGCACCCCCAGCCCCCAGCTCACCTTGCTGAGCTGGATCTCCATGAAGACCTGGTGCTGCCGCCCGCTGCCCCCCTGCACGCGCCAGGAGTTCTGGGGCCGGTTGGGGCCAGAGCAGCGAGAAGGGGAGCCCCTGGGGGCTGTGAGGCCAGCTCTTGCCCTGGGAGGAAGGAGAGGGACAGGCTGACAAGGGGTACATCCCTTCCTCACCCCTCCTCTCAGCAGGCCTTCCAGCCTGGGAGACCCTCTCTGGGCAGGAAAGAGCAGGCCAGGGAGGTGAGGACGGCGCCAGGTTACCAGCTGCCGAAGGTCAGGGCTGGAGCCCAGCCCAGGCCCCGCCTCCTGGGGGGGTGAACCCCATTGTCTCAGCTGCCACCACTCTCTCCTCCTTACCTGTGGCTGGGGTGGGGGCCGAAGTCCCGACCCCCATAGAGGTGCCAGACAAGGGAGACCTCTCGCAGCACCACGCGGGTGCTGGGCACGGGGAAGTGGGCAGGCGCCCGCAGCAGGTCGGTGCTGCCCAGCGGCCGTGAGAAGTGCCCGTCCTGCATGGTGATGGGGCCTGGATGCAGCTGCGTCACCACGGGCTCC
This sequence comes from Pipistrellus kuhlii, assembly GCF_014108245.1. Taxonomy (NCBI): domain Eukaryota; kingdom Metazoa; phylum Chordata; class Mammalia; order Chiroptera; family Vespertilionidae; genus Pipistrellus; species Pipistrellus kuhlii. Next base: position 274,492 of record NW_023425415.1, on the reverse strand, counting down.
CCGTCCTGGGGCTGCGGGGAGGGAGCCGTGTGGCGCAGACGCCTTCCCCTGTCCAGGCACCGCCACCCGCTCCTCCCGCCTCCACGTCTCTCTCCCGTTGCTGACAAAAGCTGACCCTCCGGGGCCACTGTCCCAGCCTGTCTCCGAACACCCGGCGAGGATGGAGCCGAGGTCCCTGCTCCTGCCAGCCTCGTCTCCCTGGGCCTGGGTCCCCCTCGCCCTCCCGCTGCCCATCTGCCTTCTCCCGACTCTGATGGCCCAGCCCCCCGCCCCGGACGCAAGCCTCTCTTCCTCTGGAATCCCCCAGCTCCTGCAGAGCCCGGGCTCAGGGCTGCCTTCCCACGGAGACCCTCCCAGCCTCACCTCCCACCTCCCTTTGCCTCTGTTCCCTCCAGCCTCCCTCTCCCTCATCCTGCCCTGCCAGCGTGCCTGCCGCGTACCGGGATGCCCAGGCCGGGAGCATCAAGGATGCAGAACTCGTCACTGTCCAGAGTGTCTCCATCGCCCTCCTTTTCACTGTCCTCGGCCTCTGACCTTCCGGCAACGACCCCCAGAGGGGGCAGCGGAGGTTGGGCCCCACTCCGTTCACCTGGGAACAGGTAGACGGACACGGGCGAGGCCTGAGGGAGGGTGCCACCTGTAGGAGAGAGGATGGTTTGGGGGAGCCTGACATGGTGCTGGTGGTGTCCGGCGCCCCCAACGCCCCCACCCACCTGCGGACTGGGCCAGCTCCCGCAGGCTGCGCTCGGTGTCCAGGAGGGCGTCGGTCAGGTCCCGCTGGTTGATGAGGGCCGTCTCCACCGGGGGGCACGAGGGCAGGGAGGCGGGGCTCTCGGACAGCTGGGCCGGGCAGGGGAGGGGTGGGGAATGAGTGCCAGGAGGGAGAGCACGGGGCTCCCCAATGCCAGTCCTGGGGGGCCACGCGGGGGAGGGGCCAGGCCTCACCTGTACCTTCTGGCCGGCGATCTCGGTGGGGCTGGGGGGCCGGGGCGGGGGGTGCAGGTCGCCTGTGCGCGTTACGTACTGCAGCAGGTTGACCAGCAGCGCGCAGGAGTCGGCGCAGGTGTGCACGTGCACCACGTTGTTGGAGCAGCGCAGCTCGAACAGCGGCTGGCTCTGCGGGAGGAGGCGGTGCCGTCAGCCCGCCCGTCCTCCCCGCGCAGACAGGACGGCCGGGCCTCCTGGGGCACTCAGCCTGCCGCACCCACTGAATGGATGAGCACCCTGAGTCCAGAGAGCGGACGGGCGTGGCTCTGCGAGTGCAATCTCCCAAGTGAAAGGCTACATGGGCCCCTGCCAGGCAGGCAGGCAGGCAAGGCCCCCGCCTCCATTCTGCAGACTCCCGCGGCCTGCCTGCACTGCCCTCTAGTGGCGGGACTCACACGGAAGGACACCCAGGATGGGCCCGGCCTTCCCAGGAGAGCCAATCCCCCAGCCCAGCTTGGGAAGGGCCAGCAGTGACCATGACCAAAGGGTGACCCCGAGGGCCGCCCGGCCCCCGCCTGCGCTGGCCCCAGCCTCCGGGGAGGGCCGCACTCACCAGTCTGCCCTCGGTGCTCCCCTTCCAGGTTTTGATCACGAGCTCCAGGAGGTCCACATCCAAGACGCAGACGTAATCTGAACAGAGGAGGACACATTCCTGCCGGCTCCTCCACGCAGCCCGACCCGCCACCAGGGGGAGACCCGGGGCTTGTGTGGGCGCTGAGCGGCCATCAGGCAGGGAGGACACTGGCTGCCCTGCGTGCCCGGGGCCCAGGCTGCCCACCTCGCCGCAGGTCCAGGGTCTCTGCCTCACACTTGTCAGACAGGTACAAGGCCGAGTCGTCGAGGATGAACCTGGTGGGGACGGGGCTGAGACGGGGCCCAGCAGCAGAGGGACACCCGCAGCAGGTCCCAGGCCCACAAGACGCCGGCGCTGGGCCCGGCCTGGGGGGAGTGGCCTGCTCCCCCACATCCTCCACCTCAGCCGGGCCTCCCAGCAACCCAGGACCAACGGGTCCCGTTTTCCCCACAGACAGTCACTGTTCTTCTAACACAGCCCTGATCTTATTTTATCTTTTAAGGGGAGAGACCAAGAGCATCTCTCGTGTCTCCATTCCTCTAACATAATCTAGTTTTTTAAAATGTATAAGGTCCTTATTTTAATGGCAGCATAACATAGCTCCTTTAAAATATGTTATAATACGGCAATAAAAAAAGACACAATCCCTAATTTCTCATCGTAATTCCCAACCACAAACTCTGACACACATCTCCTTCCAGTCCTTTCTGTGAAGCCACACAGAGAAGCAGACACTTTTTTCATTAATTTCTAGAGAGTGGAAGAGAGAGGGAAAGACAGAGAAAAATCCCTGTGAGGGAAACACATTGACTGGCTGGCTGCTGCTCGGCGGGGGGGGCTGTGCACCTGAGCAGGAAAGTGGAGGTGTCCATGATGATGTTGCTGGAGAGGGTGAAGGTCTCAGCGGTGACCAGGACACGCACAGGGAGGTAGAGGGGCCTGGGGGAGACAGTGAAGCGGGGGCAGGCTCCTTACACGCGCGCGCGAGCCTGCCCCGCGCGCCCCGCGCCCCCCCCCTTCCCGCCCCGGCACCCCGCGGCCCGGCCTGGGTACCTGTAGTCCACGGCGCAGGAGAAGAGGTGCGTGTGGAGGACGGTGATGACCGTCGGGGGCAGGTAGCCCAGCACGGGGTCATCCAGCACATCTAAGAACTCCAAGAGCTTGGGGACCAAGGTGGGCGAGGTGGTGAGGACGGGGTGGCCTCCTCCCTCCTCTAACCCCCCACCCAGCCCATGCCCATGGCGCCGCCCCTCCCGGCCCGGAGACCTGTCTGCCCATGCCGCCTTTCTCACCTGGGAGTGCCAGCTCTGCTCCGGCAGGGTGACGTAGTGGCGCAGGGTAGCCCTGTACAGCCGCAGTGTCACCAGGAACTCCTGGGGGGAGGACACAGTCAGCAGGGAGCCAGCCCTCCGGGCACAGGCAGGCAGTGGCTCTGGCCAGCGGGGAGGCAGAAGCAGGCGTGGCTGTACCTTGACGTTCTTCTGGGGGTCCAGGTGGATGCGCACGGCGGCGGACAGCATGTGAGGGCCCTGGGCCTGGCCCTTTCGGCCGGAGGCTCCCCACTTGGTCACCCCTTCCTCTGACGGGTAGATGGTTGGGACCAGCTGGGCTGGAGGAGCAAAGCTGGGCAGCTCCAGGCGGATGGGCAGCAGGTAGTCATCCACGGTGGCTGGGGAGGCATCTGGTGAGCTCCTGCCGGGCCAGCCGATCGCCCCCGCCACCCAGGGACCACATCCTCCTGAGAGCCCGCCCCGCCCGCGGGCCCAGCCGCACACCTCGGTGGTAGAGCGCCGCCTTGTCGGCCTCCAGGCTGAAGTAGCCGAGCCCCGGCTGGCCACGGTACTGGGACGCGCTGAAGAGGGTGCCCTGCTCCACGTCCAGCACCAGCTCCCCGTGCACGGCCTCCAGCCGCCTCCCGCCCTCATCCTGCGGGCAGAGCGTGCGGCCTGGCCCCCGCAGCTGCAGAGGCGCCCACCCCTGGGGCCCTGGCCTAAGGGACCAGCTCAGCATCTACCCAGACTCCCTGGAGGCCGGGCAGCACTGGTCTCAGGGGAAGAATCGCCCTGACCGGCCTGCCTCCATTGGGACCCTTACGTGAGGCCTTACGCTCAGGAGGCGCCAGTAAGGGGCTGACAGGGTGATGGGGGGGGGATGTCTGGGGGTGCACTGGGGCCTGTTTCCCACATCCCCAGCTGGGCGCTGCTCCCTTCGGTCCGGTCTCCCTGCCCCGGCGGCCCTCACCTTGGCCTCACAGAGGGCTGTGACCCGGCCCTTCAGCACCGTCACCAGGGTGGAGAAGGAACTCTGGGAGCGTGGGCTCGGGGGCCTGGGGCCGGCCTGGGGCGCGCCTGATGCCCCCACTGAGAAGAAGTGGGCGTCCTCTTCGTCCGAGTCTGAGTCTGGGGTGAGACCAAGGAGCGAGTGGGAGGGAGTGGGAGGGAGCCCTGGAGGGGCCGCCCCAGCTCTGCTCAGCTCTGGGCCAGGACCCCACTGGTGCCCCTCCTACCCAGCTTGAAGGCCGACTTGCACATCTTGAAGTTGTCCTGCCAGCAGCCCGCAGGGCCTGGGAAGCCGGGAGGCTGGGCGGCGGGGCTGGGAAACAGGTCTGCGGGCTCCCACATGAGCAGGTCGTTGTTGATCCTGAGATGGGCAGATGGATGGTGGCAGTGAGGGCGGCCCAGCCGGGCTCCCTGGCACCCCCCCCCCCGCACCCCTTCCTCCTCCCCCCGCACCCCGGCCGCATCGCCACCTGTTGTAGACGCTCTCATAGACCTCCTTGCTGGGCAGGAAGACATGGGCACTGGGCAGGACCACCTCCAGGCTGCAGCGTGACAGCGCCAGCGCCCGGCTCTGGAAGGCCCTCATCTCTTCGGGGTCTCCAGGAATCACCATCTGGGGGGGGGAGGGAAGGCCTGAGAGACGCAGCCTAACCGCCTATCATCCATTCTTTCTCTTCAAACATGTTTAAGTCTAATCCTCAGCAGAGCATGTGTTTATTGATTTTAAAGAGAGGATGAGGGAGGAGAAAGGGAGAGACTAACATCCATCGGCTGCCTCCCCTAGGTGCCCCCACTGGGAATCGAACCTGCAACCTTTCGTGTACAGGACGACGCTCCAACCAACTGAGCCACTGGCCAGGGTCATCCCTTCCTTCTCACTGACTCACGTGAGCCCCTCTGCTAGGAGGGCAGCCGTTTTGTGTGACGTGTGGCCTCATGCAATCCTGCTCTGAGGCCTCATGTATGCTCATTCCTGCGGGGCCACTGTGCCCACTTCCCGGATGGGAACCTGGTCCTGCCCAGCACCCAGGTCCTCCGAGGGGTTAGGCCATAAGCTGAGATGACAGGCCACTGAGCAGCAGAGCCTGGATTCAAACCCAGACTTAACCCTCATCACCTTCTGAGGAGAGGGCCCCAAGGCCGATAAAGAATGGGGTCCTGATCTCCCCAGACTCTGCCCCCACTTCCAGGCCCCCCGAGCGGGCATGCTTCCGGCTCCCCATCAGCATGAGATGGTGAAGAGAGGAAATTCTCGCCGGGGCTGGGCTGGTCACCCGGGGCCCCAAAGCCGCCGCGGCCCCCACAGCCCGGGGCCCGGGCTCACCTCCTCCGCCTCGTACATGGTCCTCCGGGAGGAGAAGGGCGAGGGCTCCGGCTCCTGCAGTTCACACGGACTCTCCGCAGACAGCTCCAGCTCCTCTTCCTTCTCGGGGGCCACTTCCCACTGTGCGCTGCTGACCTGGGGGCGCAGGGTCAGCACTACCCTGCCGGGGCACGGGCCTGTCACCGTCTGCAGGGCACCGGCCCCGATTCCGCTCCCGGCCTCCCGCCACCCCCGTGGCAGAGCCCCACTTACTGGGGCAGGAAGTACTTGTGACCAGGGCCCTTGGGGTCTAGGGCCTTGGAGACTCGCAGACAGGGGACAGGAGGCTTCTCTCCATCTTCATAGGTGCCTGAGGGGAAAGGGGGATGGGGGGGGGGTCAGGCTGCCGCTCCCCATTCCCAGGCCTGCTCCCATGGCCCGCCTCTTTAGCCCGAAGCCTCTCTCCCAGGGCCCGAGCCCTGCCCCCCACGCCGGTTCCCAGGGGCTCTCACCGTGGAGGTCGGAGCAGGTAAGTTCCAGGCGGGTGGGGCCTGGGGGGCCAGGCCCACTGCTCAGCTCCGACCGGAACTGGGGCTCAGTCAGCTCCAGCCGCAGCTGCTCAGCCCGAACGGCCTGGCCCGCCCAGGGGTCCCGCTCCGGCCGCAGGTCGGCGATGGGGAAGTGCAGCCGAAGTGTGGCCCGGGGTGCCGACAGCTGCACCACCGTCTCCTGCTCGGTGGCTGGCGGGGACTCCGTCTGTGAGCGGGGGTGGGGGTGGGGGTGGGTCATGCTGCCGCCGCGGGCCCAGCACTGCCATCGCGAGCAGGAGGACTGTGCCCGCGCCCCGCCCCAGCTGGGCAGCTCACCAGCAGGCCGGCAGGCGGCTCGGGAGAGGGTCTGGTGGCCAGGTTCAGCAGAGCAGCGAGCCGGTCCAGGGTCCCCAGCTCCAGGTCTGCCTGGAAGTCGGCCAGGGCCAGGGCCAGCTCTGAGTGGCAATGGCAGACAGCTCTGTGCCGGGATCGGCTCTGAAGTTGAGGGTATTCAGGTCAGCAAGGGCCGTGGGGTGGGTGAGGGCAGGATGGGAAGGGGCCCCCATGAGCAAAAACAGAACAGAGTTCTCCCAGCCGGTGAGAAGAGCTGGGGCTGGGGACCCAGACACCTCACCACCTGCCTGAGGCGGATGATGGTGCTTGCTCAACAAAAGCCACCAGCATCCGCCGCTGCCAGAGGCCAGCAGGGCATCTCGGGATGAGCCAGGGGAGGGGCACCGGGGTGAGAGAACAGCACGTACAGGCCCAGGTGGAGTCCAGGGCCCCGGATGGGGAGGCGTGCTCTCCTCAGACGGAGCACAGGAAGGGGGCAGAGGGAGGGAACAGGGAGGTACAGGGAGGCTGGGGCTGGGGGTGAAACAGTCAGGGCCTTTAGGCCTGGAGGGAGGGGGTTACCTTGGGCAGACGGCGCACCGTCTGTGTGTGGCGCAGGTGGGCACAGGGCTGCGCCGAGGCCTGGGCGTCCTGCCTGCCGGGGAAGCTCAGCAGCTCCATGTGCTCGGGCTCCGCGGCGCCCCTGGGCCACAGGCACTCCAGCACCTCCAGCTGCCCGAAGCGCACGTCCGTGCTGGCCGTCCGGCGGCCCCGGCCCGTCTGCAGCTCCCAGGACAGCTGCACCGCCGTCCCCGTCAGCCTGCGGGAAGAGGCTGGGCATCAGAGGGGGCACCAGAGGGGGCTCTGCGGGCTTGGGGAGTCTCTCCTCAGGCCCCTGCCTTGGGCTTGTACCGGACATGGCTACAGGGACAGGCCCTCTGGAAGCGCGGTCGCAGATGGTGGAAGTCGCGGGAGCTGAAAGGCCCATCCTTGGCAGCATCGAACTCGGCAAAGAAAGGGGCGGTGAGGTCAGGTGGTCCGGAAGACAGGGCGGGTGTCTCAAGCAAGGTCAGGGTCAGGCCCCCCAAGGTCATCTTCAGTAGTGAGTCAGGGCGCATGGTGTCCGGATGGGGCGTGCGGGCCGTCTTGCCTGGGGGGACAGAGGCCTCAGCAGGGGCCCAGAGCTCAGGGGCCCAGCCGGACTGTGGCTCCGGGAGGACGCTTGGCCAGGCTCAATTCAACCCTCTCCAGGGAACTGGGAGGACTGGAGGAGCCTGACACACTCAGGCTCTCAATAAACATCGGCCAAAACACACAGTCCAGCAAGGGCAGCTCTCATTGCCCATGGGACGGGAGGGGAAACAGAGTCTGGGAGAGCCGACGTGCCCACCCAGGCGCTGTCCACTGCGCCACCAGAGGCCTCCTGGCGCGGGGCGGCCACGCCGGCACCTCCCGTCCCGGGCGCTCACCCGCTGGGGGGCCCGCGGCAGAGAGCCGGCGGGGGGTGGTGTAACTCTGCACCGAGGAGCCCAGGTCCACGTCGGAGAGGGAGAGCTCAGAGACGGCCGAGGCCACGCTGCTCGTGAGGCCCGCCATGGAGAAGAAGAGGTCTGTGGGCAGGCGAGGGGGTCAGGGCGCGTGGGCTCAGCGCAGACTCCTGCGCCCACGCCCGTCCGGCCCCACACCCACCGGTGCCGTCCAGGTTGACGAGGGGGTCGGCCAGGGGGTCCGGGCTGAGGGGCTCGGGCCCCGCCCCCGTCTGCAGCTGCTGGTTCAGGTCCTGCTCGATGAGCCACAGATCCTCGGCTCCCAGCGGGCGGCTCTTGCCCAGCTTGTCCGCCAGGGACTTGGAGTCTAGAGGGGAGGACGCTTCCTGTGTCAGTCCAGCCTGGCTGGCACTTCACCAGCCGTGCCGTCCCCAGAGCTGCCCAGAGGCCTCACCTGCAAGGCTCATGGCGCTGAGCAGTTCCTGGAGCTGCTGGAGCTGCCGCGGGGTCAGCAGCAGGTGCAGGAAGCCCACCTGCCCGGCCACCTCCAGCTGCGGGCACAGGAGCAGCCATGGCGCTCACGCCTGCCGACCACAGCCCTGCCAACCACTGCCAGCTGCTCTCTCCGGAGGCGGTAGGAAGCCAGCTGCCAGCTGAGTCTCTCACCAACCAGCTGTGTGACGCTGGCCACAACCTGACCTCTCTGAGCCTCAGTTTCTCCAGGTGCCAAGAAGGCAGTAACTTCCCCCACTCACACACCCGTGTCACAGGGAGGATAAAAATTTCTGAGCACTCCGGGAGGGAGCACGCTCCCCCCTCCCCAGGGGCCCCAACACTCACCTTGGGGCCTGGGAAAGCCTCGTTCTGCTTCAGTTTCACCGTCAGCTCCACGTACCCCGAGCAGCTGCCGATCTGCAAGGGGGGGTCTGGGGATTCTTCCTGGGAGGCGAGAGGATGTGAGAGGGGAGGGGTCGGAAGGGATGGAGGGGCAGAGGGGTCAGGGCACAGGGGGCGGGATCGGGAGGAGACAGACTGTGGGATCGGTCGGCCCACCTGGCGGGGCAGCTCCTCGAAGCGCAGGCAGACGCCCGCCAGCTGCAGCAGCTTGTGCAGGAACGCGGGGGGCTCGTGAACGTCCACGGGGGGTGCCTGGCTTGGGTCTCGCACCGCCTCGTCACAGTATTCTAGTCTGGGGAGCGCAGGCTCAGCCTTTGCCCTGCCCCCCCCCCCATCGGTGTGGAGCCCCTCGGCCTGCACAGTGTTCTGTTCTAAGGGCCTGGGGGCAGGGAGCCCTCACCACAGCTACGCCACCCTGCACCTGCTCCCCAAACCTCAGCATGTAACCTGCTCCCTGGCACCCCCTCACCCCGGCACTCTGCACCGTCACCTCCTGGCTCCTCCACTCCACTCCAGCCCGCCTCCCCCTTGCTGTGGCACTGCCCAGGCCCACTTGACAGCCCCTCGCGCTCCCCCTCCCTCATGCCCGCACACCGCCAGGCCTACCCCTACCTCTGCACGTGGACTTCCACGGCCACTCCGTGCTCCCCGTCGCCCGGGGCGTGCTCCACCCTCACGACAGTGTCCAGGAAGGTCACCTTGATCCTCCGCAGCACTGAGGGGGAGGAGGGGTCTCAGTCAGGCGGAGCCGGAGGGCCGGCGCAGTGCTCCCTGGGGCGGCGCGGTGGCCTGGGGGGCCGCTCACCAGTCTCGATGGTCTGGGCGAACATCTCCAAGCCCTCCAGGGGTTGTGGCGGCTCCGAGGGCTCGGGCAGCCCATCCCGCAGGCACTCCTGAGCCAGCTGCAGGCTCGTGGTCATACATGAGGCCCAGCTCTGCGAGTCAGCAGGCCCTGGTCCTGCGAGGAGGCCGGTCAGCGCCAGAGCCCAGGCCCACTCCCACCACTGCGTTCCCACTCCCGCCCAGCCTTCCCCGCCCTCACCTGGGCCGTGGCGGGGCTGCAGGGTGAGCTGGAGGCCCGACACGAGAATGGTGCAGTGGTCTGTGAGCAGCGCGGCCCAGGGCACCGCCACCTCGATGGAGCCCACAAAGCCTTCCACCAGCTCCAGCGGCCATTCCATGGACTCCAGCACCTCGTTCACAGACTGCGGAGACAGGCACGAAGCCGGCTCAGGAAAACCCCCAACCCGCCGTCGCCCTCGTCTGTCTGCTCCACCTTGGAGAGCAGCCTCGGTCTCCCAGATCCTCCACGTGCTACCCACAAGGCCTACCTTTGCTCAGGCTGATCCCTACTTTTGGCCCAATCACTGCATCGCTATTTTAAGCCGGAGGAGGGGGAGCTGAAGGATGAAGAGGAGAAAGCCAGGAGGAGGGGCTGGGAGATGGCCTGTTCCAGGCTCGGGAGCAACAAATTTACTAGGAAAGGCCTGGCAGGAGGGGCAGTGGCCTCCCACCACCTCTGCTCAAGCAGACACAAGCATGGGCTGGCCCTGAGCTGAGGGGATGCATCCCAACTCCAAACACATGGTGTGAACCCCCTCCCCACCGGTACAGATGGGGGAACAGTGTCCCCGGGGCCCTGACCTTTGTCCTCATCCCACCTCAGCGTCCCCAGGCACCCGGCTTCTCCTAGGGCCTTCCAGGAGGGGCTGCAGGCAGAGCAGCTGGGAGGAGGGGCGGCTATGGAGCAAACTCCTGCATCCCACCAGGGCGAACTAATCCAATCCCAACAGGGCTGGGGGTGGGAAGAGGCAGCTTAGAGATCTGAAAGGCTTCCGCCCTGGGACTCACAGGCTGCTGGGAGGCTCCCCCAGCTCCAGGCTCAGGGGACCTCACTCCACACGCAGGGAGACTTGCCCACCCTAAAGCCCAGCTCTTCCTGCCCAGATTGCTGGGCTCAGCCAGAAAACTGAGAAGCCTTCGCCCCCCAGTGCCAGCCCTGGGCTGGTGCCTCTGATTGGTGGCTCCTCTGCAACTTTCCAGGTCAGCTGAGCTGTGAGTCACCGCCCCCAGACCCAGGTCAGACCCAGACCTTACTTCTCTCTAGCTCCCAGCATCTTCCCTGCCTCCTTCCTGCCTGGGGCCAGGCCTCTCCGCCCTCCGCCGGGGGCTTCCCTCCGGGTAGGGATGCCAATCTATAATCCCCTCCCCAAACTTAATCCCTCCGCTCTCCCCGAAGCAGGAAGTAGGCAGCGCGGCGGCAGTCACACGAGGTGTTGATCAACACGGGCGCTGACGCGGTTGTTGACATCCACATCCGGAGGCGAACCCAGCCCACTGGGCCCAGGATTGTAGGGTCAGGAGGTCAGGGTACCTTCCCCACGGGTGTCCTCGGCGGGCTCCGCACCCCTCCCCCTCCCCCTCCCCTGGCCTGGTCCTACCCGTACCCCCAGGTCCTCGCTCTGCTCCCACCTCACCCTCTCCTTAGCCCCTCGGCACCATACCCCTCCAATCAGGCCCCAAACCCAAACCTGCTTATTCTGGCGTCTTTCCGCCAAGTGACAACCCTCCCCCCAGCCTCAGTCTCTCCTCCCGAGAAGTGGCCGCATGGAACCCCTTCCCGCTCTGGAGGCGATCAGCCGGGTCCCGCTGACGCTTGAAAAGGGCCGGACTTCCACGACCTCAACACGCCCGGCACCTGGTCCCTCGGCCTGACCCCTTCGCCAGGAGCCTCGTGTCGCCGCTGCCCGGTGCCCCCCACCGCCCTCCGGGCTCGGGCCTGGCTCCTCACCCAGATCTCCAGGTGGATGTCCCGCAGGGCGACGCTGCCCTTGTACAAGTCGAGGCTGAGCTGGTCCAGGCTGAGGTGCTCCTGGAAGAAGTGGCCCAAGTAGTGGTGCAGCAAGTAGCGGCAGACCCGCTCCTTCACGCAGTTCGACCATGGCCACAGCCATCGTGACATCTCGGAGACCGCCGAGCCCCGGCCGCCGCGCCCGCGCCCGCGCCCGCCGCGGCTGCTGGGTTCACTAAGGCTCGGGTTTGCCCCGCCGCTTCACTCCGCGCCAGGCCGCGCCCCGGGCGCTCTGCCACGCCCCCCACGCTCACTGCGATTGGCCATCGCAGAGGGCGAAGCCTATTGATTGGCCGAGGGGGGCGGAGCCTCCAGGCGCCAAAAAAGGACTGGGCTCTCCGCGTGATATAATGCTCCCAGTCTTGATTTACGCCTGCGTGTGAATTCTGAGTGGGAGGACCTTTAACCTTCCTTCTACAGGCTCCGGCGGAAGATTTGGAGGTGCCATCCCAGCAGAGGAATGCGCATGTGCTGACTCGTCCAATTACTTGAAGTTGTTGGGTACGACTTAAAGGGACAGTGTCTCATAAAACTTCGTGGAAAGATTCTCAGGGAAAGAAAGTCAGTATGAGACCCCCAGCAGGTTAGAAACAAGTAAATCAACATTTGCATTTACAAAACGCTTTACCATTCTTTATCCTTTTCAACCCTAATAACAACCTTCTAAAATAGAGTATTTAAAAGAAAAAAGAAAACAAAAAAAAGAGTATTGTCACCATTTTACAGATAAGAAAATAAAGGTTGCTGTGAGTGTATCTCCAAGGTCTTTTCCACTCCTCCCACAAAAGCCTGGCAGATTTACTGACCCTCCCTCCTTGCTCCAGGTGGTCAGAACTCCATTCTCTCTCTGGAATAATAGTAGTTTTGTTTTTTTCATATTTTTGAGCCTAAAATTAAATAAAGAATGGATTTTAAATCCCTTGCTTAGGGGTCTATTGTTTTTGCACAGCTGGTGAACAAAGAATGGTTTTTCCATATTTAAATAGTTGGAAACTATGTAAAACTATGCCAGTGCTCATAAATAGTTTTAGTGGGTCCCGGTTAGGTATCTCAGTTGGTTAAAGCATCGTTCTGATAAGCCAAGATTCCAGGTTTGATTTCCTGTCAGAGTACATAGAAGAAGCAATCAATAAATGCATAAAAAAGTGGAGCAACAAATGGATGTTTCTGTCTGTCTCTCAAGTCAATAAATACATTAGAAATGTTTCTTTTAAAAAACAGTGTTAGTGGAACACAGCCCTGCTCATTTGGCTGAGGACTGTCTTAAGGCTGCTTTCCTGCTATAGCAGCAGAGTTGAGCACCTGAGACAGAGGCTGAAAGCCTGAAGTATTTATTTTTTGGTCTTTAACAGAAAAGTTTGCAGATGCCTGCTCTATAGGGTGGATCAAGCAACTCAGAAATACCCAGAGGTCATTGTAAAGCTACTCTAGCCTCGCTAGGGAGGTGTACGTAGCTGCAATCTAACGGCAAAAGCCAGCCCGAAGCCAGGGCAACTGCCTGGCCAAAGTGCAGAGACCTGGGTGCCAGGCCCAGTGCTATGTAGCCTCAGGCAAATCACTGCTCCTCCCTGAATTTGGGAGCCGGTTTTATCCCCAGGAACCTGGGGTTGGGTTAGTAGGAGGGAGGACTCTGGCAAGGGATTGAGGAACAGCCTCCAGGAGAATTTTGGAAGACACTGGGAGGCCCACGAAGGAGGCAGGCTACCGGGAGGGCCACTTGGAAAACGGTATAGAATGATTCAATAGACCTGCCTGTCCCTCAGGACAGCCCACGGGCACTGCTGTGTTCATCTAATGGTTATTAAATTGATAATAATAAAAAGAGGGAGGGGGGGCAATGTTAAAATATGTACACAGATAATAATTTAATTTAAAAAAAGAAAAGAAAAACAATTGCTCACAAAAATAAATAAATACATAATAAAAATACCCTAAAAAAATAATAAAAAAAATGCCTTAGCTGATTTTGCTCAGTGGATAGAGCGTTGGCCTATGGACTGAAGGGTCCCCGTTTTGATCCCGGGCAAGGGCATATGCTGGGGTTTCAGGCTCAATCCCCAATAGGGGGTGTGCAGGAGGCAGCCTGAAATATGGTAGCACTCATACTTGGGTAAAAACTGCTGTTTGAATTTTAACCTTGCTATCTGACTTCGACCTTGGATTACTTGCTTGAACAATAGGGTAGTTGCAGGAGATTGACTCCCACTGACTCAGTAGATAACCTTTAGTTCTGCTTTTGTATTATGGGCAAGATAGGGCCACATTCCAATGTCAAGCAGGGTGTGACTGGGAACCCACCCTGCGGGCTGTCCCCAGTCTTTAGAATTTAGTCCTGAGGGGCCAATCAGGGTTAGCCGAGGCAGTGACATCACCGACCTGAGTAAAACCCCTGGACTGGGCGAAATTCACTCTCTTCCGCCATGCTGCCGGCATGAGTGGGGCAGCCCATGCTAGCATGGAGATGGCTCTTTTGTTTATTGCATCGGACTCGGCTCCCTGGTGGTCCTTGGGGATCATGAATTCATCTGGAATCCCCAGCCAGGACCATGAGGGACCCCGGTCCGGAGAGCCTGACTGGCCGCGGTAGGTGTGTGTTTGTCTGTGTTTTTGTGTGAGCGCTCTGGAGGGACTGGCCCTCCATCAGGGCTCTCCCCTGGGTGTTTACCGGCTGCTGCGTCAGCCATGGTTTGAGTCCAGATTCGAATCTGTAATAAATTCTAGCATGCTTAATCAAATTGGCTCCGGTGGTCCATCTCTTGGGGACTCGCTTCGTAACACAGCCGACTGGTGATTCTCTCTCCCCCTCACCCTTCCTGTCTGAAATCAATAAAAATATATTTTTTAAAATCAGACATTATGAATTAAGCCTGCGTGATGTCCTGGACTCTGGGCTTGTCACTAGAGATGCTATTAATGTCCCCGTTTTACCGGCGAGGAAAGCAGGTTGTGCCTCAGTGCCTGTGGAGAAGGGAAGGGGCCAGCCGCCCTTCTCCCAGAGGCAGTGGGACTGCGAGGCATATTCTGGAGATGAGCGAACGCTGTCCTGTGTCCAGGCTGAGAGGGACGGCCATTCCCCTGTGTGGGGAGAGGTGCGCCCTGTGCGAAGGTGGAGGACACGGGGCCAGGCCAAGAGCTAGGCCCCGGTCTGGGGCGGCAGCGCCTCCAGGTGGGCTCTCCAGTGAAGCTGCGCTCACATCTGTCTCTCGTGGTAACTTGCCTGGGAGCCACAGCTGTCCCTCAGAACGGTGCCTGCAGCTGGGAATCTATTCCTCATCTGATTCCCTCTGTGGCAGTGGTTCCCAAGGTGGGGCACACGCTCCACAGGAGAGCAATCTGATTTTTAAGGGGGGCAATTCAAGAATGTGTTATTAACAGTGATTTCCCACCCATTTCTTATGGTTCTAGGGGCCTCATTTACAGTCTATAAATATATTGTGACATTTGTGCATTTCAGTTCCCTATGTTTTGAAACTTTGCTATTTTTCATATCACTATATATATATATATATATATATATATATATATATATGTATATATATATTTTTTTTTCAATTTCTTAGTGATTTCTTCCTTAGAACTTGAACTTTCTTTTTGCTCTTTTATTTTTCTCTTTCACGGATGCCATGTTCTTTGGAAGCTTGTTTAGACCTAGTTAATGGCCTTTTAGGCCTCCTCCACACGAATAGAGTTCACCTTTGGAATAATAGGAATTATATGTCAGTGGGGGGGGTCAGGATTTCAGAGATGTGTAGGTGGGGCGTGGCCAGGAAAGGTTGGGAACCACTGCTCTATGGCCAGGACATGCCGTGTCTGCATCACAGCAGAGCAGACAGGACTCAGAGGGGTACAAAGGTCCTTCCTGCTGCCTGTCCCCCCAGACACAGCCCCGTGAGCTCTCTACAAATCCAACTCCAAGACTTAACGGTCCCACAGCTTGGCCCAGGCCCGGAGTAGGAGCTGAAGGTGCGAATGAAGAACACCCCCAAGGTAAAGGGTGTGACATTCTTAGGGAAGGGTGTTGGGGTGCCGTTCCAAGCCCGGCCTTAGGGAGCTTTCATTGGACAAGTGAACCCCAAGAACTCAAGGGACCTGAAGAAAGATGGGCCGTCGTTCCCGCCCAGAGAAGAAAAGGGAGAGGGCTAGGCTCTGTGGGGCTCCTCGGAGACCCCCACTCACTAGACAGGTGGGACTCATCAGACCTAAGATGAGTTTTTGGCCTCCGGGCTCCAGAACGGAGGCCCTCCCTCCCCCAGGGCAGGTGCACTCAGCAGAAGTCCGGCGAGGAGGTCGGGATGGGTGTGGGAGGAATCAGAGAAGATAGCTGGGGGCTGTGACTTTTGCCTTTGTCCCTGGTGGAAGGCCTTGATTTTGCATCTTTTTAAAAAAATAATATATTTTATTGATTTTTTTACAGAGAGGAAGAGAGAGGGATAGAGAGTTAGAAACATTGATGAGAGAGAATCATCGATCAGCTGCCTCTTGCACACCCCCTACTGGGGATGTGCCCGCAACCAAGGTACATGCCCTTGACTGGAATCGAACCTGGGACCCTTGAGTCTGCAGGCTGATGTTCTATCCACTGAGCCAAACCGGTTTCAGCTGATTTTGCATCTTGTTTAAAATACACAAACTTTACCACCTTAACCATTTCTTATCTTGCCTGTTAATCCTTACCTGAGGACATTTCCCCATGGATTTCTAGAGAAAGTGGAAGAAAGAGGGAAAGACAAAGAGAGGGACACACCTTTGCTTGCCTCCCCAATGCATCCATCCTACCAGGGCTATGGGGCGAACTTGCAACAAGGTACATGCCCTTGACCCGAATAGGAGCTATATGCCCTTGACCCGCATCGAACCCGCAATCCTTCAGTCCTAGGGCTGATGCTCTAACCACTGAACAACGGGCTACAGCAGGAACCATTTCTAAGTGTATGATTCAGTAATGTTAAATTCATTCACATTGCTGTGCAACCAGGCTCCGGCAGTTTTTTATCTTGCAAAAACTGATTCTCTGTAGCCATTGAACGACGAGATGAGTGAATGTCATGGGATAAAATAAAGTGACATCTCAATAAAGATGATGCATCAGATTTTCATCTGCACCTCCCAGGTGACATGGCATCTATTCTGAGGCCCAGTTCAAATGCAGGAAGTCTTATGTCTGTCCCCACCCTTCAGTCCTCCTGTCCTCAAAGTGAGCACCCCTCTGTACTGAGCACCAGCCCCCCACTGCCAGCCTGACCCCAAGCCCAGGACATACCTTCCAGGGAGCCTGCAGCTGAAACTCCTGGCTGAGGCTGGGAAACGGGTCTCTTGCTGATGGCCTGTGTGACCTTGGGCGAGACCTCGCCTCTCTGGAGCTTGGGATCTATTTGGCTCTGGAAGGCTCCACGGGCTTGCCCTCCCCTGAGCTTTATCCTTCTTCTTCTTCTTCTTCTTCTTCTTCTTCTTCTTCTTCTTCTTCTTCTTCTTCCTCTTCCTCTTCCTCTTCCTCTTCCTCTTCCTCTTCCTCTTCCTCTTCTTCTATTGAGTGATTTTGAGAGGGAGAGGGAGAGAGAAAGAGACAGAGAGAAACATTGGTTGTTTCACTTATGCGTTCATTGGTGGATTCTTATATTTATTTACTTTTTATTATTGACAGTATTTTTTTAATAGTTCATTCTCGCCCCCCCCTTTTTTTTAGTATATTTTATTGATTTTTTACAGAGAGGAAGGGAGAGGGATAGTTACCAAAAACATTGATGAGTCATCGATCAGCTGCCTCTTGCACGCCCCCTACTGGGGATGTGTCCGCAACCAAGGTACATGCCCTTGACCGGAATCGAACCGGGGACCCTTCAGTCCACATGCCAACGCTCTATCCACTGAGCCACACCGGTTTTGGCTGTTACTGACAGTATTACAAATGTCCCCTATCCCCCCTACTTTGCTTCCCTCCATACATCCCCACCCACGGAGGCTTTCACCACACTATCGTCTGTGTCCATGGGCTACCCAATGTGCACACCAGGTCTATGTTCTCTGTTTAATCTCCTCCTGCCCCCTCCACTCCCCTTCCCTCTGAGACCTGTCTGTGTGTCCCACACACCATGGCTCTGGACCTACTTCGTTCATCAGTTTATTTTGATCATTAGTGTCCACATATAAGTGGGATCACGTGATACTTGTCTTCCTCTGGCTAATTTCACTTAGCATCACTCTCTCCAGGCTCATCCACTCTGTCACAAAGGGTAAGAGACCATTCTTACAGCTGCCTATCGCCATTGTGTAAACGAACCACAGCTTTTTTATCCCCTCACCTTCCGCTGGGCACCTGGGCTGTTTCTTAGCTGTTGTGAATAACACTGCTATGGCCCTGGCTGGTTTGGCTCAGTGGGTAGAGTGTCAGCCTGTGGACTGAAGGGTTCCAGGTTCGATTCCGGCTGGGGGCACATGCCTGGCTTGCGAGCTCAGTCCCCAGAAGGGGGCATGCAGGAGGCAGCCCATCAATGATTCTCTCCCATCATCCATGTTTCTTTCTCTCTCTTTCCCTCTCCCTTCCTCTCTAAAATCAATAAAAATAATTTTTAACAAACACACAAAACACTGTTATGAACATAGGGGTGCATATTCTTTCTGATTGGTGTTTTGGGATGCTTAGGATATATTCCCAGAAGTGAGATCACTAAATCAAATGGCATTTCCCTTCTTAGCTTAAAATATATATATATATGTATATTTTATTGATTTTTACATAGAGGAAGGGAGAGGTATAGAGAGTTAGAAACATCAACGAGAAACATTGATTACTTGCCTCCTGCACACTTCCTACCAGGGATTGAGCCCACAACCAAGGTATATGCCCTTGACCAGAATTGAACCCAGGACTCTTCAGTCCTTGGGGCTGACACTCTAACCGCTGAGCCGAACCAGCTAGAGCTTTAAAATATTTGTATTGATGCCGAAATCGGTTTGGCTCAGTGGATAGAGCAGACTGAAGGCTCCCGGGTTTGATTCCGGTCTGGGGCATGTACCTTGGTTGCAGGCACATCCCCGCTGGGGGCTGTGCAGGGGGCAGCTGATCGATGATTCTCTCTCATTGATGTTTCTAACTCTCTATCCCTCTCTCTTCCAATCTGTAAAAAATCAATAAAATATATATTTTTAAAAATATTTGTATTGCTTTCGAGAGAAAGGGAGAGAGGGAGAAAGACATAGAAACAACAGTGATTAGAGAGAATCAGTGATCAGCTGCCTCCTACACACACACACTGGGGATGGAGCCCACAACCGGGCATTTGACCTGATGGAATAAAATTGTGACCTCCTAGTTCGTATGTCAACACTCAATAACTGAGCCACGCCTAACAGGCCCATTTTTAAAATTGCATGTGTGCCGAAACCGGTTTGGCTCAATGGATAGAGCGTCGGCTTGGGACTGAAAGGTCCCGGGTTTGATTCCGATCAAGGGCATGTACCTTGGTTGCGGGCATATTCTCAGTGGGGGGGGGTTAAAGAGGCGGCTGATCGGTGACTTTCTCTCATCAATGTTTCTAGCTCTGTATCTCTCTCCCTTCCTCTCTGTACAAAATCAATAAAATATATTTAAAATAAAAAAATTAAAAAATATAAAATTGCATGTGTAAGTGGATTCTGGGGTTGAGTTGTAATCATCTATTGGCCACTTCCTGCACATCCCCTCCTGTGGATCAAGCCAGAAACCTGGGCATGTGCCCCTGAACCCATGACCTCCTGGTTCATGGTGGGTCAGCGCTCAACCACTGAGCTACACCAGCCAGTCTCCCTTTTCAGTTTGATGATGGTTTCCTTTGCTGTGCGGAAGCTTTTTAGTTTGCTGTAGTTTTTTTCTTTCTCTTCATTGTACCCTGACTGGGGATGGAACCCGCCACTTAGGCGAATCAGGATGACACTGTAACTATCATAACTAAGCTCCCTGCTGGGGCTTCCCAGTTATTTCTGCAGGGATGTGGGAGAAACTCTACCTGCTGAGCCTGGGAGCTGGGCATGGAGAAGATTAAGGGTTTCCGTTGACAGATGAAGACACGAAGAGCCAGATGAACATTGGTGAAGATTTCTGAGCAAGGCAATCACTGGCCAGCTCTCTAGTGGTGTAGTCCTGGACCCCAGTCTGCCTAAATGGGACCTGGATTTCTGTTGCTTTAGCACATGGGCACCTTTGGCACCTAGGCTCCTATGCCACAGGGAAGATGGCTGGGTGGGCACCAAGGCCCAAGGATGTGTCATCCTGATAAGCCAAAGTGGCAGGTTCCATCCGCAGTCAGGGTACAATGAAGAAAAAGAAAACAACATACAGATGGGACCACTCCAGAAAGAGCCGGAGCCCCAGACCCCTCCCTGACTCCACTGTGTGTTCTCACTGACCACTCCTGCTCTCGTATGGACCAGCCAATTGTTCATCTAGGCAAATCCTCTGGGTAGCTCCTGGCCGGTGTGGCTCAGTGGTTGAGCATAGACCTATGAATCAGGATGTCAAGGTTCAATTCTGGTCGGGGCCCAGGCCCAGGTTGCAGGCTCAATCCCCAATAGGGGTGTGCAGGAAGAGGCCAGTCAATGATTCCCTTTCATCATTGCTTCTCTCTCTCTCTCTCTCTCTCTCTCTCTCTCTCTCTCTCTCTCTCTCTCTCTCTCTCTCTCTTCTTCTTCTTCTTCTTTGAAATAAATATATATTTTAAAAAACCTCTTCTGAGTGGAGATTCCACAGTGTAGTGTAGAGGGATGGAATCCGGGAGTATAAAGGGTATTTGGGGTCCAGGGTTCTAGGAAGGGGTGAAGGGAACTGCTGGCTGGGAACTTCTGGCAGGAATGCCCAACTCCTGGAATGCCACCTGTGCCTTGGATACCCTCCGTGGGTTTTTGAACAAGAGGGGCTGGGAGGTCTGTCTGGGGAGTCCAGCTTGCCCGGAGGGGGGTGGTGTCAGTGCCAGGGAACATCTCCAGGTCTGATTCTTTGCCACTCCAAGGCTGGCCCTTTAAACCTCAGTCCATGATGTCACCATAGACAGCAAGAGGTGGGAGGGGGACTGCAGGCCTGAGGATGGACTGCATTTCCCAGCAGCCTGGGGGGCGCCACACCCTTCCCAGCAGGCACTGGCCCAGGCGGACTATTAACCGGCCCGGCGCCGGTTTCCATGGGGATTCTAAAGGGGCCATTCTGGGACGAGAGTGGGGGTCCCGTGGGGGTGGACAAGTTGGAGCAGGCCAGGTCTTTGGGCCTGGCATAGCATCGGGCGCCTTTCTGCGTGTTCTCTCATTAGTCCTAGCTTCCCGGTGCAAACTCCGGAGCCCTCCACCCTCCTATGCAGTCCCTTCCGGAACCTAGGCGCTCAGCACCACTCGGACCCCAGGACCCCATCCCCAGTCAGCCCACGGGGCTGCCCGTCGATCCGGCTGCCCCTTTAAGCGGCGCGGGGACTACATCTCCCAGCGGCCCCCGGGAGCGCCTGACGCACCCGCCCCGCCCCCCGCCGCGGGAGTGCGGGCTGGAGGGGGGTGACTTGATGTCATCCTGAGCAGCTGGGCGGCGGGCGCCGGGCGCATAAAGCCGGGCTCCGCGGCGGCGCTGCGCCAGGTCGGTCCGGCGCCTGGAGAAGCGGTCCCCGCGCTGCCCAGACCCCCCCCCCAGCGCGCCGAGCGCCCGCGCCCCGCCCCGCCGCTGAGCTGGGGGTCTGCCCCGGCCCCCCCGGCCCGAGAGGGAGCCCCGGAGCGCCGCCGCCCAGCACCCGGAGCGGAGCCGCCGGGACGGGGCTCTGAGCAGCCGCCCCCTCCCCGCCTGCAGCCCCTGCGGTCCGGGGCCCAGAGTGCGGCTCTCAGAAGTGAGTGTCCCCCCGCCGGAGGCTGCTAAGGTTTGGGGGCGAGGAAGGAGCCGGGGTGGGGGAGGGTGCTGGGTTCCAGGAGGGGGGTGGCATAGGCATAGGGCCCCGTTCAGGGGAAGTCCCTAGTGGCCAGGTTAGTGGGGCAGGAATGGGGCCCCATTCTATCGGGGGCCAGCGGGAGGGACGGGATCCCCACTCTAGGCGGGGCTGGCTTGGGGTAGGCTCTGTGCGGAGCGGGTTATTTTGGAGCTGGGGCCTCAGCCTGAGGGGGGGAGGGACTTGTCCCCTGGAGGAAGGGTCCCACCTCCGTTTAGGATCTGGGCCGGAGGAGGGAACAGAGATGGGCGCCAGCAGCACTCAGCCGCTGTCTTCCCGGAAAAACTGACCGGCTCTCTCCATCTCTTCTTGCTGACCTCTCTGCCCGACTTCGCTTTCCAAAGACCCAAGTGAGAACCCCAACTGGACTCTCCGGGACCCCCAGGAAGAACCTGAGACTCAGCCATCCTCCTCTCCACCCTGCCTGCCCCCCAGGACTGGGCAGTTGCCGAAGGCCCTGGGGGGGGCCCAGGACTGTGGTTGTGGGCCCCCCCACCCTCCCAGGATGGGCCCGAGTTAGTCAGCCAAGCCTCACCCAGCACCTTCTAGGGCCAGCAGGAGCCCCGGAGTCCGTGCAGGCTTCACGGCCGCCTGGCTGTCATGGAGACGAAGCTGCCCCCGGCGAGTACCCCCACCAGCCCCTCCTCCCCGGGGCTGTCCCCTGTGCCGCCGCCCGACAAGGTGGATGGCTTCTCCCGCAGGTCCCTCCGCAGGGCCCGGCCCCGGCGGTCCCATAGCTCCTCTCAGTTCCGCTACCAGAGCAACCAGCAGGAGCTCACGCCACTGCCCCTGCTCAAAGGTGAGCCCACGCTGGTGCCAGTGAGGGTGGTGAGCAGCAGCCGGCAGCTGCCATCAGAAGGGGCTTGGGGAGCCCCTTCCGGGTGAGGGACTCCCCCATCCGAGCTGACCCCCACCCCCGGCCCTCTGCTGACGCATGGCCTGATCGGCCTGTCATCCTTGGAGGTGGGGCATCAGGAGGTGGCGCCACCCTGGGGGGCAGACCATGGCCAAGGGTGGGGCCCACAGCCTGGGCTCCAGAGGCCACTTGAGGCCCAGGCGCTGCCAGGGTCCAGGAGCAGGTGTTCAGCCGAGCTCCCTGGGGTCACTGTGTAACCCCCACCTCCGGGCTAAGGGCCTGACCCTCAGCTCTGACCCTTCACCCCACTTCTGGCTGTTAGAGTGCCACCCATGGAGGGAGAGTGGCTGTTGGAGGCCCCTTGGGAAGCCCAGCAGTCCGTGCTCAGGCCGCCAGGCCCGCTGTGGGTTCGGAGGAAGAGGCTCACAGGAGTGGGGGTGGGACAGGAGCCCCGGCTCTGAAGGAGTGGGGATGGCACAAGAGCATGGGGCGGGGGGGCTGCCCTAAGATCAGGAGGGCTCGCCCCTCCCCAGAGCTGTGGCAGCTGGGCCCAGGCTCAGCGCCCCCTCCTCCCCAGATGTGCCGGCCTCGGAGCTGCACGAGCTGCTGAGCAGGAAGCTGGCCCAGTGCGGGGTGATGTTTGACTTCTTGGACTGTGTGGCCGACCTGAAGGGGAAGGAGGTGAAGCGGGCGGCGCTCAATGAGCTGGTGGAGTGTGTGGGGAGCACGCGGGGAGTGCTCATCGAGCCCGTCTACCCGGACATCATCCGCATGGTGAGCACCTGCCGCCGCCTCGGGGGAGGGACTGGGGCACAGGGACACTGCTGACCTGTGGGGGGGGGGAGGCGGTCCTGTTTGAGAAAAACCCAATACCCTCCTGCCTGGCCTCGAGTCCCACATCTCTCTTCCCCACTCCGCCCTCCAGTGCACCCGCCCAGGGCCAGCAGGGTCACTGCTGCTTATGCTCTCCCCAGGCCTGTGCACACTCTTCCCCCGGCCCCCGCTCCCCCCCACTCCGCCCCAAGTCCCTCATCGCCAAGCCCTGGCTCAGGTGCGCTTCTTAGGAAGCCTCTCTCAGTGCCCACGCTAGAAAGCTCCCTTTTGCCGCCTGCAATGTCCGCAGTCCTTGCTGCTTCCCATCTGGTCTGCCCACGGGCTGCACCACATAGCAGGGGTCCTCAAACTTTTTAAAGTGGGGGCCAGATCACGGTCCCTCAGAGAGCTGGAGGGCCGGACTATATGAACTACTAATTCCTACTGTAACACCTCGGCTGCGCTCACTGCCCAAAAAACCTGGCGGGCCGGATCAGACTCCTCTGCAGGCCGCATGTGGCCCGCGGGCCGTAGTTTGAAGATGCCTGATAGTGGGATGTGTCTTATCCACCTGGATCCCCAGCCCCCGGCCCAGGGCTTCCATGAATTACGTGGTCAGGGAATGACTGCCCCGGAGTGAGTGCTGGGGCAGGTGCTGGGCCTGGCTTCCGCCTCTGGGGCTCTCTGGCAGAGAACCCAACCCGTCTGTGTCCCTCAGATCTCAGTGAATATCTTCCGGACTCTGCCGCCCAGCGAGAACCCTGAATTTGACCCTGAAGAGGATGAGCCCAACCTTGAGCCTTCGTGGCCACATCTGCAGGTCTGAGGGCTGGGGAGGCAGGGAGGGAGCTTTAGAAGAGATGGAGGACGGGGGGCGGGGCTCCTCAGGTCCTGGGCTGGTGGATGAGGGCCACAGGGTGGGGTGAGGAGGGGAGTCTGTCCTCAAACTCACCTTTTGTCCGTCCCCTCCCCCAGCTGGTGTACGAGTTTTTCCTGCGCTTCTTGGAGAGCCCAGACTTCCAGCCCTCCGTGGCCAAGAGATATGTGGACCAAAAGTTTGTCCTGATGGTGACGTGGGGAACCCAGGCCGGGGTGCCATGGGGCAGGGGGACAGAATGGAAGCACCCGGGGCTTGGTCTCTCCCCTGACCCTTGACCCTGGCCCCACAGCTCCTAGAGCTATTTGATAGCGAGGACCCCCGGGAGCGTGAGTACCTCAAGACCATCCTGCACCGGGTCTACGGCAAGTTCCTGGGGCTCCGGGCCTACATCCGCAAGCAGTGCAGCCACATCTTCCTCCGGTAGGCGCCCGCTGCCCGCCCGCGGGACCCGGAGGGAGGGGGAGAAGTCTGAGGCAGAGGCTCCGGGCAGGGGGTCCCAAGGAACTCTGGTTGCCCGAGGCCTTTCTTGGCGACATATTTTGTAATATTGATTATTCAAAGCCTGTGAGGTCAGCAAAGGACATTGGTTTCCATTTTACAGATAAAGAAATGGAGGCTGAGAGGGGTGCAGTGGTTTGCAGGGCCTGTCAGTCCAGGGGGGGTCTATGATCTGTATCTTTTGACCTTTATTGTGCTCAGCCATAGGGACCTATGGAGATTCTTTCTGCCCGGCTGGTGTGGCTCAGTGATCGAGCGTTGACTTATGAACCAGGTCACCGTTCAATTCCTGGTCAGGGCACATGCCCAACTTGTGCATGCAGGAAGCAGCCAGTCACTGATTCTCTCTCATCAGTGATGTTCCTCTCTCCCTCTCCCTCTCCCTTTCTCTCTGAAATCAATACAAATATGTGTTTTTAAAAAAGATTCTTTCTGCAAATGTATATTGAGCACCAATGCTAGCATGGCCTTGTGGTTGAGACTGGCTCTGAAGTAAAAGGCCTGTATTTGAGTCTGGTTCCAATATTTGGGTACTCATTATTTAAGCTCTTCTAGTTCCCTCATCTCTAAAGTGGGAATGACAGCTACATCAGGGACAGTCATCAAGAAATGAGGCGATGCCTCCAAAACAGGACTGCGCCCTGACCGAGGCCGGAACTACATAGTAGGTGAGACACGATCCCTCAGGCTTCCTTAGATCCCCTGCTTATTCACTTTGGGACAAGCTTCACTGAACCACTGCGCCTCCATTTCTTCATCTGTACAATGGATCCAATGCACCCCGCCTCCTGGGCTAACAGGGGAGATGCTCTAAGTGCCTGGCATTCTTTCGGTTGACTGGCATGAAGAGTGAAGGAGCAGGCTAGGTGTCTGCTGACTGGATGGGGACCAGGTCAGAGGGTTGGGGTCTGGGGGAAGAGAATGCTTCCTGGCAGAGGTTTGAGCTGAGACCCAGAGAGGCGCTGGTGGCTGGGCTGAGAAGAGCGGTTCCGAGGTGGGTGTGGATCTCCGTGGGGCCTGCTCAGGGTACTGGGAAGGGAGCGCGGCCCCGGTGGGGAGAGAGGACTAGCGTGCAGGGCTGGGTGGCAGGCAGGCTGGTTGGGAGGGGCTGGGCCTGCTCCAGTTGCTCCGAGCCCTTCTGTCCTTGTCCTCCGGCAGGTTCATCTATGAACTCGAGCACTTCAACGGTGTGGCTGAGCTGCTGGAGATCTTAGGAAGGTGACTCTCCCGGGCCTCCGCCGGAGCAGCAGCGTTCGGGGAGGAAGGATCGAGGCCCGTCACCTGAGCCCTCCTCTCCTGTCCCCTCCTCAGCATCATCAACGGCTTTGCGCTGCCCCTGAAGACTGAGCACAAGCAGTTCCTGGTTCGGGTCCTGATTCCCCTGCACTCCGTTAAGTCGCTGTCAGTCTTTCACGCCCAGGTAAGGCCCAGACTTACCCGCACAGCAGACAGCGGACAGAGTCAGGGCAGCCATGCGGGTCAGCCTGCCGCTCTGGCTCAGCCACACTAAATCACCTCCTTTTTCTTTACTGATTCCGTTCCTTCTACGTAGAGAAGCCCCGTGACCCTTTAAGGCTCTCAGACATCAGCTCTGCGAAGCCTTCCCAGCCCCTTGGTCTCAACCTGCCAGAGGCAGGCTTAAACGCTCCTGTATTCGCATAGATTGCGATAGATTTCTGTCGTGGAAACTTGTGTGACATTTATAAGGGCTGGTTTGCTGAATGTCACCCTGTGAGGCCATCATCGTGTCCCCGCGCACTGGGCACAATGCCTGGTACATCCCAGGCAGACGCTGGGGAAATGAGAGTAGGCCCTGCCCTAATCCCCTGCGGACCCACCTTCTCTCTCTCTGCCCCCATAGCTGGCATACTGTGTGGTGCAGTTCCTGGAAAAGGATGCCACCTTGACAGAGCATGTGAGTACCTGTGGGGGAGAAGGCAGGTCCCCGTCCTTGCAGGTCTGACTCCTTTCTGCCTCAACCTCACAGGTGATCCGGGGACTGCTCAAATACTGGCCCAAAACCTGCACCCAGAAGGAGGTAGGAAAGGGGCTCAGACGACCACCAGAGGGGTCAGGAAAGCTTAGCTTCTGGAGGGCAGTCAGGGGTGTGTGTCAGCGGAGATGGAATGCTGCCCCTGTCCCCGCCCCCAGGTGATGTTTCTGGGGGAGATGGAAGAGATCCTTGATGTCATTGAGCCCTCCCAGTTTGTGAAGATCCAGGAACCCCTGTTCAAGCAGGTGGCTCGCTGTGTGTCCAGCCCCCATTTCCAGGTATGGGGTGGGAATGGGTGAGGGTGGGGCCTGGAGAATGGACTAGGAAGGTTGACCAGTTGACCTAACACAGCTCCCTCGGCCCCCTGGACTCTCCTGGGTCTGATAAGGGGGCGATGCTGCGCTTAGGGTCGAGCCCTTGGGTCAAGCCTTAGATCTGCCTCCCACTGGCTGAGGGGCGTTGGGCAGATCACTTCACTCTGAGTGATTAAGCTTCTCATCTGTAACGTGTCCAATAGAGACGTTAGAGATAGTGGGGTAAACATGTTCGGTAACTAAAATGTGCTGCACGTGGGTTATCCCTTCTTTTCTCTTTAAAATATTTTTTTATTGCCAAAACCGGTTTGGCTCAGCAGTAGAGCGTCAGTCTGCGGACTGAAAGGTCCCAGGTTCGATTCCGGTCAAGGGCATGTACCTTGGTTGCGGGCATATCCCCAGTAGGGGGTGTGCAAGAGGCAGCTGATCGATGACTCTCTCTCATCGATGTTTCTAACTCTCTATCTCTCTTCCTTCTTCTCTGTACAAAATCAATAAAATATATTTAAAAAAAAGAAAAAGAAAAAAAAGAAACACCAATGATGAGAGAACCATTGATTGGCTGTCTCTTGCCCACCTCCCACTGGGGATGGAGCCCACAACCTGGGAAAGTGCCCCTAACCAGAATCAAACCCAGGACCTTTCAGTCTGCAGGCCGACGCTCTATCCAAACCATCTAGGGCATCTCTCCTTTTCTTAGTGGCCTTCAGTTTAATCAGTCCCACCTCAGGGCCCAGCTGGGACCCCCCACTCCGCACCATGAGGCTGGCTATAACGTGTGACAGACTCGCTCCCATTCTCATGAGCCATAACCTGGTAGAAGCCAATTCTTCCTCACAGTGATTCTGGCACCTCATTCAACAGCCCTGGGGAGATATCTATTAGTTATTAGCCCCCTTTTTCAGATGAAACGGATGAGGAAACGGAAGCTGAGAGGTTAAATGCCTTGCCCAAGGTCATGTGACCCATGTGCAGCAGAGCTAGGATTCAGCTCTGAGTGTTGGACTCCAAATCCAGTTTCTCTTCTCCTGTCAGTGCTTCCTCCAGTGGGCTAGGGGAGTGCTGAGGATGGGCGTGTGAGGCAGGGCGCCCTGGGGTGTGGGGTGCGGTGGATACAGCCCTTGCCCCTGCAGGGAAGCCTCTGCCAGGCACTCCCTCCGCCATCTCCCGCCCCAGGTTGCAGAGCGGGCTCTGTATTTCTGGAACAACGAGTATATCCTGAGCCTCATTGAGGACAACTGCCACACTGTGCTGCCTGCTGTGTTTGGGACCCTCTACCAAGTCTCCAAGGAGCACTGGAACCAGTGAGTGCCCAGGCCCCGGCCTAACGCTCAGAAGCGGGTCCCGGGGCAGCCAGTGCAGACCGGGGTCACTCCTAGCCGGAGGGCTGAGGGGAGGGTCTCCGAGGGCTGAGGGGAGGCGCAAGGGCAGGCGGAGGGCAGCCTGTGTGGTGGCTGCACGCCGTTTGGGACAGGGATCGGCAGAGCGCTGTGGAGGGAGGTGGGAGGTGGGAGGTGGGGCCAATGCTGAAGTTGCTCTCATCTCACCCCTCCCCGGACCTGCCAAGAACCATCGTGTCTCTGATCTACAATGTGCTCAAGACCTTCATGGAGATGAACGGGAAGCTGTTTGACGAGCTCACAGTCTCCTACAAGCTGGAAAAACAGCAGTGAGTGGGGGGAGCTGGGCACGGAGGGAGGGGAGAGCAGGAAGGAACCAGCTTCTCCTGGTTGGAGGGAGCCTCAGAGGATGACCGCGCTTATTCAGATATTTAAAAAGTGCTGCCCACTCCCCACGACCCGGGGTCCTCCCAGGGCTTCTCCACGTGCGGAGCGTGGAGTTTCCTCTCCCCCTGGCGGTCTCTCAGAGCCAGGCCGGCTGCCTGCTCAGGACCGGCCGCCTCAGTGATCTCCTCCCCAGCGGAAGGCTCCCCTAGCTGCTCGCTGCAGCCGAGGTGGTGCTGAGGGAAGCTGGGCTGCAGGCAGGCCTTCCTCTCCCCGCAGGGAGCAGCAGAAGGCCCAGGAGCGGCAGGAGCTGTGGCAAGGCCTGGAGGAGCTACGGCTACGCCGGTTACAGGGGACCCAGGGGGCAAAAGAGGCCCCTCTCCAGCGCCTTCCACCCCAGGTGGCCACCAACGGGGGTCAGAGCTAGAGATCCTGTAGAAAGGGAGGAAGTAAACCCAGAGCTGTCAGTCCCTCTGTGCCCTCTCCTGCCCAGGGGCCCAGAGACACACACCTACCCCGGGCCTGGCCAGAGTGCATTGGAGGGCTCCCTGCCTGGCCCAGCGTGGGCACTTTACGGTGGGGAGAAGAGGATATGGTGGTCCTGGCAACAGAACTCTCCGGCCCTTGTAGCAGGACTTGACCAGGGCAAGCTTGACCAGGAAGCTGCCATCAGGGATCTCCCTGCCCCAAAAAGCTGGGCTCCCTTGCAGGCAGGCTCCCACACCCTGCTCCCAGCCTAGGGCAATGGGGCTCAGGCCTCATGCACCCCCCCTCGTGCCAGCGCGAGGTCCGCTGCACCCCACCATGGATCCATGGTCTATTTATTCTCCCCTGCTCACCCCCAACAGATGCTGACCTGGGCCTGGGCACCCTCCTCCCCTCCTCTCCCTCCCTCTGTACTTTCTTGTCCCCTTTTTATTTATTGGGCAGGGGGAGGGGTGAGGGCACAGGCAGAAGAGATTCCCCATGTCTGGGGCAAGGTGGGGTCACATTACCTTGGTCTGTCCCCCTTCCCCTGGCTGGGGGTAGACTTAATAAAGACAGAAACTCAAGGACTGCTTGCTTTATTAAGGGAGATGGCAGAGAGGGAAGTGCAATGGTGAGACTGTGAGGAGGTGGCAGGAGCAGGCAGCCTCCCCGTTTCGGGGGGTGAAGCTGCCGTCCGCAGTGATGCTCAGGATACACAGAGGGACTGACCAAGCGGCGGGAGGTGGGGACAGGGTGGGCTAGTAGCGTGAGAGGCGACACATGTCACACTGGCAGGCTCTGGCCGTGAAGATGTCCAGCTCCTCCCTCCGGCCCCCCCCACACTGCAGCTGCACCTTCACCTGTGGGAGAGGGGGTTCGGTTCCAGTCCCCTTCCTGAGCCATTTTAGACCCCAACTCCTCTGCCTCCCCCAGGGGGCCCCTCACCTTCCTCAGGCCGGTGATGGTGCAGCATTGAGAGATGGAGGTGACGTTGTGGCGATAGCCACTGGCCGCCAGCACTGAGTACCGCGAAGGGAAGGCACTGGATTCGCAGTGGCCCACACAAGCCTGGGCCACGTGGGAGCCCTGGCAGGTGCCTTGGCGGTCACTGCGCACAGTCACGGTGAAGGCTGGGAGGAGACAGGCGAGCTGTATTCGGTGCCTCGGCGAGGTCTCACCCAGCTCCCGCCGCCCGTCCCTCTGTGGGCCCATCAGGCTGCCGCCTGCCCCTCTGTCCAGCCCATCAGCTCTTTGCTCCCACCCAGCCCTCTGCCCCAAGTTACTCACGGTGCAGGTGGCAGCCCGGGATGGCCGCCTGCTGACCCCAGCCTTCAGTGGTCACCAGGAACAGCAGGCAGAAGAGCAGGGTTTGGGGGGACGCCATGGGCATCTGAAACGGTGGGCAGAGATGTCTCTAGGGCGTGTGCAGGCGGATGCTTCCAGGTGAATGAGCCAGGGCCAGGTGAGCCTGACTGCCCTGTACCCGCCTTTGAGTGCGTCTGCCTGTGAGTCTCTGGATGGCCATCAGCGTGAGCAGCAGTCTCTGGATGTGATTTGTCAGCTCACTGGTGGGTTCCCCCTGCATATCTCCCACCATCTGGCGCACAGACATCTGCCCCCGCCATCTGCCCACCTTGGCCTATAGGACCCCATCTGCATCCCCGGGGCCCTCAGGGGCTTACCACTTCCAAGGCCCAGGACTGAGCGGCTGGCTGAGTGGCTCCGTGAGCAGCCTGCTGCTGGTCTTCAGACTCTCAGCTTCTCAGGCTTTATCTGCCAGCAGTAGGAGCCACGCCTTCCGGGAGATCGGCTTTCAGGCCTGCGCCCAGCCTCAGGCCTCAAGCCTCAGGCCCCAGCCATCCCACCTGGGAGATCAGCTCCTCCCGAGGTGTGGTTGGGGGGCGTGGCGTCTGCTTTCTGCCCCCTTCTGCCCAAAAGCTGCCCACTGCCCGGGGCTGGTGAGGCGAGGTGGGGAGTGAAGCCCAGGAGCTTGCCGAGTGGGCAGCTGTGTGCAGGTGGAGAGAGGGCCCGAGAAAGGGCTGAGTTGTTGCCACCTGGGTTCTCTGTGTGGCCTTGGGCAGAACACTCAGTGAGGGCCTCACCACCCCAACGTTAGAACTCCTGGTGCCTGGCTGGCATGGTGCAATGGTTGAGCGGTGACCTACAGTCCAAGAGGTCACTGGTTCAATTCCCGGTCAGGGCACAGGCCCCGGTTGCGGACTGGATCCCCAGTAGGGGTGTGCAAGAGGCAACCGATCCATGATGTTTCTCACTGAAGTTTCTATTTCTCTATTCCTCTCCCTAAAAATTAGTAAAAACATCTTTTTAAAAAACCCCACTAAACTCAGCCCAGTCTGTCTCCTTAATCTACCGCAGAGGAAAGGGTCTGGGAGACTTTTTAAAAATTTTTTTGAGTGTGTGGGTAGGGGTAGGGGGGGATTCTTAAGACAGGAAATGACAGCATGTTTCCAAGGGCTGTGGCTGGTTGTAGCCATGGTTCTCCAACTGCATGGGAGAGCAACCTGGAGAAACTGACAGCTTAGGTCAATGTCACAACTCAAGGCAGCTGCCACTCGCCTTTCCTGTAATTATCTTCAAAAAGAGAAATTACACCAGGGGCCATCTGCTGAGATGTGCTTGGAGGCAGAGCCAGGGAGAGGGGATTCTAGGTCAACTTCAGAACTTCGCTTCCACTGTCAAGTGACAGGCTTCTCACCCTGGGGTCAGCTCCAGAGTGGATCTGGCACCGGGAAGAGCCTGACACCGGGAAGAGCCTGACGTTGTTGATCCCAGCAAATCCCATCATCCAGTCCAGCTCTGGCTCTGGCTTCCAGGTGAGGCAGCTACAGACCAAAGGAGTGTTCCTGGGGTCACACAGCTGTTGGGGCGACTGGAAACCCAACCGTGCTCCATGATGGTGCTGGGTTACACTGGGATGGGAATGGGGCCAGCTGGGAAAAAAAACCCCGAGCCACCAGGAGCTGCAGGGACTGGGTGGGTGGAAACCAGAAGGTGACTGGCCCCCAGCCCCGGGGCAGCAGAGCCAGCGCAGGGCCTGTCAGAGCTCACCAAAGCCCGCCTCTTCATTTCCCAGAGGAGAAATGACCGGAGGGAAAGCGACTCTGCCCGGGCTTCGCCGTGAGCTGGTCAGGCAGAGGCCCTCAGGCCTCCAGAGGCCGGAGCTGTGCCTGTTGGCAGCTTTGGGCCGCAGGCCGTGCTTGGGACAGAGGGCACAGGCTGTAAACGCACCTTGTCCCTCGTCCTCCAGTCCCGACACCCGCTGGTTTCCCCTTCGGCCCTCCTCTCCTCAGGTCCCAGCCCTTCGCAGCAGCCCAGCCCACCTCTTCTCCGCACCCCAGCTGAAGGCAGCAAACACGGGGGCTCCAAGCTCCCGCTCACCCCGGCACCTGACAGGTAAGTCGGCTGTGTAAAGACTAGAGGCGACAAGGGCTCGCTACTCTAATACTAAACATCTCTAACGGTTAAAAAAGCAGTCCTTTGTCCTCAGCTAAAATGAGTTTCCCTCAATTCCCGACAATTACTTTGACAATTACTTTGATCCTCGCTGGCCACACAACAGGAACCTAATCTGTCTGTGCCGGCAGTGAGTTTGGCAAGACCCTAACTGCTGGCAGGCCACTGAAAGTTGGCAGTGAGCTGCAGACCCCACCCACCAAGCATCCTGTCAACGAGAACCAGGTAGACCCAGGCAGACCCACCGGAGGTGGCAGGCATCGCTTCTCTGTATCTTGAGGAAAGAGTTTGCTCTCTCTCACCCTCTACTTCACTGAACTCAGTCAATAACTGTTCATAAATAATTAATTGCCATAAGGATCCTAAGTGCTGGAGATGAAAGGTCTAAACTGAACCTCAGAGCAGAACAATTCTCAGAGTAGAGCGTTTTAGAAAGTTCTTTTCTTAGTTTTAAATTGGAAAAAAAAAAATTTATTGGAAAGGGGCGAGGGACAGGACAGGCCAATAAGAAGACTCAGGGAGTGTGGGGCCCTCCTTCCCCAGGACTCGAGTGTCATAAGCAGAGGATGGAAGGCTCACTGGCTGCTCTTCCCGAAGAAATACCGGAATGGGAAGAAAGAGCTGCAAGAAAGAAAGCAGAACAGGCTGAGACTCTAGCAGTCCCTTCTCTCCTCCCAGGGTCTCAGTTTGAAGGCAGGAGAGAAGTCTGTCTTACCTCAGAAACCCAAAGAAGCCACCGGTCCCCGGGCCTGTGGGGCCCGCAGGTGGAGGTGCGTTGCTTTGCTGCAGCGGTGGGCTAGTCTCTCCTGGTGGGCTCTCCTCCCACCTAGAACCTGCAAGGAAAACGCTCAGGCAGGAAGTGGGGGGGGGGGGCCTATTTCACATGCGCAGAAGGCAGGACACTCAGCATGAGCCAACAGCAGCTCACACCAGGATTTTTTAAAGCCAGGTGAATTCTTTGTTCTGGCTTTCCCAAGTTCATCTCAGCCCAGTAAGATGCTATTCTGATCTTGGAGTCATTTCCAAAGCCAGGCCTCTGAGACTTTCACACTCTGTTAAGTCCCGGCCCACCCCCAGGCTGGTGTCTGCATGTGGAGTGAGAACTTGAAGAACTCACTTGCTCACATGCCTGTTTCTGTGATACCTGCAGCCATACTGAGGCCCGATGCTGGGTAAGACCAGTGAGTTAGGAGGGAGACGCCGCCACATGCATTCCCAGCCTTGCTGAGCATCTGCTACACCTTTAATATTAACACCACTGCCCCGAAGGGAAAACAAGAGACAGCTGCCCAGAGAGCGTTCTCCAATAAAACAAAAAGTCATAATCCTTTCCAACTTCTCTGTAAAACTCATCACCCACCATGGAGCTGTTGTGAAACATTGCAGCCTCAGTTTCACTATCAGAAGCACGGGGAGGCCATGCCTGACCTCCCTTCACTCCGCCAGGGAGCTGGGCGAGGCTGGCTCCTGCTACTCCAGGGTGGGCCCCTAGCCTGGAGGGCGGCCAACAGGCACCTCCATGGAAACAAGACTCACCACCACCAAGCGCGCCCAGACGGAGCTCTGTGCTGCTCTGCTGTCAGAAAACTAAAGGCACAGGACGGATTAGAGAATACACGCCCTTCCCGGAACCTACCCTGTGCCTGGCCATCAGCGCCATCAAATGCTGGAGGCTCCTGACATCCCTGCTGGGTGTTTCTTTCCCTGTTCTGTAAAGAGAGGACCAAAAAAACCCGTAAACTTTACTCTTAGACACCTTGGGGTCTGAATGCTATTTGTTGGTGAACTGATTTCACATCGGTGCTGGGGCCTGGCTTCTGACTGCTCAGGCAGGTTCTGTATTTCCTTCGGTATGATGTCCTTTCCCATTTCAGCTTTCCAACTGTTCTCCTAAAATAAGACTCAAGAGCTGAGAATAAACCAAGCTGGGTTTAACTTATTATTCCGTATTAATGAGTGCCAACTCTTACTAATGGCACAATACTGAGGTTCAGCAATCTGGAGGACCTTCCCTTTACTGTGAGAACAGTATAACCTATGGGTAAACTGACACACAGACCAAGTCTTACAAGGTGGGTGATAAGACCACCCCATGAGTCTACAGTAGGGGTGTGGAACTCAATCAGAGAAGGGGCCAAAATCTAAAATCCAGCCTAAATCGCGGGCCCAATGGTTTACTGAACAGTCATAAACTGTCATTGTGATGGAAACGCAGCGGAGTGCAGTGATGACAGCGCGGTGCGGACCACATTGCAAGGCCTGGCGGGACGGATTTGGCCCGCAGGCCTTGTGTTTGACACATGTGGTCTACAGGGAGTGCTGTGGTTGATGAGAAGGACGTGAATAGAGCAGGTGGCAGCTAATCAAGGAAGACTTCACAGGGAATGAGTGGGATTTTGTCATAACGGGGTAAACTGGGGTTAGGAGGTGGTCAGGGAGAGCAGGCCGTTCCAGAACGGATGTGATACACAAAGGCACAGTGCCATGAGTACCAGTAAATAGGATCAGCATGGCTAGAGCTGGGCAGGGGAGACATAACCACAACATAACAATCAGCACAATCTCATGATTTCTCCTTGTGAAATCCCTTCACTCCCTTCACTAGTACAGAGCTTCCTTTTGACATCCCACAACCTGGTTCCAAACCCACACTTCCCGTAGCCAACCTGAGCGCCAGAAACTTGGATCCTATTTTCTGTGGGAATCTCTACCACTGACAATTCCCCTCACCGGGGGGAACAAAGGGAACAAATGGGTTTGCCCTCCTTCCCATTTCCCCCCAAATGCCCTGTATGGACCTGAGGGCTTGAATACCAAGCAGTGCTGGTGAGGAATTCTACAGCAAGGGGCTGCATACTGTCCAGGTAGGTCTGAGAGGCAGAAGCATGGCAAGCCAACAGGGAAGTTAGAATATAGCCCCCAGCCTAAGCAAGCTGGTATTTCTGATATGAGCTTTTCCACAAACCATCAAATTCCAGGCCACATAGGCAGCCACTTAAATCATC
The DNA here is from genome assembly GCF_014108245.1 of Pipistrellus kuhlii. NCBI lineage: Eukaryota > Metazoa > Chordata > Mammalia > Chiroptera > Vespertilionidae > Pipistrellus > Pipistrellus kuhlii. Next base: position 239,297 of record NW_023425415.1, on the reverse strand, counting down.
TATATCTATATCTATCTAAATCTATATCTATATAAAATTCTAAGTGACCATTAGGACCCAATGACCAGAACGACCAGTTGACCAGTCGCTATGAAGTGCACTGACCACAAGGGGGCAGACACTCAACACAGGAGTTGCCCCCTGGTGGTCAGTGCACTCTCTCAGGCCTCCCTCCCCGACCCGCCATAGGCCTTGATCGCCATTCAGGCCAAGGGACCCCATCCATACATGAATTCATGCACTGGGCCTCTACAATTCCTACAAAAGTGAAAGAAACTCTGGGAAGGAAGAAGACATCTTTTAACTCTTCTAGATGGGAATGCAAAGGGTTCAGCTCTGATTTCTAGCTTGAAGGAATGATTCTTACAATTTTAATGAAACTGGTTTGGTGTATTGACCCTAATGAAAGCATCTGTAAGATTGGCAGTGGTGACCAGAAAAGCAAAGGTCCTAAGGCAGAGGTAAAGCCTACTTCTGAACCAGGGAGCTTCCCCTCACAAGATAATTGAGCTTTTCTGTTCTTTTGAAATCCTTAGGCAAATATCAAGAGAGGAGAAAACATTACGGCCTGAAATGAGACTAAGGGTATCATCTGGGACAGCCAATGGGACATAATACTCTGAAAACCAAACACAAGGTTGCTTCCGTATATTCAGGCCAGATCTGCTTAGAAGTGCAATTCAAGCACAGGTGGCAAACACAAAACCACCAACACACATGCAATGTGTTTTACCTCTAGACCATATTTCTGTTCTCCCCCATTTATTTTTTTAACTAAAAAATTATCTTTAGTGACTTGAGAGAAAAAGGGAGAGTGTGAGAGATGGAAACATCAATGATGAGAAATTGATGAGCTGCCTCCTACACACCCCACACTGGGGATGGAGCCCACAACCTGGCATGTGCCTTCATTGGGAATTGAACCGTGACCTCCTAGTTCATAGGTCGATGCTCAACCGCTGAGCCAAGCCATCTGGGCTCTCTCCCAGTTTTTATCCTTCCAACCTCTGGATCTCTAGGTCTTGGAAACGGGGGTAACAAAGGGAATGAATGAGTCTGCCCTTCTCCCCAAACAGAGGCCTTATTCAGATGCATGGTCTTCTTTTACGCTTTCCCCACACAGGCTCTCAATGTGTTCAGACGTGTATAATCCACACTGATCTTACACCCTAACTTCCCCCCAAGGAGGAGAGAAAATATTAAGCATTGGACCATAGGAGCAAATTCAATTTTTTCCAGCTCAAGTGACTTACACTGAGCGTCACTGTGATCACGTTAATTTAGGAGAAATCCTCTTCCTGAGAACAGAGTCTACAACGAAGACTGTCTTTGGGCTTTGAGTCAAAATCAATAAACATGTTCCTTTTGAATTTCTTTCTTGCTCAAGAGTTTTTTTTCTAAATTCAGTATCAGGTTGAAAAGGTAATTATGTTGAATAAGAAACTGTGAGTACTGTTCCTAAAGGAGATGATTTGTCAAGCTAAGAATAGGAAGGTATGAAGGGAGAAAGTGAAGAAAATGTTCCTTAAACAGTAATTATCTTGGTTGTATAAAGCATCTTTGTTCTCCAGAGTTTCATGTCTCCTGTTGTACTTTTTTGAGTTCTTCCCTCTCTAAAGGATGAGAGGATAGAAGAGAGCAACCCTCTAACCATCTACCTACAATCACTGCGGGACCAGTTGGCCATGCATGGCACAGGAGGCCCTGTAGCCCAGACCTGCCCACAGGTAGACATCGGAGTCCTAGAAGGTACCCTTCCTCCCACTACATGGTAAACTCCTAAAAGAAACCAAATGTTACATGTTTTGGTGTGCCTCTGCATCTCACACAATGCCTTGCAAACAGAAGATAGAAGAATCATTAGGAATGAAAATCATTTTACTTTTCTACTTAAACATGCTTCAGGGAATTCCTGTCATCTGGAAGGCAGCCTTAAGGCCTTTCATGCTCCAGCCAGTGCTGACTCCCCAGTGACTGCTCCCAGCACACTTGCTCCAAGCTCCGGGCACTGGCTCGGAGTCACCAAATGCACTGTCCTCTTTCCTCTTGGCCTTACTTCTTTGAGCTACTCTGAGCTGCTACAGAAATCCTCCTTGACACCCACCTAATCTGGGTGAGGTTATCCTGTGGTGCCGCCTTTATTCCTGCACATAGCCTATCTACCAGTAATGGCCTGCCTAGCTTACACTGCTGGCATTTTTAGGTGAGATTGTGATATCCTTAGTACCTGGCACATAGATTACTTAAAAGTTTGCTGAATGGATGAATAAATGTTTGCTCATTAACTGATCATATAATGGAGTTCTGGGAAGATAAGGGTGATGCGTTAAAAGTGTTTGGATATTTAAGGTCAGAGCTACTTTGGAGAGAGAGAAGAAAAAGGTATTAAATAACAGCTATTTTTAAAATAAAAGGAAAAGAAAAAGGGTACTATTTTAGAGACTATTATAGAAAAGAAGCCCTGAAATGGAGGCATAGCAGAATTATGAATACCTAAGTGGGGAACAGACCTCACAAATGAAATTAAATATATTGGGGCCAACCCATCACTGCTCTAATTAAGTTTTCTCTTACTAGTGTCCTGTGTTTTACATGCCTAGCTTGTCTGTAGACTCAGGCTCTAATGTAGAAGAAAGCAGAACGATTTCTAAAGAGAAAATTCTATATCGGATCCTACCTCAGTTCAACAGACCTCTTCTTATTTCAACTACAAATACAAGGAGCAGCTTTTTAAGCTGAGAAGAGAAGGATTCACCGACGTGTTAGTGTTATGCAGCCACTCTGAGACAAGCTGTGGCAAGTACAGAATGGATGAAAGCTGTTCCGCAGATGGCGAAACCTCAGAGTGAGTTCGGTCAATTCTGTCTGTACTAAGGACCGAGATGTGCTGGTAACAGGAATCCGGACTTGACTGTAACAGAGCTAGGATGCCTCCATTGGAGTGCTTACCCTGCTGGTGTCCAGGAAGAGCTTCTTTCTGCTGGGACCTTGGCTGGAAGTCCTCATCTTGGCCCTGAGGTGGGAAAAGCCCAGGAAATGTTACTGGCAGCAGCAACATCACCACACTCAGGCAAACGTGGCTAAATGAATATTTCAGCAGGTTGGCTATTTTTATACCGCTCTTGGCCTGCAGAATAAATTGTGTGGCCAACTTCTCTTTGGGTGCTGCTTTAACTCACAGTAGAATCCCCATTTAGGGATCTAGTGGTTGAGAAAAGGAAAACGGGCTGCCAGCAGGTATCGGACTTTGAAATACCTGATCGTGCATCAAAGCCCAGAGAAAGCGAAGATGTGAAGCTTCAGTTCCACAGAACATTCCGGCAAATGGGAAGACGAAGCTCCACACCTCCAGTACCTCACACCCCACCCGGCTGGGGAAGGAGTGCCCGCTCCTCTCCGCCATGTGCACTGGGAGGGGTAAGTCACCTCCTGGTGGTCCGCCTTCACTGTTCCTGGAAGTCTTGGGGCCCACAGTCCCAGGAAAAGAGAAGCTGCTCTGTGAACCTGGAGGAAAGCACTCTGAGCTGGGGAGCAAACCACACCTAGGATTATCCCAGCAGCTCTCTGGGTGCTAATAAAAACGACTGAATTGCTTTACTGACTCATTTTGTCCCTGATAGAGAATTAAAAAAAAGAATTAGCCTTCCTCAATAGCAACTTCAACATGTTAGCAATGTGCTCAATATTCCACCTAATATCACATATCGCAGCACCTCACCCAACAACTGATACCCTCTTATAGACACTTATATTTTAGATTGGACTATCTTTTTTTAATAGAAACTTTCTGAAAATCTGTGGGTTGTTTTTAAAAATATATATTTTATTGATTTTTTTTACAGAGAGGAAGAGAGAGGGATAGAGAGCAAGAAATATCGATGAGAGAGAACCATCGATCAGCTGCCTCTTGCACACCCCCTACTGAGGATGTGTCTTCAACCAAGGTACATGCCCTTGACCGGAATCAAACCCGGGACCTTTCAGTCCGCAGACCGACGCTCTATCCACTGAGCCAAACCAGTTTCAGCAAATCTGTGGGTTTTTTAAATGTATTTTTGTTGATTTCAGAAAGGGAGTAGAAGAGATAAAAATCAATGATGAGAATCACTGATCGGTTGCCCCCTGCAACCCCCTACTGGGGATTGAGCCCACTATCTGAGCATGTACTCTGACGAGGAATCAAACTGTGACCTCCTAGTTCACAGGTTGACACTCAACCATTGTGCCACGCTGGCCGGGCTAGACTGGACTTTAAAAAAAAAAAAAAAAAAAAAAAAAAAATATATACATATATATATATATATATATATATATATATATATATATAAATAATACACACACACACACACACACACACGTATATATTTCAGAGAGGGAGAAGAGAGATAGAAACATCAATAATGCAATAAATTCATTGATAAGCTGCCTTCTGCATGTCCCACACTGTGGATTGAGCCCGCAACCCAGACATGTGCCCTTGACTGGAATTGAACCTGGGACCCTTCAGTCCATAGGCCAAAGCTCTATCCATTGAGCCAAACTGGCTAGGGCTGGACTATCTTTTACATTTCTAAAAGCTTACTGCTCACTAGGTAAAACAGTTACATTTTATTTGTTCTTGTATAATATCTTGGGACCTCTTAAAAATTGTGCCTTCTTACTGTGTTTTCTGGTATTAAGTTCTCATTGTAGGTATTGGACACAACTGTATGGATCTGACTGCTTTTCTTCTCAGCCTTGGTCTTAATGAACAGAAGAATCCTACTTTGCTGAAGAAGGGTTGTGTTCAAATTACATTGCAATATTAACTTACTTCCTTTCCTGTCCAGCAGTCGCCAACCTTTCAGACCTCACAGACCACTGGTTGGCGACCGCTGTCTTAGTCCACCCACTGGAACAGGCAGATGCCAGTGAAGGTCTGAGAGAGGAAGTGACTCGCCTAAGGACAAGAACAAGCAGCAGGAGCAGCTGGCCTCACCACTGACCTGTCCGGCCCTGGCCTGCTGGGAGAGATGGACAGTTCCATGCGCTTTCGTTTCTTCTTCATGGCTCTTGCTGCTTTCCTCTCGGCAAGGACCTTCAGAGAGGAACCAGAAGCCTGTGATTCCTCCTTTCTCAGAGCTGCTCACAGTTCATGAGGGCACAATGAACTCCCCATCTTTAAGTTGCAAAAGCAACTTTGTCAACTTTGCAAGTAAGGGTAGACATTCTGTTAGGGACAATCTTAGACAGTTAGCCACAGGGGAAAAGATGGTCTCATGCATCCAGTTCTGATTGGACCTGGGCAGCAACAAGGGAAAATAGAAAGGGACTAGAGCAGGATTTATTTTAATTTTTTGCCCCAAGAACCAATTTAAAAAATATTATTTTATTGATTTCAGAGAACAAGTGATAGGGAGAAAGATAGAAACATTAATGATGAGAAAATCACTGATCAGCTGCCTCCTGCACGACCCCATTGGGAACAAAGCCCACTACCCAGGCATGTGACCAGGAATGAAACCATGATCTCTGGTTCATAGGTTGATGCTCAACCATTGAGCCACACTGGCTGCGCTAAAGCAGGATTTTTGGGATTTTCAACAACATGAACTAATAAAGGCAGTTTTCACTTCCTATACGAAGGCAAACTTACCAATCCAAGGGAACCGTCATCGACTGGTCTCCCTATAACAGGAAATTTAAATATCATAATGGGTTAAGACATCGATTTACCTGGATTTCTGGCTACCATTTGCTTTTGTCTAGAACTGGTCCTAGACAAAACCTCCGTGTATACTCTTTCCCCTTCTGTCTGGTACCACCTAGAAATATAGTCTTCAAAAATCTCTTCCTCCCCTATTTTAGAATTTTATCATCTACAAGCTGAAAATCCAGAGTTTGATTCACACTGTATTCTAATGATATGCCACTTATAAAGGGGGCTCCCCCCAAAAAAGGGGGGGGCCTTACTATGAAACAAAAGGTGGACCTTCAGACATCAGTGACAAATTAATTGGGGAGATATTTTGAGGTAAAGCCTTTGCTCTCTTTTCCTAATCAAACTTGCAGGTGTCTACTTGCCCCGTTATAAGTAAAAATAGCAATGACTCAGATTAAAAATTAGGAGATACTACTTTAAGATACTACTAAGGTGAAAGTTACTGAAACCTCTAAAATGGAAGAAAGTCTTCATAAATAGGCTCTTTCATTGAGTGATTAGACTGTATACTTCCTTTCCAACCTCCAATATTCATATATTTTATGGTTTTAACAACTCAATAAGTACTATTATTATTAACAATTTCACAAAAAAGGCACAAAAAAGGGCACAGAAATATTAAGAAACTTATCTAAAAATTAATTTTAAAAACACATATCCTTGGGTGAGTATTAAAAAAAGAAAGAAATTTGTTGAAGGTCACTCAGATTAAGTGGAAGGCCACCAGGATTTGAAGTAGGCATTCTGGGTTGGAGCACATGCTCCTGACCTCTCCACTGGGTGGTACTGGAGCCCAGGCTGACTGACCATTTCCCATTCCAGCTGACACTACTAACCATGCAAGTTCAGCCTTCCCCTTTCTCTTTTCCACTACCCACTCTGCCATCACTCTACTTACCAGATGACAGGTTCTCATTAAACCACTTCAGCTCCACATACAGTGTCAAAACAAATGGATAGGGGATCAACACGATGTCGCCGTTTTTGAATTTCAAGTGGGACACTCTCTCCCATTTGCTTTTATCTGGAAAACGGTGTTAAGGAGTGAGGAAAGCAGTCACTACGAATCCAAGGACTATTTTAGTGATGACATTTTCTCCCTTCCCTGACCAACCTCCTAGACTGTCTATGGGTTTATTGCTTCCATTTGAATCTACAATGTGATTGTAGCTCCTTCCCATCCAGAAATGAAAGGATACAGGGAAATACAACAAAGTGTTCTGTAGCAAATGGCTGCAGACTGTCCAAATTTCCCAAGACCACACGAATAGAATCCTGGAAAATGACATGCTGTTAATTAATTTAATACTCAAAAACTCTATGAGATAGACATTTCTATCATCCCCATTTTATAGACGAGGAAACAGACAAAAAGAGGTAAAATGACTTATTCAAGGTTACATAGCTAGTAATGGTGAAGCCAAGATATGAATACAGGCAGTGGGATTCCTAATTGTTACACTCTTTAACAATTAGGCTATGCTGTCTATTAATAAATTATTTCCTAAATGAATGAGAGAATGATAAAATCTGCCTCAAAACAAATGAGAGCAAAAGAGAACATATAAAAAACACTTTGGAAACTTTAATATGATTATAAATATATATAAATGCTCTCTAGCATTTATACTATTGAGCACTATGTGGCAGGCACCGCACACATCTATCTCTAATCCTCGCCATAATCTTGGAAACAAGCAGTCCTCGCTGACAAGGGAACATTCACAGAAGGTAGGTCGCTTGCCCACAATCAGGCTGTGAGGCAGAACTGGAATCAAATCCGGTTTGAATGGCTCTAAAATCTATGCTCTCCCCACTTCACTGTGCTCCCTTGAGCTCTTCTCTGCCCCGCTAACTGAAGCAAAGTGAAATATCGATAAATCCTGCTCTACTCACTATTAAAATAAGCAAAAAACTGTCATTGTCCTATATTGCTATTTATAACAATTTCTCTAAGGTCCTGCAAGATCCTAATGTATCTTCCAACACTTAGCTGAAGAGCCCCAAGTATCTTTAAGGCTATGACTCAAATTTTTTGTTTCATCGATTATCATGTTTATGTATTTAATTCTATTTGAATTCTTTGAAATGTGACAGCACATGTCTTCAAAACCACAATAGTCATAAATCACTGAGTTGGGAAGTTAGGAGAGAATAAACTACTTTAAAACTCTTAGTTTATCAATGAGGCAATCAAGACCCAGAGAGAGAAATGATTTGCTGAGGGTCACACCGCTAATTAGTGGCTCAGCCAGGACTGGAATCCAGAACCAGTTCCCAGAACTCTAACCCCTTGCCCAGTGCTTTTACCAATTTACAAAAATGTCCACCTGTTCAGTCTCTTTCCTGTGGGAAAATCTAAATCTAGAGGAGCTGAGTAGAAAAGGAATGAAAATGAGATGGGAATAAAGCAATGGAAAATGTTTCCAATTAAAATGAAGACACAGCAGCCTGTCTCTGTATTTACAATGGAACTTCCTGGACGTCAAGTACCAGGCGGTGGTTGGGATGTGAGGTTTCCCAGAGCCCTGTGAGGCGGCGGCCCTTCATTTCTCCGGAAGCTTCCTCTGTGCCAGCTGCCACAGAGGAAAGCTGCCCGTGGCCGGGAACTCTGGTAGAAACAAAACTCCCAGCCTCAAAGGTGCTGACACTTCAACCAGGAAAACTGAGAGAGAATACGGGCTTTACTGACCCTGGAAAAACAGTACAATTTGTTTGCAGAGGAAATGTAGCAGGGAGAAGCCAAGTAATGGAGCGGAGGTTGTGACTCAGTTGGTGAGAAATAATTAAAATTTGGACATGGACACATTTTCGGCTTAAAGCACAACTTTCCCGAAGTTGTCAGCCTCTTTCCCTACCTCCAGCTCCTGGATGATGACTTCCTTATTTTCTACATCTTCCCCTCTAGAAAGCAAGCAAACAAAAGATCAGCCAGGGAAAGCTCTGAGACAATAGATAGTAGAGCAAAAATGACACTGCCACTGAGCTTAAGAAACAGCTATAACAATAAAATCATAATATGCTAATTAGACCAGAAAGGATGACCTTCCAGATGAAGCTGGGGCTATGAAGAAAGCCGGGGTCCTGGGTGCCAGAGGAAAACCAGTGCTGGCTGGGGGGGAGGGGGGGGGGGGGGGGCCTGTTGTGGCATGAATTTTATGCATCTGGCCTCTAGTGACTAAATCACAATTGCACGGGCTGACCCAGAGCTCATGGGAGGAAGTGATCACCTAGGAGGTGTGGTCTGAGAATCAGTACAAGGCTATCTATCTTCTCCACTAACTGCCAAGACCTGAAATTCTCATATGAAAGTTACTACCGTATTTTTCGGACCATAAGACGCACTTTTTTCCCCCCCAGAAGTGGGGGGAAAAAGTCCCTGCGTCTTATGGTCCAAATATAGCCTACACATATACTTTAAAAAAAAAGTTTTTTTACTTGCCCGGCTCTGTGTGGTCTCTGTGTGCTTGCCCGGCTCTAAAATGGTTCTAAATGCTGCTGTTTACTTTACAGGGTTGATTACATGTGTTATGACTGTGATGTTGGGTTTTAATGCACATAAAATATTTTAGGACACTATTTGTTTCAGAATCTTTTTTTCTTCATTTCCCTTCTCTAAAAACTGGTGCGTCTTATGGTCCGGAGCTTCTTATGGTACGAAAAATACGGTAATCTGTTAGACCATTGGTACTCGTATGGGCAGATGACACCTGGGGGTTCTCAAGACCCTTCCTTTCAAGGGGTCTCAAAAGGCAAACATCATTTTCATAATAATATTACAGTTTACTTGCCTTTGTCACTGTGCTAACATTTGATTTGTAATCTTTAGTGCAAAAACAATGGTGAGCAAAATTGCTGGTGTCTTAGCTTAAATCAAGCCAATTACACTTACCGTATTTTCCGGCATATAAGACGACGTTTGAAACGAAAAAAAGTCAACCGAAAATCGGGGGCAAAAGACCAAAATTGCACAAAAATTACCTGCAAATCTTGACGGCAAAGTAAGTCTTTTCTTTGAAGAGGGGGGTAGTCTTATACAGCGAATGTAGGCCTACACCTATGTTTTAACTGAAAAATTAGGGGGCCGTCTAACCATACTACCAGTTGTAGTCATCATTACTGCCACACAGAAAGAAAGAAAAAAAATCTAGTTTCATTTAATATTCTTGAGGAAGCAATAAAATCTCTCTCCTTTCCTCTCTGTAAAAAAATCAATAAAATATATTAAAAATAAAATAAAATAAAAATAAATAAGGGGGGATTAGCCCTTGATGAGCAGCCATTGCCCATTGCTTCCCCAGTTGCAAGACTTGTGGGGACTCGCAGAGTTTAGAAAATGCACGCCCGAGAGAGAAGACAGACATGGCATGCTCCTGGGAGGGCAGCTGACTGTGGTGTGTTACAGTGATGGGTTTTGTATGTTGTACCATCCTTGTATACCGGAGCAAATCCCGGGAATATAAACAACGCCAGCCTTCTCACAATTTTTAAAAAATATTTTTATTGATTTCAGAGAGGAAAGGAGAGGGATATAGAAATATAGAAACATCAATGATGAGAGGGATCATTGATTGGCTACCTCCTTCATGTTGAACTGAGCTCACAAACCAGGCATGAGCCTTTGACCAGAATCAAACCTAGGACCCTTTAGTTTGCAGGCTGACGCTCTATCTACTGAGCCAAACCAGCTAGGGCTCTTATTAATTTTTTTTAAAGATACGGTTATTTTAGCCTGGCTGGTATGGCTCAGTGGTTGAGCATCACTGTTTGATTCCTGATCTGGACACTTGCCCAGGATTTCAGACTCAATCTCCAGTAGGGGGCATGCAGGAGGCAGCAGACCAATGATTCCCCTCTCATCAATGATGTTTCTATCTGTCCCTCTCACTTCCTCTCTGAAATCAATAAAAAAATATATTTTTTAAAAAGAGGTATTTTAAATAAAATGTTATTTGTCAACATTTAAGGACGTAAGGCCATGGCCAGGTAGCTCAGTTGATTAGAGCATTGTCTGCATACGCCAAGGTTGCGAGTTCAATGCCAGTCAGGGCACACAGAAAAAGCAAACAATGAATACACAAATATGTAGAACAGTGAGTCAATGTCCCTCTTTCTCTCTCTCCCCCCTTCCATTCATCTCTAAGTCAATTAAAACATTTTAAAGATATATATTTTAAAATTACTATGTTAATTTTGTTTTAATTTTCATATAAGTTTTGACAGTTATAATCCACATAATCAAAAACTTTGAGATACTCAATAATTTTAAGAGTGCAAAGGGGTCCTGAGAAAAATTTGAGAACCACTGCCCCAAAGGTATGCCATCACCAATTTAGGAAATTATATGAGTAATGACATATGGAACATAAAATACCTGGGAAAGACCCACAACGTGCTTCTTCAGCCAGTCTCCCGGACTGGGTGAAGGCAAAGAAGGGATCATCTATGAGAAAATGCATTAACCGGCTTACAAAGCTCCCCCTCCTAGCTTTAAATTTACCTGATGCTGTCACCATATCTGATTTTGAATTTATACACACTTGTTCCTGAATGAAGAAATCTTGTCTCTGGAAACGGGTAGGTGAAGGGTTTTAAACTCATTGCTTCCACACAATAGCCTAAATAAAGTAGAAATGTTAAGAGAATTATTAAAAACTAAAGATAGGAAAGACTCTCTTGCCCAATCTGTAGCATTCTTTATAAGTAAAATGTTCAATACTCAGCACCACTGCCTATGTCCCAGGCTCAGTTCTGATATTCATCACCCCTAGACCATTATCCTAGCTGCATGCGGAGGGTACATGGTGTTTTGGGATGATCTCTATACTTAAAGTCAAAAGTCCTGAACAAGTTTTCACGTTTACCTTACAACTTTGTGCATTCTTCCTTGAGACTAATTCTAACATCTGATGTCTCAGAGGGTTTTTGTTAGGATTAAGTATCTATCTCCAAATATTTTTTTAATCTATTCTCTGCCCTTGTCCTCACTTTCTCTAGGCCAGTGGTCGGCAAACTCATTAGTCAACAGAGCCAAATATCAACAGTACAACTATTGAAATTTCTTTTGAGAGCCACATTTTATTTTATTTTTTATTTTTTAATGTGTTTGTTTGTTTTTTTTAAATATATTTTATTGATATTTTACAGAGAAGAAGGGAGAGAGATAGAGAGCTAGAAACATCAATGAGAGAGAAACATCGATCAGCTGCCTCTTGCACACCCCCTACTGGGGATGTGCCCGCAACCAAGGTACATGCCCTTGACCGGAATCGAACCTGGGACCTTTCAATCCGTAGACCGACGCTCTACCGCTGAGCCAAACCAGTTTCGGTGAGAGCCACATTTTTAAAACTTAACTTCTCCTAACGCCACTTCTTCAAAATAGACTCGCCCAGGCCGTGGTATTTTGTGGAAGAGCCACACTCAAGGGGCCAAAGAGCCGCATGTGGCTCGCAAGCCGCAGTTTGCCTACCACAGCTCTAGGCCGATGTGAACAGGGCTCAAGCGAAATAATCTAAAGGATATACCAGTAAGTAGCAAAAGTAGGAAGACCTCTGCTATTAATTTTACATGCAGTCAGGAGAGGAGCACACCTCCCGGCCGCAGCCAGTGCAGCAGAAGGATGTACACTGACATCTCCCAGCGATGCTGAGCGCCTCACCTTCCTGCCTCACCCACTCTTCGCTCCGTGTGAGACTGCACTGCGCCACAAGGGCCCACTATCCGCCGAGCACTCCGTGACTTACTTTCTAGCCCAGAATCTCTGCCCGCTCACGGTCCTCCACGGGAAACTGAAAAGAGGAGAAGGAAAGGATGGCATGTCTCTTCTCCTCCAAGAGGCAACTGGTATGGGCTCAGAGCTAAGATTCTAAGTCACTACGATTTTTCTGTGCCTCTTTTTTCTTTATAGATATAATAAGCCCTGCACTTTTTGTCTTTTCATATGGAAGTTGAAATAATAATGAGAGCCAAAACCGGTTTGGCTCAGTGGATAGAGTGTCGGCCTGCGGACTGAGGGGTCCTGGGTTTGATTCCAGTCAAAAGGGCACGTGCCTTGGTTGTGGGCACATCCCTAGTGGGAGTGTGTGCAGGAGGCAGCTGATCAATCTTTCTCTCATCGATGTTTCTAGCTCTCTGTCCCTCTCCCTTCCTCTCTGTAAAAAATCAATAAAATATTTTTAAAAATAATGAGAGTAAGAGGTCCATTGTTCTTGAAGTTTGAGGCTATCTTTATACAATGCAAGGTATTGATTTCAGAGGAAGCAGAGAGGAGGTAAAGAGAACCGTCACAAAGTAAAAACAATTTAGGTTTAAATCTCAGCTCCAATGTCATTACTTAGTTTCTCTGGGCTTTGGTTTTCTCATTTATACAATAATTACCAATTTTTTCATGCCCTCTTATCCCAATCCTCACAATGAGCCTATGAGATAAGTAGCCTAAATTTGATAGATGAGGAAACTGAGACCCTGAGAGATGAAGTAACCTTCAGAGCTTTGAATATTGGAAATGAAACTCAAACTGAGACAGTATAAACCAGACTTGATAACCTTAACCACTTTTCCACTCTGCTTTTTGGAGTTATTCAAAAGGAAAAATAAAAATAAATATAACATCATTTTATAAGTACTAAAACACTAGTATTAACCTCACATAAAGGACTACTTTCATTATTCTTTACTCCAATAGTACTGATACCATGTCTACTCAGCAGGGAAAACTCTTACATGGTGGAGCCAGAAAATCTACGTGCCCAAAGAATGGAATTTCCCACAATTTCCAAAGTTCAAGCCTGGGGCTGCCAGTAAAGACATACCTCAGTGTCTGATCTCAGCTGCTGGGGATTAGAATGAGGTTGGAGCCAGAGCCTAGTAGACTATTTAGACTAGAATTGCAGTCAAAAGTAAAGAGAAATAGTTGATGCCAACTGCAAAGTTACCAAAGGTGAAATACTGTTCATGTCCTGAGAAAAATCTTGCTGATTTTCCATGCCCAAGACACAGCAGGTACCCAGGCTAGATTTGATGGTGTTTTGGGTTTGGCTCAGTGGATAGAGCATCTGCCTGCAGACTGAAAGGTCCCAGGTTCGATTCCGGTCAAGGGCATGTACCTTGATTGCAGGCACATCCCAAGTAGAAGGTGTGCAAGAGGCAGCTGATCGATGATTCTCTCTCATTGATGTTTCTAACTCTCTATCCCTCTCTCTTCCTCTCTGTAAAAAATCAATAAAATATGTTTTTAAAAAAAGAAAGAATGGCAACTGTATGTCCCTGTACTATTAAGTTGATGGGATCTTGTAGTTGAAGGGACAGACTCTCAGCCCATCTTTAGGTGATCACAAAACATGATGGCTTTAAGACAAAAGAAGGAAAGTTATAGGCAATATGGAACAGTGGGGAAGACACAAGATTTGGAATTGGAAGACCAAGGCTTGAGTCCTAGCTCTGCTTCTTACTAGTTATTAAACCACTCATTCAATCTCTTCTGTTTCCACATCTACAGATGGGGACCCACCTATTCCTACCATTGTTGTGAGCACTGAATGAGATAAACTCATAAACTCTAGAATACTATGGAAACATTAGCTTCTCCACTAATGCTTCACTTGAAAAGCAAATTCAAGAGAGGAAAACTGGTTAGCTTTCATCTCAGTGCAAGATCTGACAAATCCCAATAAAAAAAAATCTTACCTTGAAAATACCCAATAGTCTTAAATGACACATTGGCACTAATGTCATAAAGATTTTTCAAGGTTTTAGTAATCCATTTCACATAAAGAAAAATCTGGGTCAGTGCACAGAACCCAATATGAGGATAATTATGTTGTCTATTGAGGTGGAAGGAGATGATAATAGGAAGTATTGTCACCAAATGTTTCTGGTGTTATTCGATGGAACAATCTTCCAGTGTTGAATAAAGAACTTCCATAGGCATTTGTCCAAAATACATTCACTGAGGAAAACAGGACAGGCTCTGTGACCACCAATATGGGCAACAAAATAGGGAAATCACACCAATACTATGAATCCAACACCCAAGCTTTAGAACTGAGATTGAGGACAGATGACCAACTTCTCCTTACACCTTCAAACGTCCATGGTGAAGCCGTGTCCTGGAGGCTCAGCTGTTTGGCACACTGTCCCATGCACCAAAAGGTTTGATCCCCAATTGGGGTGTATGTGGGGTAACTGATGGATATTTCTCTCTTACATCAATGTCTCTCTCTCTCTCTTTCTCTCCTTTCCTCTCTCTCTAAAAATCAATAAAAGCATATCGAGTGAGGATTTAAAAAAAAAAAAAAAAGTCCCATGGCTAACTTCAGAGGTCTGCCTGCCTTTGCGAAGTAGATTCAGACTCTTTGAAAGTCTGTATTTCCAACCAGAGAGCTATGGTTGTCTATATAGTGCCCTTTGTTTTATTTCTTTTTAATATATTTTTATTAATTTTAGAGAGGAAGGGAGGAGAGATAGAAACATCAATGATGAGAATCATTCATCAGCTGCTTCCTGCAAGCCCTCCTACTGGGGATTGAGCCCGCAACCAGGACATGTGCCCTTGACCAGAACTGAACCCTATACCCTTCAGTCTGCAGGCCAACCCTCTGCCCACTGAGCCAAACCAGCTAGGGCATGCCCTCTGTGTTAGAGGAGACAAGAGGAAAGTGCTTCACCAAAGAAGTTAACTTCCACAAGGTCACATAACTCACTGTGGAACCAGGATTAGCCCCGGAGGAGAGAAATATTGACATTAGAGAGATACATCGATTGGTTGCCTCCTGCGCATGCTCCTTCAGGGGATGGGGCTGGGGAACCTGCAATCGAGATACATGCCCCTGACCAGGAATCAAACCTACGAACCTTTGTCTGTGGGCCATGTTCTAACCACTGATCAAACCAGCCAAGGCTACTTCCATGATTACTGATGTCATTCTTTCTCAGCAGGTTTTTTCCTACTCTTTCTGGTAAAGCACAATCTTTTTTTTTTTTTTTTTTTTTTTTTTGCATTTTACAATTGTTCCCATTTGAGAAACAGAGTTAAACTGGATAATAATTATAAACACAATTTCACATGATAATCTGGACAATGAGCAAGAAGCATCACAATGTAAAGCACAATCTTTAAAATGTCATTGGCATTTGTCCAGGAATAGATTTGCTCTTGGAACGATGTCTGATTTTGTTTTGTTTTGTTTTGTTTTGTTTTGTTTTCAAGGAAAGAGTATCTAAACCTCCTCACAGAGAGGCAGAAAGATGCCCTGAAATGAAATCGAGGCCTCAGTAGACAACTCCACAGACCCAGAAAGTTGTCTAAGGCAACCTCTGATTTTCTCCATTGCGGTGGGTGTGGCCCGGCAGCAAGAACGGTCCCTGAGATCCGGCCGGAGGTGGGCGAGGATCTCCACCGAGCTTCTCCCTGGCCTGTGGAAGGGGATCCCACGGACCTGCAGGGCCCGGCACTTGGCTGAAGCCCGCAGCCGCCATGGCGCCCCCTGGCCGGCCCCCCGCCCCGCCCCCTCCTCCATCGGCCCGCAGCCTGGGCACCGGGCCTCCATGCTGACGAGGCCCTGCGGTCGGGCACGGGGTGTGCTGGGCGTCCAAAGGGGCCCAGGGCTGGGAGGGCGGCACTGGGGGCGGCTGCGGAGTGGTCGGGCCGCAAATCCCCCTGGGGGTCTGAGCAACGCACGGGAAGGGAGCCCCGGCCACTGGGTCCGTTAGCTCACACCCACGGACCTCCCAGACCCAACCAGACTCCTTCTCGACCACTAAGGGCTCCTCGCACCTCCCACGGCGGCCGCGGAGGAGTACTCACTGAGGAACGGTCTCCGTGAAAGGCGGGCGTCGACCCCGAACGAAGCGGGAGTTACGGCCGCGTCCTCTGCCCGCGGCTCCAGCCCGCCAGAACCCGGCGCACGCGCAGATGTGCTCCCTCGCACCACCCACTGGGAGCGAGCACATAGGGTTGGCGACGTTGCGTGCGTGCGTGCGTGCGTGCGTGAGTACGTCCAGGGGTCAAAGGTCGTGCGAGGCGGAGACCAAGAGCAAGCCAGCCCCACCTGTAGGAGCAGCGACGCGCAGGCGCCGTTCAGCAGTGCCCCAGGCGTGTGCAGCGGTTGTTCATTTCTCGCCTTCTGCCTACCTGGTCCGGTCCGGACTGCGCACTGCAGACCCCTCTGTGCGTGGAGCTCAGCGCAGGCACTTCCGGTGCACGCTCTCGTTTAGCCATCACTGCTGGGCCACACCGGTGAAGCGGCAGAGAATATCCCCGTTTTAAAGAGGTCTGGAGCCCTGGCCCGGTAGCTCAGTTCAGAGCATCGTCCGATGCTTCAAGGTAGCGGTTTCGATTCTGGTCAGGGCACATACAAGAATCAACCAGTGTTTTTGTTTTTCTCTCAAAGTATTAAAATATATCTTTATCGATTTCAAAGAAGAAGGGAGAGGTAGAAACATCAATAAAGAGCCCCGGCCGGTGTGGCTCAGTGGATAGAACGTCGGCCTGCGGACTGAAGGGTCCCAGGTTCCATTCTGGCCAAGGGCACATGCCTGGGTTGCGGTCTCCCTTCCTCTCTAAAATCAATAAAAATATGTATTTTTTAAAAGAAACATCAGTGATGAGAGACATTGATCAGCTGAACAGGACAGGTGTGGTAAGTAGTCCTGCCCCAGGCACGTGACTTGTTTAGTAAAAGGGTTACTGTCCCTTGTTTTTGTGTGAATCCACATTAACACACCTTTGAAACCACCCTCATGACAGCAACTGATCTTTTTTATTATTATTGACTTTTTTACAGAGAGGAAGAGAGAGGGCAGAGAGAGTCAGAAACATCCATGAGAGAGAAACATCGATCAGCTGCCCTGCACATCCCTAAATTACATGCCCTTGACCAGAATCGAACCCGGGACCTTCCAGTCCGCAGGCTGACGCTCTATCCACTGAGCCAAGCCAGTTTCAACAGACAGCAGCTCATTTTGTTAACAATCCTGCAATTCAATCCCTTCCGCACTCTCATGTAATCCTTTTTAAAATATATTTTTATTGATTTCAGAGGAAAGGAGAGAGAGAGAGAGAGAGAGGGAGGGAGGGAGGGAGGGAGGGAGGGAGGGAGAACTTCAGTGATGAGAGACAATCATTGATTGGCTGCCTCCCACACATTACCTTGTTTACTTGTAATCTCTCACCTGGATGTTGTTTGTACCTAAGACTGTGGCACAGAAGTCATGAGTCTTCCGTGGCCACCTGGGTGATGTGCTAATGATTTCCTGTGGAAGGGGGCCCCTGCCGGGTGAGAAGGACTGAGGAAATCACCCTGTTTGGATACAAAGAGCAGTCAGTCCCCCACCCCCCCACCCCCCACCCCCCCTGGAGGGAAACAGGCAGAAACTGGAGGATTCCACCCAGAGGGCTCCCCTGGCTGGTGTGGCTCAGTCGGTTGGATGTCGGCCATGCATCGAAACGTTGCCGGTTCAGTTCCAGGTCAGGGCACGTGCCCGGGTTGCGGGCTCAATCCCAGTAGGGGGCGTGCAGGAGGCAGCCAACCAGAGGGCTTTATCACAGCCCGGTGACTGAACTCCCCACAGGAGCTAGGGCAGTGGTTTGCCGCTCTGTTGACTAATGAGTTTGCCGACCACTGCGTGGGCATTACCTTACCCAGAAGTTTTGACTTCAGGTTAAAGACATTAGTACATGATTAAAGTGTTTTCCCCTAAGGCAGTGGTCGGCAAACTCAAGTTAGAGTCAATAGAGCCGACCACTGAACTAGGAAGTGTCAAGTGAAATGAGTGAGTGAGATTGAACTAAAAATACGTCCTGGCAGACGTAAACACACACTGTTGTCTCTGGGGAAGGGCCCCTGGAGGGCCCACTGGCACTTCCTGCTGGAGGAGGATGGCGCCCCCTGTAGGCCACCGTTTTTTGTGACGAGGCCAGGGCTGTGTCCCCTAAGGCTCAGTTGGCTGAGCATTGTCCTCTGTACCAGGATAGACAACAGCAGGGATGGTGAGGAGTTGGGTTAGGGTGGGGTGAGGGGACCCAAACATCTCAAAGGCAAAGGAAGGCATAAAACATTTTCCTCTACGTAAACCGGGAGCAGGGGAGACTGCTTCGCAGCCAGCAGCCTCTGGCCGCCTGCTTGCTGGTCTGACATATGTGCTTGAGTCCCGTTGTCATCTGCTGAGCATTGCTGTTAACATGTCCCAGAGTGTGGAGCCAAGTGAGAATCCAGATTAGTCTCTTTGGCACTGTAAGCTGGTTTCTGCGCTGGGGTACAGGTTTATTCATTCTCCAGAATCCCAAAGATGCATGAAAAATGCTCCGTGTCATTAGGCATTAGGGAGATGCAAATTAGATCTATCCCGGGATATCATTAACATCTATTAGAATGGCAAAAAGTTGAGAAACTGGAGATGCCACGTGCTGGCGAGGACGCAGAGCAAGTGAAACTCGCAGTTGCTGTCAGCGGGGATGCAAAATGCTGCTCTGGAAAATAGGCTGGCATTTAAAAAAAAATTTATTTTTGAGAAAGAAAGAAACATCGATGTAAGAAATATCAATCGGCTGCCTCCTGCAGGCCCCCTACTGGGGACTGAGCCTGAAACCCCAGGCATGTGCCCTGGCTGGGAATCGAACCAGCGACCTTTGGGTACATAGGACAACACTCAACCAGCCAGGTCTCTGATGCATAGGTCTGGGAAGGAGGGTGTGGGAAACCCATCATTGTCCTACTAGCAGAAAGGTGTGGACAAGGAACCCGGAAGGCTGGTTAACCTTGGAAGCTCTGAAAGCTCAGAGCTAATCGCTCACTGTTTAGTTGAGACCTTGCTACCTGAAGCAGCCTCCACCTGTTAGTCTTATATGAATTCTTGCTGATTGGCTATTATTGAAATTGCCTGTCTAGCCAGGACCGGTTTGGCTCAGTGGATAGAGCATCGGCCTGCGGACTGAAAGGTCCCAGGTTCGATTCCGGGCAAGGGCATGTACCTTGGCTGTGGGCACGTCCCCAGTGGGTGGTGAGCAGGAGGCGGCTGATCGATGATTCTCTCTCATTGATGTTTCTAACTCTCTATCCCTCTCTCTTCCTCTCTGTGAAAAATCAATAAAATATATTAAAAAAAAAAAAAAAAGAAAGAAATTGCCTGTCTAAAGGCTATGGGTGTATCCCATAACCTTAATAAAAGGGATAGCCTGTTAACCGAGGAGTTCCCTTTTTAACGACGCAACCTGTAACGGGCGCGTACTCTTTCACTAGGACGTGTCAGTATGTCACTCCCAGAGGACGTAATTTCATATTATTATTATTTTTATTTATTTATACTTAATTAAAATGAATGATATATTTTTTTCTCATTTATTTATATATATAAAGCACAAAGGAAAATACAAAATCACAAACAAATAGAAAAGAATACCAACAAAAAAAATGGAAACACCGAATTAAAAAATTATAAATTTTTACAAACAATTATAAAGATTACAAAAAATAGCTGAAACCAGTTTGGCTCAGTGGATAGAGTGTCGGCCTTCGGACCTAAAGGTCCTGGGTTCGATTCCAGTCAAGGGCATGTACCTTGGTTGTCGGCACATCCCCAGTGGGGGGTGTGCAAAAGGCAGCTGATCGATGTTTCTCACTCTCTATCCCTCCCCCTTCCTTCCTCTCTATAAAAAAATCAATAAAATATATTTTTTAAAAAGATTACACCGTTCCTCTCAGGGTGCAATGTATATTTCAAGGATGTATTCATACGTCCTACCCGTTCCCGATAGTGTTTACGTTTGACGGATTTATAGGTCCCGCTCGGTTAACAGGATAGCAAGGCCAGAGCAGGGCGTAGTCCTCCCGCCTGGCCCCCAATGTTACCAAATTAATATTTTTCTAGTCTCTTTCATCTGTGTCCGGCCTCCTCCAGAACCCGAACCCTGAACCTGAACCCCGATCCACACGGACATGAAAGGGGCTCCCGCAGGAGGGGCCTGAGAATTTGCATGTGTGACTGCAAAGTCAGCTCCCAGTGATGCTGCTGGTGGGGGGATGGGGGGGGGGGCCCACCCTCAGAGAACCCTGACGTGGCTGTGGCTGTAATTCAGGTGCTTTCCATTCCAGTCCCTAGGCTGGGCATTCCCAAGGGGCTGTCATTGCTACAGTTTATCACAAGACTATTTTAATTGCTTTAATTGTTTCCTTTGACTCAGTAATTTCCCTTCTGAAGTCTAGCCTCAGAAAAGAATTCAAAATGTAGTTAACCATTTCTGCACAGAGATATTCATCATGAGGTTACTTAGCGTGGTAAAAAATTGGAAACAGCCGAAACTGGTTTGGCTCAGTGGTAGAGCGTCGGTCTGCGGACTGAAAGGTCCCGGGTTCAATTCCGGTTAAGGGCATGTACCTTGGTTGCAGGCACATCCCCAGTAGGGGGTGTACAAGAGGCAGCTGATGGATGATTCTCATCGAAGTTTCTAACTCTCTCTTCCTCTCTGTAAAAAATCAATAAAATATATATTTTTTTAAAAATTGGAAACAGCCGAAACTGGTTTGGCTCAGTGGATAAAGCGTCGGTCTGAGGACTAGAGGGTCCCAGGTTCTATTCTGGTCAAGGGCATGTGCATTGGTTGTGGCACATCCCCAGTAGAGGGTGTGCAGGAGTCAGCTGGTCGATGTTTCTCTCTCATAGATGTTTCTGGCTCTCTATCCCTCTCCTCTCCCTTCCTCTCTGTAAAAAAAAAAATCAATAAAATATTTCTTTAAAAAAAACAAAACAGAAAATCATCGTTGCTATCAGTGTTGTATAGTTCATGTCATTTTATTTTTAAAGTATATTTTTATTGATTTCAGAGAGAGAGGGAAAGTTAGAAACATCAATGATGAGAGAGAATCATTAATTGGCTGTCTCCTGCACATCCCCTCCTAGAGATCAAGCCCACAACCAGGGCACGTGCCCTTGATCAGAATCAAACCCGGGACCCTTCAGTCCACGCTCTGTCCGCTGAGTCAAACCGGCCAGGAGTAGTCCATGCCGTTTTAGCATAAGACGACCCCCTAATTTTACGTTAAAACATAGGTTTAGGCCTATATTCGCTGTATAGACTACCCCCCACTTCAAAGAAAAGACTTACTTTGCCGTCAAGATTTGCAGGTAATTTTTGTGCAATTTTGGTCTTTTGCCCCCGATTTTTGGTCGACTTTTTTTCGTTTCAAAAGTCGTCTTATACGCCGGAAAATACGGGTATCTGTAGAGTTGTGTAACCACCACAAGATAAAGACTGTCCCATCACCTCAAAGATGCAACTGTTACAGTGATTGTTGTGTGGAGTAGTCAGTGACGTAGAGAGTGTCTATGATCTCTCTTAAGAGAGATCCTCTCATCCTCTCCCCCTACCATCTCTAACTCACGGGTTCCCCATCTCTGTGGTTTTATCATTCTGAGGAGGTTACGTAAGTGGAGGCATACACTACGCGGCCTTTTGAGGTTGGCTTTTTGTCCCACTCAGCATAATGCATGCCCTTGAGCCCCATCCAAGTTATTACGGGTATCTATAATTCATCCCTTTTTATCGTTGAGTCGCCTCCAGTGGCATGGATACATTTCCCCCTTGCTTTTCAGATTTCCTGCTGGACATAAAATATTTCAATTTTTAGGGAGGAAAGGGGGAAACACAGGTGGGGGGTGGCAATGCAGAAAGAAGAGGTTCCTGCCTTCAAGGAAATTTGGTGTTGATTTAAATAGTAGAATTTTAGCCTTGGAGTGCCCTCAGCTGGCATCTGGGCAGATTCTTCGTGCGGAAGAAGGAAGTGCTCCTTGCTCCTTGCACTACCCTGCCGGTGGTGGTGCAGCCTCTGTGCGGCTGCTCTCAGTGGCAGGGAACTCACTCCCAAGTCAAGCAGCTCAGTAAATCAACAGAAAACAAGCCCTCTTCCTGGACCTTGGGCATGACTAGGAGAAGACCTGTCACAGGTCACCCCGCCTGGAATCTCTCTCCCGTCCCCTCACCAGATAAAACAAGTCAGGACCGTAAGGAAGCCACGAGAGCCTGAGCAAACCATTAGATCTAGGCCTCGCCTCCGTAGGAGCTTCCGCATTCACTGGCTTAGCAGAACAAGGTGCGGCAGCCATTTTTTTTTAATGTATTTTATTGATTTTTTGTACAGAGAGGAAGGGAGAGAGATAGAGAGTTAGAAACATCGATGAGAGAGTCATCGATCAGCTGCCTCTTGCACACCCCCTACTGGGGATATGCCCGCAACCAAGGTACATGCCCTTGACTGGAATCGAACCTGGGACCCTTCAGTCCCCAAGCCAACGCTCTATCCACTGAGCCAAACTGGTCCCGGCAGCCATTTTGAAAAGGGATGGCACTTGCAGGAACACACACACAGATACCCACAGTCCCCCAGGAAGAGTCTGCGTTCTGCATGGTACCAATGCCCCAGAGGCACTGAGCCACCATCTGCCGGGAAAGGTCTCGGGGTCTGTCCTCCGTCCTGTCCCAGCCACCAGCCCGAGCCTCTTGCTTCTCCTCCAGCCTTCCTTGGGGACAGACTCTAATCCGGCCATGGCTCTGACTGTTCACGCGTCTCACTTGGAGACGAAGCATGGGCTTTCCGTCATTCCTTCGCAATAGCTAACGCTTATGGAGGCACTTACTTTGTCAGCTGTGACATGCTTCTTCCATTCACCGTCTTTTATTTTCTCTTGCTCTCTCTTTTAAAGAAAGATGTTTTTATTGATTTTACTTTTAAATATATATTTTTATTGATTCCAGAGATGAAGGGAGAGAAAGAGAGAAACATCAATGATGAGAGATAAACCATGATTAGCTGCCACACACTCACACACACACACACACACACACACCCCACTGGGGATCCAGCCTGAAACCTGGGCGTGTGCCCCAGCCAGGATTTGAACTGCTGACCTCCAGGTTAATGGGTCAGTGCTCAACCACTGAACCACACCAGCTGGGCCACCCTCTTTTTATTGAAGTATATCAGACATAACACAAAAAAGAGCGCAGATCATAAACATACAGCTCACCAGATTGTCAGATTTAGAAATAGAACGTATTAGTACCCAGAAGGCCCCCCGTGTCCTCCTCTGGGTGCTGTCCTTGCACTGTAACCATAACCTTGACTTTTAACAGTGTAGATTGGGTTCTTTTCTCCTATTTTTAGACTTTATATAAACAAATTATACAAATTGTCCCCTCTTTTGTGTCTGGTTTCTATAGCCTGACATTAGCTTGGTGACGTGTATTCATGTTGTTCTAAGTGGCTGTAATCCGATCATTCTCTTTGCCCTGTAGCATTACCTTGAGCAAAATATCCCACAATGTATTCATTGTACTATGGATGGAACATCTGGATTGTTTTCCATTTTCTGAAATGTAGGTATTATTGATATAAACATTTTTTTTATTTAAATTCTTTATTATTTAAAATATTACATGAGCCAAAACCGGTTTGGCTCAATGGATAGATAGCGTCCGCTTGGGGACTGAAGGGTCCCAGGTTCGGTTCCGGTCAAGGGCATGTACCTTGGTTGTGGGCACATCCCCGGTGGGAGTGTGCAGGAGGTGGCTGGTCGGTGATTCTCTCTCATCAATG
This sequence comes from Pipistrellus kuhlii, assembly GCF_014108245.1. Lineage (NCBI taxonomy): Eukaryota > Metazoa > Chordata > Mammalia > Chiroptera > Vespertilionidae > Pipistrellus > Pipistrellus kuhlii. Next base: position 215,006 of record NW_023425415.1, on the reverse strand, counting down.
TTTCTAACTCTCTATCCCTCTCTCTTCCTCTCTGTAAAAAATCAATAAGATATATTTAAATAAATATAACATTATATTTTATAAATAAAGTATTACATGAGTCTCCTTTTCTCCCATTGACCTCTCCCCGGCCACTCCCCTCACCCCCCTACATACACACACACACACACACACACACGCACTCTTTTTTATCCAGTTGGATGACAAATAAGCATCTCAAATTGAACGTGGCCCAAACAAGATTCCTGATTCCCCCGCCACGCGCGCACACACACACACACTCTACACCGCTCCTTTCTCAATCTTCCTCGGTCCCTGGCACAACCAACCACCAATTGCTCAGGCCCCAAACCACAACATAATACTTCCTTCGTCCCCTCCCCCTCCTCCAATCCGTGAGCACATCCCATCCGCTACCTGAATCTGACCTCTCCCCACCGGGCGTGGCCACCACCACCGCCCACCTGAACGCCTCCTCCCCGCCTCCCTGCGTCCAGGCGCCCTCTGCCGGCCGAGGGAGCAGCCTTCGCTGCCTCTTCCAGCCTCCGGTGGCTCCTGACCTTGCATTGGCAAGAGGCTGCCGAACTCCAGTCTCCGCCTGTGTCTTCACAGGGCCTCTCTCCGAGTCTTCTCTTCCTGTTATTGGTGACCTGCTTTTACTGGTCCTTGGATATAGTGCCCGCCTGGGTAACCCAGGATGATCTCAGCTTTAGTTCCTTCACTTAATTACATTTGCAAAGATATTTTTTTCAGCCGAAACCTGTTTGGCTCAGTGGGTAGAGCATCAGCCTACAGACAGAAGGGTCCCAGGTTCGATTCCAGTCAAGGGCATGTGCCTTGGTTGTGGGCACATCCCCAGTCGGGGGTGTGCAAGAGGCAGCTGATCGATGTGTCTCTCATTGATGTTTCTAACTCTCTATCCCTCTCTCTTCCTCTCTGTAAAAAAATCAATTATATATATATATATATATATATATATATATATATATATATATATATATATACATTTTAAAAGATACTTTTTCCAAATAAGGTCACATACATTCATAGTTCTGGGTGGACAGATCTTTTTTTTTTTTTTTAATATATTTTATGGATTTTTTACAGAGAGGGAGAAGGGTAGAAAGTCAGAAACATCAATGAGAGAGAAACATCAATCAGCCGCCTCTTGCACACCTCTGAGGAGGCAGCGGCTGCAAGGCTAACCTGAGGCTGTGTCTCCAGGAAAGGAGCTGGGGGGGCGCGGGGTTTGGATGCCCCTGAGCCCTTCCTGGTTTTTGTGTCCTCTCTCCTCCAGTGTGGGCTGGATCCAGGGACTTGCCTCTACTGCTAGAATACAGTCAACATGACAGGATGTCGGTTCTGAAATTAGGTTGCAGAAAGACTGTGGCTTCCATGTGCTCACCTTTCCTCGCTCTCAGCTGGCTTAGAGAAGCGCAGGAAGGAGCTTACCTCTCCAGCCGACAGCCTGCAGGACGCTGAGCTCCCCGTCCAACAACCACGAGGAACAGACTCCTGCCGCCAGCGTTGGTAGTGGACTTGGAAGGGGCCCTCTGAGGCCTGAGGACAGCCCTCGCAGAGAGCTTAGAACTGAGTTCCCCCAGTCGAGCCTTCAAGTGGCTGCAACCCTGGCCAATATTTTGGTTGGAGCCTGAGTCCGGAGCAGAGGCACCCAGCGAAGCCACGCCCAGATTCCTGCCCCCACAGAAACCGTGAGAGGATAAGGTTTGGAGTAATTTGCTATGTAGCAATAGATCCGCTCAGCTATAGATTCTTCCCAGCTATTTGAGCATGTGGAAGGCTCCTGCAATAGTGATGGCTTCGCAGATATCAACACATATCCCTCCAAAATCAACCCTACCTCCGCCCACTTCTTCGATTCAGTTTATATATATATATATATTTTAAATATATTTTTATTTGTTTCAGAGAGGAAGGGAGAGGAAGAGAGAGATAGAAACATCAATTGATTATTGATTGGCTGCCTCCTTCACGCCCCCTAGTGGGGATTGAGCCTATAACACAAGCATGTTCCCTGACTAGGAATCTAACTATGACCTTCTGGTTTATAAGTTGATGTTCAACTATGGAGCCACACTGGCCAGGCGATACTCTTTTCTTTATTCTAGCACAGTTTCACGTATGTTTTGTATCCTGGTCTCTCTGCTGGGATTGTCCTTTCTTCTTCCCTTTTTTACTTAGGCTTTCAGAATTCAGTTTAAGGGTTAGATGATTTTTCATACCCAAGTTTAGATGCCTCTGTAGAGCTCTTAAGTTTTTTCTTTGTGTATTGTTCTTGTCTTTGTTACTTTGTCCTGTTAACTCCATCTATAGCCTGACATTGGTGACGTGTCACCAATTTTCTCCCTGGCTCCTAGCTTTGCTTCCTCAATTCAGGGAGCCCCATGGGCCCCACCTTTCAGTTTATATTTTTTAAACAAGCAGAATATCAACTATAGTGACAGTTGCACATTCTATTTTTTTTTCTTCTGCTTAATACGTCAAAGCATTTTCTCATCTCATTAAATATTCTTCAAAGCATTCCTTGTTCTCAGGGCCTCTTCAGTCATCATTGTATGAGTGTACCAAGGCTAATTTAGTCACACCCCTCTCTTATTTGTTATCAACTTAAGGAAGGCTGCCCTAACTGGTTTGGCTCAGTGGATAGAGCATCGGGCTATGGACTGAAAGGTCCCAGGTTCGATTCAGGTCAAAGGCATGTACCTTGGCTGTGGCCACATCCCCAGTAGGAGGTGTGCTAGAGACAGCTGATTGATATTTCTCTCCCACCCATTTTTCTAATTCTCTATCCCTCTCCCTTCCTCTCTGTAAAAAAATCAATAAGATATATTTTTAAATAAATAAATAAATAAACTTAAGGCTTAGACCTTCTTGGGTCATGTCCATTAGCCTGTGGCTGTCCCTCCGTGCAGGGCCTACAGGAAAAAGATGGGGAGCCAACATAGCCTGTGGCCATACGGTCCTGATGTTGCAGCAGTTCTATGCCATTTCCTAGCTGTGTGACCTTGAACTTGGTACTTAACTCCCCTGGGCCTCAGTTTCCCCTTCTGAACACTGTTATTAGGGGTGTCACTGAATTAACCCAAGTAAAACAAGCAGGTGCCTGACAAATTCTAGCTATAGAGATACAAGTCAGACCTGGTCTCCTGATCCCCCATCGAGCCCTGGTCCATGTGCCATTATATCAATTCTGGTCCCTCTAATTAGCATCTCGGCTTCCCTCCCACCAGCCTGCTCTCCCCGAACCTCTGGTGACCCAGCTGCTGCCACCCACAATCCTGTGACCATCGCACCTACTCTTGCTGGGTGACCTTGGGCAAGTCCATCCCATCCCTGGGTCTCAGGGTTGTTGTTTTTTTTTTAAACATATTTTATTGATTTTTTTTACAGAGAGGAAGGGAGAGGGATAGAGTTAGAAACATCAATGAGAGAGAGAGACATCAATCAGCTGCCTCCTGCACACCCCCCACTGGGAATGTGCCTGCAATCAAGGTACATGCCCTTGACCAGAATCGAACCCGGGACCTTTCGGTTCGCAGGCCGATGCTCTGTCTACTGAGCCAAACCAGTTTTGGCTGGGCCTCAGTTTTTTCATCTGAAATATGGGAGGGGGGTTAGATAAGGAGGTCCATGAGGGACTGCCCACCCCTGAGATCCTAGAAAACTCTCCCTCTCCCTTCAGAGGCCTTTGTTTTCAGTGTACAGTGTACAAGCAGAGCTTTAAACCATTAGCCGAAGCCAAAGGAACCAGGAAGCACTTTATTTCCCATGGCAATGAGCGGAGACAGGCTCGGCACCTGGGGTGTGTCTAACGCTCGCGAGCAGAGTGCCTGCTGACCTTCCGGCGCCTGTCCTGGTCTGAGTGAGAACCCCGTTTGGAGCAGACGCTGCAGCTGAGCGCCAGCCTGGTCGCCGGGCCCTGTTCTTCCCGGAACCATCAGACGGAAGAGCAGTGAGGGCCACCGATGGAGGGGCCTGGGGCCGCACAGGAGGGGTGCTGTGAGGAAGACAGGGCTCCCCCTGCCAGGCTCAGGCCCAGCGTGCTTAAAGGAACCTTGCACCCGGCCCTTCCCTCACTCTTCCCTCCCCTTCTGTGCCCAGGTGCAGGCTCTCTGGGACGTCACTCCCCCTCCCCACGGGCCTGGGGCCGGAGGGAGGCAGGAGCTATCTGGGAAAAGCCTGGGAAGTGGCCCTGCAGGTCTTAGTGTGGCTCAGGCTCCCCACCTGCTGAAACCCCAGGGAGACTGTCCAGGCTTCTCCCCAGCCCCCTCCCCCGGTTCAGTCTGAAACCGAAAGCCCTGCCGGGGGGAGGAAGAGTCCCTCCAGGCTTCTCCCCACACAGGCTTGGACTCTGGACCCCTCGCCAGGACACGGTTTCAGGGACTCGGTGCCCCATGGCCCTGGGAATCGCAAAGCAGATGGGAGAGCTCCTCCCTGCTCCCAGCCTCATACATCCGCACACCAGCCTGCCTTCCGGACTCCAGCCCTGCGGGGCCTGGGCAGGATCCCACCAGCAGCGGAAGCGGCTGATAGTGGTGTTCTTGGTCCCAAGAAAGGCCGTGTGACCTTGGACAAGTCGCTGCTGCCTTCTCGGAGCTTCTGTCTCCTTCTCGGAAAAAGTGGCGTCGGGACTGTGCAGGACGACCGTGGAGGGGAGATAAGACAGCGGTGCTGGCAGGGCCTGGTCGGTCGCGGGCACACGGTGCCGGTTTCCTTTTCCCGGGGAAGTCCTGGGCCAGGGGCCGTGCCATGGAGCAGATCTGTGTGCCCAGGCCGCTCCCTGAGCCCGAGGAAGGCCAGCCCAGCTCAGGGGCCGGGGCAGAAGTGGACTTGAGCGGAGGAGAGCAGCGGGAAGGCCTGGAGCCCAGGCGGGTCTGCTGCCGAGAAAGCAGGCTTGTGCTCCGTGTCCTGCAGACGGGCCAGCCCCAAAGCAGCCGAGGGCCTGAGCGGGGAGGGCACCAGCTTCCCCCTGCCAAGGCGCTCCGGCCCAGGGGGCTGGTGGGGGGCCGGTTGGGCTGATGAGTGGGGCAGGGGCACTCTGAGCTTGGAGGAAGGCGCCAATGGGCTGGGGCTCGGGGACGGCCAGGGTGGAGGGCACAGGAGGGGGCCAGGGGAGGCCCCAGGCTGCGGGTGTGGAGAGAGTTGCTGAGCCGGGGGAGAGGAGGCTGGGGGCTGGAGCACAAACTCCCGGCAGCCGTGCTGCCTGGGTGGCTCGGGGCCCAGGGGCCGCCCGGCCTGGCCCCAGCAGCCGGGGGGCAGAGGAGCCGAGCAGGAGGCACTGCCCATCAGGCACAGACGCTCGTGCATGTGCAGGGTCCGACCCAGCCACTCCAGCTCCTCCCGCAGGTCCTGGATCTCCTTCCGCAGAGCTCGGTTGTGTCTCTCCAGGGACTCGTGCTGCTGCAGAGGGGGGTGGGGGGGGAGGTCAGCACTAGGGGCTCAGCACCAGCCCTATGCACCCCACCCCTCACCACCCCTCAGGCTCCCAACGAGGGAAAGATACGCGCAAGTGGGGGCCCTTGGCTCCCTCTGGCCAGGCCTCCACCACCACCACCACGTCTCCCCCATCTACTCCTCCTGGGCTCAGGTGTGCGGCCCCTGTCCTCACTCACCTGGGAGCCACCAGCCTCCTCCCTGGGCGACTCCCAAACCACCCGAGTTCTTGGCCTGGGAGCCACTGGGCCGCTGTCATTAGCCAAACACAGAGCCTTTAGCTCATCACTCCCTGTGCGCGGGAACCCCAGCTCACACTTCGGCTTTCTCTCTCAGCGTTTCCCACCCGCCCACTTCCGGCCCCTGGATGGGCTCTCCTTCCCCAGAGCACTTCCTGTCCCCTCTGCCTGGACACCGTCCAGCGCCCCCTCCCACGGCCGATCCTGATGGTGACTTTTCCCGCAGCCGAGCCTCCTCCTGCCCGGACGCCTCCTCCTGCCCGCCCGCCAGGCCCCGGTCCTGGTCAGCGTCCCTGGGTCAGCTCGGGCCAGGCCCTGTCCTGCTGGGTTCTGAGAGCCCACGGGGACAAAAATCAACCTCCATTTCTAAACAACCACTTGTGAGCAGAGGTGGAAGAAGCAGAAAGAACTCTAAAAGGAGACATAGTAATACTTTCAACCAGTGGTCGCCAACTTTCCAGACCTCATGGACCACCAGTTAAGTTTAAACAATGAAGAATTTAAAAAAACACACAACTCTACTTCTTCGGCTCATGAGGCTGAATGACCTCCTTCGGCCTCCTCCCTCACCCTCCTCTTGGGGACACTTTTAGAAAGAAGAAGTTGGAAGAATGTTCTACATAAAAACGTTGCTTAGGTCATGGACTCTAAGTCCCAACAGGCGTCACAGCCACCAGCAGCCCATTCAGGCTGGTCTCTGCACGTGGAATGACATTTTAAAATGCCGTTAGGTCACCCTTCACCTACATTCTCCAAAGCTTCCATTCGCCTCCGGAAACGGAGTCCCTCCCTCCCTCCATCTATCCATCCATCCATTCATTCGCCACCTTATGCTGCTCAAATGTCACCACTCAAGGAGGGCGTCCCTTGTTGGGTTTCCACCCCCTCCACACACACTCCCCTGGCTTCCCTGCTTTAATTGGTCCCCCAGCCATCACCACTGGCATCCCAGTCACCTCGAGAGCCATTCCTGTGTCTACCCGGCTCCCCATAGCAACGTGAGCCCTGGGAGGGTGGGCACGGAGGGGAGCCGGGCCGGGTCAGCGCAGGCAGGGGGCGAAGGGCAGGATCCCACCTGGTGCAGGGCGTCTGCCTTGTCCGTGTGCTTCCTCCGGCTGCGCTGGGCAGACGCCCGGTTCTTCTGCTTCTTCAGCTGCCTCTGCTGCCCCTCAGGGTCCTGCAGGGCACAAGCTAAGGGTTCGGGCCCACAGCGGCCTGTGCCCTCCATCCTGGCCTTTTGTAAAGCCACGCCCTCCCCGAGTCAAGTCCCCAAAGGTCCCCTCTCTCCCAGAAGCACCTCTGGCTCCCTTGGAGCCCACCCCCCATCGCAGGCGCGGCACAGTCAGTGGTCTCCCTAGCTGCCCGTCGTGAGGGGGCGGGCCTGACTGCTCCGTGCTCCACTCAGGCCCAAAGGTCACCCACTCAGCTCCGACTTATTGAGCACCTGCTGTGTGCCAGGCTGTGAGCGAGGGGGGCACCGCAGGGCCCTTTCCTTCCCGCCCTCAAGTCGCTCACATTCTAGCAGGGCAACAGCCTAGCGTGAAAGCGTGAAGCTGGTTCTGATGAGAGAGTGGACTCACAGTGACAGCTGTGACCTTTCCCTGACCCCCGACCCCCGACCCCAGATGAGGGGTCCATGGTACTTAGATGAACTATTTAACCCAAGTGCCCAGAGGTTTGGAAGGTCAGGCCAGACGGAGTGTTGGAGGCCCCGGAACCAGCCTCCCCTCACGCAGGTCCCTCGGGGAGGTGTGTCCTGATCGCAGGGAGCTCAGGTGAGACCGGCCTCCTGGCTGAGGACGCTGTGCTCCTAGGCCCCTGGCCACAGCAGGCCCGTTCCAAAGGCGGGGGCGGGGGCTGAGGAGTCTCAGGAGAGGGGAGACTGGGGCTTGGGGGGAAGATCCGCAGCGAGAGAAGGGGTGGCCTCTGGGTCCTGGGTCTCGGGAGAGGGGCAGGGCCTTCAGCGATAATTTGGGGAGGTGGGAGAGGCTGCCTCAGGGCAGTGAAGGGAGAACAGGTGGGATAGGAGAGAGCACTATGGAGGCCAAGTTCTAACCTGGAGGCTGGATGTGCAATGTGAGAGCTGGAAGCCTCATTCTGACCCCCGAGGGAACTGAAGCCGGAGTCAGGGGGGCCCCGCCCGTGGACAGAACTGGGATGAGGAGCTCTGACCGTAATCTCCCCACCAGGCTCCGGGGACCCTCAGGCACGTGCCCCTTCCCCTCCCCTCTCCCCGGACCCTGTACTCACCGTCCCGGTCAGCAGCCCCTCCCCCGCACAGAGGTGCATGGCCTGGGCACTGGGCAGAGGCTCACATCTGCTCAGGGTGCCCCTCGGCTGCTGTGACCTCCCAGTGCCCTCTGGGAACCTAAGGAAGTGGTGGCTTTTTAAATCCCCAGTGACCACTCCGCCCCCGGCGAGCCAAGTTTCAGTTTCTCCTAAAGCCACGGGCTGCCCAGAATCCCTGGCCGGTGGCTCACGTGGCTGGAATTTCCTCACAGGCACTGGCCTTCCGGTTGGGGCTGCTCTCTGGGAGGAGGTGGAGGAGGGAGATCAAAGCCCAGGTGCGGGGAGGGAGCTGGGGAGGGAGGGCAGGCTGCCAGGGACAGCGCCAGGCAAGACCGCGGGGACGGCAGGCTCCGAGGGGCCCTGGGGCCGGACGAGCCAGGTTCACGGCCCCGCTCCGGCACCCTGGAGCCTGCAGCTTTGAGAAGGCGATTCACCCGGCTGAGCCTCAGTTTCCTCGCCTGCAAAGGCGGTGGGGGATGATACACATACCCACTCATGCCAACACGGGTGTGGCTCAGCGGATAGAGCGTCAGCCTGAGGACTGAAGGGTCCTACCAGGTTCGATTCCGGTCAAGGGCATGTACACTGCCTGGGGTGCCCGGAGCTCTGACCGTAATCTCCCCACCAGGCTCCGGGGACCCTACCAGGTTCTTGGTTGCGGGCACATCCTCAGTAGGAGGTGTGCAGGAGGCAGCTGATGGATGATTCTCTCTCATCGATGTTTCTAACTCTCTATCCCTCTCCCTTCCTCCCTGTAAAAATTCAATGAGATATATTTTTAATTACAAAAAAACACTACCCACTCACAGGCTTACTGGAGGAACCCAGAAGTCACACCAAACCCTCTGAGACCAATGTTGAGGCAAAAACAGTCAGTGGCCCTTACCTAGGAGGGCAGATGCACAAAGGATTGGGTTCTCACTCAGAGAAGGTGTCTGTCAGCGGCGCAGCTGCCAAGCAAGCTACGCGACGCAGGTGCGTGACTCCCCCTGCCTGCCCTCTGCGTCCAGCCTGTGAGGTGGGCATAGAACCCGTTTTGTGGAGATGAGACGTGCTGAGGCCGGTGAGGCGCCTGCAGAGGGAGGGCTCCATAGAGGGTCACAGCTGCCCCCCGCTTGGGGGTTCAAAGCTCATGGTCCCCGAGCCTGTGAGTCCGTCACATCCGATTGTGTGACCGTCACAGCGGGACGAGATCTGAAGGGAATGCCTGTTATGATGATAAACATGCACGTGTAAACATGCAATGAAAGCGGAAACCGTGCAGGAGGAAGACTCAGAAAGCTGGGTGGATGGGATTGGGTGTGACAGCTGGGCCCGGCATTCCTTACTTGAGGGGCCTGGGAGCAGAGGCCGGAGCAGGGCACCCCAGGCAGTGAGACAGCCCCGATTTCTCCGAATTATTTTTGTTTCCCGGAAACTAGAGGTTTGGGCGTCTCGCCTGAGACAGCACCTCCGGGGCTCGTTAAGGCAGTCCGCAGGGGGATCCGGGAGCCACAGGCATGATGCAACTAAGCAAAACCATCCTGCGGGGAGGAGGCGGCTGGGGCGGGAGTCCCTGGCCCCAGACCCGAACCCTCACCCCCGTCTTCCCCTCTCCAGACCCCGGCTTTGCGTGGGCACCGTCCGTAAGTGTGCTGTGGCCCCTCCCAGGAGGCCACGACCCGGAGGAAGATGGAGAAGCCTGTGTATGGCCTGATGCCGCTGAGGAGTGGCAGGGAGAGGTGGATGGGGTGGGTAATGTTTAACCATGAATGGCTCTGCGAGCTCCCCCAGGGAGGGACGTGGATAGTCTAGAGACTCAGCAAGAGGAAGGACTCAGCCAAGTACAGGTGGCAGAGCCTGGCAGACTGGCTACGCCTCACCCCTCCAGCCAGCGTCTCCTGGGCCCGGAGTGGAAATGACGGGGCACAGGGCCCTCAGAAGGGCAGAAGAAGCCTGCTGGGGGTCAGCATGGGGAGGGAGGGGAGCCTGTGTAGCAGCAGCGAAGACGGGGCCTCCCACGGGTGGGTCCTGAAGCCGGGAGGGCCCATCCAGAAGAAAGGCTGGGAAGGGTCCCAGAAGAACTTTGTTCACCAGCAGCTCCCGTGCACGCTCTGGAGCTCAGTTTCCCTAAATGTAAAGGGAAGGGATGTGTCCCTCTCAGGGCCCCTCTGGCTGAGGCTGGAGGCGGGGGCCAACGGAGGCCTCTTGGGAGACTGACACCTCCGGGCCCCATGGATTCAAGAGAGAGTCAGTGACTGGCTGCCTCCTGCTCGCCCCACTCTGGGGACTGAGCCCTCAGCCTGAACAAGTGCCCTGACCCAGAACTGAACCGGGACCTCCCGGCTCATAAGTCAATGCTCAAACACTGAGCCACCTCGGCCGGGCCTTTTGCTTTTCATTGCATCTGTGTGAGAAGATGGATGTTAGCTGAAGCTTGTGGTAATCACAACACTTGCAAATCAAACCACCAGCCTGTACATCTAAGCTTCCATTGCGATGTAGATCGATGACTTTTCAATAAAACGAACAACAGAGAGAGCCAAATCCCTGCCCTGCGGACTGCCTTTCTGGCGGGAGGGAGTGGGGAGAATGGATGTGATACATCGAGGGGATGGGCTGGGCCGGCAGCAGGCCGGCAGTGTTGTGGGGAAATATAAAGCGAAAGAAATGATTGGGGAATGTGGGTGGGGGTTAAGCAGCTTCCAATGTAAACAGCGGTCAGGCTGGGCCTCATCGAGATATTTGAAGACTATTTTCTGAGACATTCGACACTGGAGCAGAGCATTGGAGAGGGGAGGTGACACGGAGGGGACGGGGGTCGGGGGGCTGGCGGAGAGGCTGCGGCTGGCTCCCGGGCGGGTGTGTGGAGCTCCTGGCGCCCCTGTCACTGGAGGTAACAGGCCCCTGCTCTGGGGCTGCTGAGAAGGCTCAGCGAACCGCCCCCAGGCCCTGCCAGGCCGTGGGAGGCACAGCGGGCACAGCCTTGCTCCGGAGGGTCGTTGGCGGAGCCCAGGTTCTCCATTCTTCCTCGTTCCTCGTTTCCGGAAAGGCCTGAGAGGCTCCTGTGCCCGGAGGAGAGGGCAGGGTGTGAGGAACAGCTCGTTCTGTCATCCGGAGCCGAGAGGACGCCTCCTCCGCCTCCCTGACACCGGGCGAAGGAGCCTGGAGGCCTCACTGCGGCCGCTCTGAGCGCTGGCTGGGGCAGGCCACCCGCATCCTGACAGGGCGGGACCCCGAGGGCAGGCCGGTCCGCAGGCAGCTGCCCTCTCAGTGATCGGGCCGCACGTTCGGACATCCAGTTCTTGGTTTACAAATAAGGACGAAACCTCCACTTGGCTGTGCCGCTTCCGCGTGCTGGTCGGTGCTTCCATCAGAAGCACGTGGTCCAAACAGGGAACACCTGTGTCACAGGCGTGTTTCACCAGAGAAGACACACAGGGTTTCTCTTCCCAAAACTGTAACTTTAAACCCCATCTGGGTACATTATCGTCTTAAAGAACCAAATAGAAATTCCATCTCGAGCAAGCTTAGAAATGAATGTGTAGCCGGGACTGGTTTGGCTCAATGGATAGAGCATCAGCTTGGGGACTGAAGGGACCCGGGTTCGATTCTGGTCAAGGGCATGTACCTTGGTTGCGGGCATATCCCCAGTAGGGGGTGTGCAAGAGGCAGCTGATCGATGACTCTCTCTCATTGATGTTTCTAACTCTCTATCCCTTTCTCTTCCTCTCTGTACAAAATCAATAAAATATATTAAAAAAAAAAATGAATGTGTATATATACACAAATAGGTTAAGTACTCAGCTATGCCTCTTGCTAATGCTTCATGATCAGCCACTATAAGTCAAACAGGGTCCCTGCCCTGTTTTTTGTTTTTTGTTTTTAATATATTTTATTGATTTTGTACAGAGAGGAAGGGAGAGAGATAGATAGAAACATCGATGAGAGAGAATCTTCGATCAGCTGCTTCTTGCACGCCCCCCACTGGGGATGTGCCTGCAACCAAGGTACATGCCCTTGACCGGAATCGAACCCGGGACCCTTCAGTCCGCATGCTGATGATCTATCCACTGAGCCAAACCGGTTTTGGCCCTGCCCTGGCTTTTTGTTGGTGCTGGTGGTGTTGGTCCAGGATAAGAAGTTTTATTTCTATTTTATGATTGAAAGGTGATACATGAAGTGCATGGCTGGATCAAAAATGCTCTCTCTCAAAAAAAATAAATAAATAAATAAATAAATAAAAATCTCTCTCTTAAATGTAAAACTACAGCGTCAAGTGGTCCTCCGCAGACACGTGGGTAAACACACCTCTCTGAAAGCAGCTACCAGCCACTCGGAAACCCTCCCTTCAGAAGCAGATTTCACAGCTGTCAGGATGCAGGTATTTTAGTTTCATGACTCTGTCTCGTGAATATATTCAGTTATATATAACTACAGATCTTCTTTCCATTCTCTCCCAAAGGTATTCCCTTCAGATTTCACTCCCCTAAGAGCACCCTCCTCCTTCCTAGCAGGCAATGAGAATCTGCCTGGCACCGGCCCCGCCTGGACTCCCAGCAACGGGCAATCAGCATTCCAAAGGGAAACGCAGTCACTTCCTGGCCTCCTGCTCTCTCGGCTCCCAGGCTTTTGCCATTGGCATGCGCTGCGGTCCTGCTGCCTGGCCCCTGGGAGGCCAGGACCACAGCGTGGACAGGACATTTACCCCAGGATCGCCGTGCCGGTGGCCTGGGTGAAGTCCAGCAATCCGGAGGTGCCTGCGGTAACCACTTCACGTTTCCCTGAAGCCTCCTCCAGAGGTGGCCGTGGAACTGCGGCGGTTTCCACACGTCTGTGACCTCACCCTCAGGGAGCAGGACACACATCCATGGAACTCTCCGGAACAAACACGACACCCTCCCTTCCTGGGCAAAGGCAGAAGCGCGTCCCGTCCGTTTCACTCTGTTTACAGGCGATTCCATGTGGTCCGACTTAGTGACACTGAAGTAATTTCACAAGCTCGTTAACGGGCTGCCCGTAGTTTGAAAAACGTGGTTTAGTGGGTTATTGTTATTTTTAACATTAAAATGGGATCAAAGTTCCCTTTTTTCACTTAATAGGGCATGGGCATCACTTGATAGCCAAACTCACACTTCTCAGAGGCTTCCTGGAACCTACCACACAGCACGCCAGCTTAGGTAACTGATCCCCACTGAAAGCACTTAAATTTTAATTTAATGTATTTTAGAGAGAGAGAGAGAGAGAAAAAAAAAAATCAGTGTGGTGTTCCACTTATTTATGCATTTATTGGTTGCTTCTCATATGTGCCCTGACTGGGGATCGAGCCTAAAACCTTGTGTATAAGGAGGAGGCTCTAACCAGTGAGATACCCAGCCAGGGTTATACTTAGATTTCTTAGGGACCCGGGAAACACTGCACATTCCTGTCAGCCAGACGTGAGTTTAAATTGCTGTCTAAACACCGTAAGCTCTCTGGACGCCGCCATCACGTCTACCAACGGGAAATAAACCTCTCATCCTGCCCAGAGGGTGAAACAGGAAACCCGGAGTGCTTTATAAACAATTACAGAGAAACCTGCCATTACCTTCAGCTGGTGCCTGACTTCTCCTCTTACTCCTAAGCCGAGGGTAATTTTTCCATTGATTTTCAGGCCAGTGGAAGGGAGAGGTGGGGAGAGAAATTTCAACGAGAAACACATCTATTGGTCGCCTCCCACATGGAGGATCAAACCTCAGACCCTTCCATCCATGGGCCAATGCTCTAACCACTGAGCAACTGCCCGGAGCCTGACTGCTTTCCCAAGTATGAGACAGAGCCTTCTCTGTGCTGCCCACCAGCATTTACCCTGTAGGGGGCTGGGGAAAGGGCTCAAAATGAGAGGTAAGGCACACCTTCCTGAGTTTACAGTTTGCCTAGCACGGCCTCCGTGGCTTCACTTTTTTCTGTCCTTGATCATTAAGGTCAAGAACCAAACATTTGAAGTCATTCTTTTGAAAACAAACCTGTATGGAGCATCTACTCTTTGCCAGTCACTCTGTCCAGCACCACGTGAGCCTCAACTTTCTCACCAATAAATCCAAGAACTGTGCTTCTTCATAGAGAAGTGGGGGGCATCTCAAGCGAAGTAATTATTTGTGCAGGTCTCTCCCCTGCTTTCTCCACAACAGGTACCTCTCTGGTAATGGGGACGATCCAACTGAGGCAGGAGAGTGAGAAGCCAAGGCAATTCCCTGGCAAGTGGAAGGGGGAAACACAAACAGGTGCACAAACTGGCTGAGCAGTTTACCGCCAGGAAGAGCCCGGAGTGTCCAGCAAAGCTGGTTCCAGGCCTCGCCCCGGGGTGGCTTTCCTTCGTGGCATATCGCTGGCCATGCAGTGTAGACCCCTGACCTTTCCTCCCTCGAGATAACATCTGGGCCTCAGTTGTGTTTCAGCTCCTCGCCCAGAAAAGCAGCAAAAGCAGGCAAGTGGCATCAGGACCAGCTGTGATGGCACCCTGCCCTGGCCATGCCCCATCCGTGGAGACCAGGACCTGAGAGGATAACCTGGAAAAGCTGGTGAATATTCGCTGGAGATCCTCCCCGAAGACCCCCTTAAGTCCCCAGCTTTTCAACCCCTCATGGCTAAGGACCCACCCAGCCTGTCTCTCCCTCCTGAGAGCACACTGACCTTTCCCTTCCCCTCTTGTTCCCCCACAGACAAACACCTGTGAGACTTGCAACCAGGGGAGCAATGGGCAGCGGCAGCTCTTCCCTGCTCACCCCCGAACCTGTCCCCAAGGCCCCCTTTTCTGACTCTCCATTGAGCTTACAACTGCCCCCCCCCCGCTCACTTTTCTTTTTTGGGGGGGTGGAGATGGTTAACTTTTTTTTTTTAATATGTTTAATTGATTTTGTATAGAGAGGAAGACAGAGGGATAGAGAATTAGAAACATCGATGAGAGAGAATCATCGATCAGCTGCCTCTTGCACACCCCCTACTAGGGATGTGCCCGCAACCAAGGTACATGTCCTTGACCAGAATCGAACCTGGGACCTTTCAGTCCGCAGGCCAATGCTCTGTCCACTGAGCCAAACCGGTTTCGGCTGGTTAACTTCTTTTCCGTAACGTTTCCAGAGAGCCAAGCAGCCCAGTCTAGTCTCTCCTGTTGCTTCTTCTTCAAAGCCCTTCCTGTTTCACTGAGCCCAGCATTAATCAGCGAACTGGACTCAGGTTGTGCAATTGCTCCTGCAGGAAGTGAAGAGCCCGCATGCTACAGTCCAGAGACGGAAGACGCTGACAACGCCCTGCCACGCTAACAGTCAGCAGCTGTGTGTCACTGCAGGTTGCCCAGGACCAAACCAGAGAGGGTCGGACCTGCATTGCCACCATCTGTCCATCATCCTGATATCATTGCTGACATGTACACATAAGGAACTATCGGACATTGAAACTGGGTCTCAGAACTGTTGGACATTGAAATTGGGACTCAGACATTTTTTGTTATTATATGTTTATTTCTAGTCTGCAGTTGGAAGATTTTTTAAAGAAAAGAAATGGGGGAAAAATAGATACAGAGGTAAAGAACCACTGAACAGACTGCCAAACTACACGGGAAGGCAGGGGAGGTTGGGGGAGTGGGGCGGGGGATGCTGTAAGGGATCAACCGAAGGACTTGTATGCATGCATATAAACATAACCAATGGATACAAGACACTGGGGCGGGGAATGGGGGGCAGGTGAAGGCATATGCTGGGTAGGGGAGGCTGTGGGGAGGTCAAGGGGGGGGGAAGGAGACATATGTACTACTATTTGTAATACATAAAACAATTTTAAAAAGTTAATAAAAAAAAAAAAAGGAACCCGCATGCTATAGGCCCAGAGGCAGACCTGCTCCCATCCTGACGTTAACACGATGACGCCATCGCACATTTCCAAATGCCCCCTAGGGGGCGCTTCCACCCTCCATGGAGAAACACCCCCACCACCACCCCCCCCAAGCTCACCCTCCACGATGGCAGGTGCCAGGGAAAGGGGAGGCCCTGTAACAGGCTCAGGATGACGCCAGGGGCCCAAGGAAGGTCTGGACCACTTTTGTGGGGAACAGAGCCTTACACTGGCCCCGGCACGAGCTCGTCAGCAAGCCCGGGTTCCGGTTACTCTCCGTGCAGCCAAGACAAACCCAGGAACTCGGATTTCCGTCCCCAGCGGAGCCCGGGGTCCCGGGGAGGGAGGAATGGCGGTGCCCCCGGGGTGCGAAGGGTTACTGCAGGTGGCGGTGCGGGAGCCCCCAGCGCCACTGGAGGGGCCCCCGAGCAGCTCGGCCCCGTGACCTCGCGGTCACGTGAGAGGAGGGCGGGACTAAGCGAGGGCCAGCCAATAGGCTGTGCTTTCGGTGGGGCGTGATAGCCAATAGGAGCGGGGAGAGGCGTCCCCGGACCGGGAAGAAACAGCGGCCGGGCGGGGGCTTGGGGACCATGGGCCTCCTGACCATCCTGAAGAAGATGAAGCAGAAAGAGCGGGAGCTGCGGCTGCTCATGCTGTATCCTCCCGGGAGCGGCGCCGCCAGGGTAGCGGGGCCCGGCCGGGCGGGCGGTGCTGGCGCCCCCTACCGGGCGCGGGGTGCCAACTGCCCCTTGTGCGTCACGCACGTGGGTTCTACCAATCCCTCTGGCGGGGGCCGGGCGGAGGGCCAGAGCTGTGGGCCTTAGGGCGCTGCGGCCGGACAGGTGTCCCATGCAGGGGGAGGGGGGCCCGGGAGTAACTCGGCCGCCGCCCCCCTTTGTCTGGCCCAGCGTGGGGTCGCTATCCGCGCTCTCAGCACCCTCCTACCCCCGTCCGAGGGCCGAGGCCTCGGCCCCGCCCTCAAGATCGGAATCCCGGGGGGCCCCGCCCTCAGGTCCTTGGAGAAGCAGGTGTAGCCTCCGCGAGGGTCCTTGCGCGGGTGTCCAGCCTCCGCTGCCCCCGGCCTGTGATGTCAGTGGACCCCAGGGCCCCATCAGCCTCCCGAGCCCCATTAACAGGCGCCGGCACCCTCCGCCCGCCTCCGCCCCAGGCCCCACGGGGGAACGGCTCTGAGATCCCAGAACTGGGCTGCCCTCACCCCGGTTCTGACCCGCTCGCTGGGAGAGAATACATTCACCTACGCAAATAACTCCAAAAATAACATTCACATCATGTCCGTTTTAAAGAACCTTGAGAAAAACACAGAATTCACTCACCCAGTAAATATTGAGCGCCTGCTGTGTACTGGGCACTGTCCTAGGGGCTGGGGTAAAACAGCCAAATAAACAACTCGGACCTTCATGGACATTCTAGGATGCTGGAGGGAGAAAGATGTTAACGACATAAATAAGGGGATGATAGTATGGATGGAGGAGGAAGGCCGATTGGAGAAGTGGCAGCTGAGTGAAGACAGGGAGGTGAGAGTTTAACCGGGTAGATGTCTGGGGACATTCTTGAAAGCAGAGGGACAGCGAGTGCAAACTCCTCGGAGGAGGAACCCAGATGGCTGCTTCGGGGACTGACCTTGGGGAGAGCAGGTGCAGGGACGAAAACCTGGAGACCTTCCCGCCACCTGAGCCACAGGAGGCGCCTCTGATGGCCCCTCCAACACCGCTTCCCGTATCTCTTGTGTTTTTCTAACGCTCACCAGGGTCTGACAGCTTTCTCATTGGTTTACACTCTATCACCGTCTCCACACGAGACCTCAGCACCGAAGGGGCCTGGCATTTCGTGGGGATTCAGTGAATGCTATGGGGTTAGGGAAGGAGCCTTTGGTCAGGAGGAGATAAGAGTCTTGTTTCTTGATACTTCCACGTTTATCGTGGGTCCGTTATGTGCTCAACTGGTTTTGGTTCGTGGTGGGAAATGATTTGTCCGTAAGAGAGGGGCACTGTCACCGAGTCCCCACCCTGCGGACAAGGGGGTTTCTCCTTAACCTGGGGCGCCCCAGCGGCCTGGACAACGCCGGCAAAACCACGATCCTCAAGAAGTTCAACGGAGAAGACATCGACACCATCTCGCCCACCCTGGGCTTCAACATCAAGACGCTGGAGCACCGGGGGTGAGCGGGCCCCTGCCGGTGGGCGGGCCCAGGGCAAGGCGGGGCGGGAGGGGAAGGGGCCAGGCCAACCCTCCAGCCACCCGCTCCCTGCCTAGATTCAAGCTGAACATCTGGGATGTCGGCGGCCAGAAGTCCCTGCGGTCCTACTGGCGGAACTACTTTGAGAGCACCGACGGCCTCATCTGGGTGGTGGACAGCGCCGACCGCCAGCGCATGCAGGACTGCCAGCGGGAGCTGCAGAGCCTGCTGGTGGAGGAGGTGGGCCGGGGCCGGTGGAGCGGGGAGGAGGGGAGGGGATCCGGGCTCGCACCTGCGTCCAGGCCCCGGTGCCTTGTGCGCGTGCGTGGACGTGTGGCCGCCTGCCTCAGCAGACCCCCGAGCCCGCCCTGTGTGCCCAGCGCCCCACGTGGGGAGGCAGGGGCCTCCTGTGCACCTGGTCCCTGGGCCCACGGTGCCACAGGCAGTTCATGCTATGGGCCGAGTCCCAAGACCACACGCCTGTGATGTCACCGCTCCACCACACTGAGCTCCAGTTTCCCCTCCCCAACCCAGCTTTAGGGAGGAGGACTGCAGGCCAGTGTGTGAAGCTGTGGGAAGCAGCGGAGCCTGGCTTGGGAGGGAGCCTGTTCGCTGTGTGACCTCAGGCAAGGCCCTTACCCTCTCTGAACCTTCACTTCCTCATCTCTAAGGTGGGCATTATAACTAGAGTGATCTTATAACTTATTGTCCGGGCCAAAACACTTTTTAAAGAGTAGACTTTTGGATTTATAGGAAAATTGAAAGATAGGGAAGAGAGGCTGCCTGCTTCCTCTGTTACTATCTTACGTAATCACTGTACGTCCCACTGAGAAACTCACCCTGGGCAGCCAACAAAAACGACAGATTTTGTTTCCGTTTTCCCACTGATGCCCTTTTTCTGCTCCGGGCTTTGATCTAGTTAACTACACTGCATTTACAGGAAAACAGGACACTTTTTAAAAATATATATAATATATATATTTTGTTGATTTAAAAAAAATATATGTTTTATTGATTTTTTTACAGAGAGGGAGGGAGAGAGATAGAGAGCTAGAAACATCGATGAGAGAGAAACATCGATCAGCTGCCTCCTACTGGGGATGTGCCCACAACCAAGGTACATGCCCTTGACCGGAATTGAACCTGGGACCTCTCAGTCTGCAGACTGACTCTCTATCCACTGAGCCAAACCGGTTTTAGCAAGGACACTTTGAGTGTGAAAGAGGGAGTTGCTAATGATGAGGGGACAAGAGGCATGAATGGGGCTGTCCTGGCACCCAGGACCACACGGTCACCTGGCACAGCAGGTCCGGTGAGATCGAGCCCGAGCTAGGTTCAGCCAGTGGAGCAGCTCCCAGGACTGAACACATGTGACACATGTAACACGTGTGAGGAAAAACATGTAACACTTGTAAGGAAAAACAGGCGGAGCGGCCTGGCAGGGCAGTGGCAGTGGAAGGGCTCTGAATGTGCAGGAGGGAAAGGCCCTTCTCCCAGCAGACCCCGGGCCTCTGTACACTCAGCTCATCAGCGGAGTGCTGCAGACCACAGTCCATCACCCTCCCCGCTTACGGAAGAGGAAGCGGAGGCATGGAGGAGAAGGGCGCCCGCTGGGTGGCTACTGGGCTGGAACCACTGCTCCATCACCCCATGAGTGCCCGGCCTCAAAGGCAGCGTCCTCCCTGCCCCCCCCCCCCCCCCCCGGCGCCGTGCCCCGGGGCTCCGGGCTGGCCCCGCTCCAGCTGCCCCTCAGTTAGATGAGGAGCCGGGCTGCTCTCTGAGCCCCGCCCCTCTTGTCTCCCCAGCGCCTGGCGGGAGCCACCCTCCTCATCTTCGCCAACAAGCAGGACCTGCCGGGAGCACTGTCTTCCAGCGCCATTCGGGAGGTGAGTCCAGGCCCGTGGAGGGGAAGAGGCGCGTGTTTGTTATTTTAAAAGCATTGTGGCCCCCGCTGTGTGGCAGGACCTCCTGGGCACTGGAGACTCTGTGGTCAGTAAGGCTGGGGGGGGGGGCAGGGGGGAGCAGACGCAAACAGGTCATCCCACAGGATAAAGTAGCCGAGTCCTGAGTGCGTTCTGTGTGCGAGGCTCTGCCTGGCCCAGTCATTCCGTTCCCACAACCACCTCCTGAAGTAGGAACTGTTACCACTCGGCAGGTGAAGCCAGTTAACTCGCCCAAGCTCACACAGCCAACAAGCCAGGATCTAAACACAGGCCTGTCTGACCCCAGTCTTAACCTTGACTCCGGGGCTTCAGCACCGGAAGGAGGAAGAGTGGGTTAGGAGCGCGGTTCCGCCTCTCGCTGGCTGTGTGACCTTAGGCAGGGGCCTGACCGCTCCTCTGCGGTTCCCTCCGCCGTCGGTGGCCGGCACAGGCGCCGGCTGGTGTGGCTCCGGGGGAGTGGGTGAGAGGACGCTGTGGGGCCCACAGCACGATGCCTGGACCCTAACAGACGCCGATTCCTGCCTGAGGGGCAGCGCTGGGCTGACAGTGCAGCGCCCGGAGGTCCTCACTGGGAGCAGGGAACGCCCAGGGCAGTGCCCGGAGGCAGCACCGGTTTCCCCGGGGCCAGGAGAGGCGGGGAGCAGCCGGCAGGCTGGGAGCTCCCGGCCCCACCACACGTCCCTCCCTTTCAGGCCCTGGAGCTGGACTCGATCCGAAGCCACCACTGGTGCATCCAGGGCTGCAGCGCTGTCACTGGGGACAACCTGCTGCCCGGCATCGACTGGCTGCTCGACGACATTTCCAGCCGCATCTTCACAGCCGACTGAGCCGCTCCAGGCGCCCCCACCTCAGTCCGGGCCCCCCCTGCCCCCGCCAAGCACCACCCGGGGGAAGATGGGAATCGGCCAGCCCAGCTAACACTCCATGCCCCTTCGTAACCTGCTGCCGCCACCCGCTGCCGCTCCACGGCCAGCCCAGACCCCATGGCGGGTGTGCGACTGCCCTGGCTGTCACCCTGGCTCCTGACCCGGCCCTCCTGCAGCCGCCACACCGACAGGCAAGGGCTGAGGCTGGGAGGGGGCTGCCTCTGCTGCTGTCCAGGCTCAGCTGTGAGAATAAACTTCCTTGCCTGATTCCCGGCTGAGTCATGTGCTAATTAACGGCTTCAGAGACCACGTAGGGCCCACAGCCCAGCAGGGAGCAAAGGGCCAGATCACTCCAGTCAGAGTTTGACTGGTGCTGTGTCTAAGGGATGCAGCGCACAGAAGCGTAGGACCGGGCTGCAATGATTGCATTTGGGAAGAGTCCGGGCAGGCTTCCCGGAGGAGGTGATAGTAAAGCTGGGAGTAGAGGATGAGGAGGAGTTCTCTGATAGAGGAGAGGACAGTTGAACAGAGCGACTGCTGCCCTCAGAGGCGTGGGTTAGAAAAGAATACACATCCACCTCTGCACCAGGACTCGCAGCTTCTTGAACGGAACACGGGCTGAGTTTCAGCTCCCAACTTCCTGGGGCACCAGGAGCCCACGTGCAGTGGACAGCCTGCAGGCCGTACAGGCAGCACAGGGTCAAGCAGAGGAAATCACGTGACAGGAATAAAGAGCAAGGGCTCTTGGGAAACGGAGTGGTGAGGCCGCAGGCAGGGGCTCACCAAGAGCAGAGCTGGAAGGGCCTTCCTGAAGGCACTCTGAGGCAGGGGCTGGGCTGAGGGAGGGTGGGAACAGGGCACCCCGGGATGGCCCAACGGAGGGCAGTCCACAGGGGCCTGTGCTGCGCTCTCGGCGGCGGCTGCTCACCCTGCAGGCTTCTGTCCGAGACCTGCACTTCCTGCCGCGTTGGAGAAGGACCCGAGTACAGGTCTCAGCATCCCATGCGCCTCCAGGAGGCTGCACACCTGCTCAGAGCCGCCGGCGAGGAAGTGGGGAGCTGAGACGTGGGCCCAGCACACTCAGCCCTGTAACTGTTTTCAGTGTTTTGTCTCTCAAGATTCGAACTGCAGGGGAGGGTCTAATGAGAGCAGGTAGTGCTGCCAAGGCAGAGGAGGAAGACACTGGGCTTCCTCCTGAATTAGCTCCGGGCCCCTTCCCAGAGGGAGACACCTGTCAACACCGGGCTCCGCTGGGGTGAAATAAGGGAAGTGGGGGTTGGGTGGAAACCTTCGAACATCAACTGTCCTTCAGGGTGGAACACTGCAGCCGCCTGCCCTGTCTGTCCTCTATGCGAGACACACGTGGAGCCCACACCCCAAATCTTGCACTGAGTGAACACATCCCGGCTCGGGGGCCAGAACCCAGCTGTGCTACTCCCTGGAGGATGCTGAGCAAATCGCCTAACCTGTCTGGGCCTCAGTTTCCCCATCCACGGAGAGAGAACGGCGCCGACCTCCTGGGGTGGTGATGAGGACCAAATGGGTGGGTGTCCTGTGTCTTCAGCACTGTATTAAATTAAAGCCAGCTATAATTATCGTTTGATATAATTATCAAAATCAAAGCTAGCTATAATCACCATTATATGAGCCATTAGGAGCTCAAACAGATCCAAGCAATATGAACTCAGCCATCCACTGGTCTGGGTGAGTCACCCGGGTTTGAGTCCTCCCGGCGCCGTTGGTCAGCAGCATCCTGGATTTAAAGTGAATGACGCATGTTAGGGAAATAACGAGGCCATTATACTCATCACAAAGGCCTGTGGACGGGAGTTTGAGCTGAGGCAGAAAGTCTGCATCACATGGTCAAGCAGGCGGCTGTGGGGGGCAGGTCCCTGCAGCTGTGCTGGCGGCTCCTCCCCATCCCCACTTTCTTGGGATCCTGTTTGCTTCTCCTGATAACAGAACTGTTTTGTGATCTGGAGAAGGCCAGAGACTATGCTGATCTAGACAGGAAAGACTCTGGAGGGGGCAGAAAGAAAGAAAGCAGAAAGGGGCATCGGGAGCTACTGGGCCAGGAAGGGAGGTGATGATGGGTGAGAAGGAGACTTGGAGCCACAGCCCTGCCCAGAAAGGTCTGGAAAGCAGCAGCCATGTCTAACGGAGTCTGTAGAGGAACCCCATCCCAGCCAACTCCCCAACACCTCCTAGATGAACTACCTCATTTCTTTTTTCTTTTAAAAAAATATATTTTATTGATTTTTTTTTTTTTTTTACAGAGAGGAGGGGAGAGGGATAGAGAGAAACATCGATGAGAGATGAGAGAAACATGCATCAACTGCCTCCTACACACCTCCTACTGGGGATGTGCCAAGGTACATGCCCTTGACCGGAATCGAACCTGGGACTCTTCAGTCTGCAGGCCCACGCTCTACCCACTGAGCCAAACCTGTTAGGGCATGACCTACCTCATTTCTGAGTTTCCAAGAGTCTGATTTGGGATTTTGCTGTGTGCTTCTTTCTACAAACAGCGTCCACACACCTGAGTTCTCGTAATAAGAGTGGTCATGAATGCTTACGTGACCCATCGTCCGGGTCCGTGATGGCCAGCCCCAGAAGCAGAGTGCCACTGCCTATAGTCGGACATTTCTTGGAAGGATACCGGGGACTCACGGCATCCCGGTGGAGACTGGATGTCCAGGCGTGGAAAACAGAGGGCTTCCGAGGCTGGGCAGCCAATCCACAGCCAACACTGTACTCCAGGGACACGCTGGTCTCCTTCCAGGCACTGTGCCCTCGGTCCTTCAAGATTCAAGGTCTCAGGAGAGAGTCCCTCACCCTCACCTGGGACCTGGGGCAAGAAAAGGAGGTGACATCTTTAGATTCTGGAGCAGGAGGCTGACTGGCTACACGTGCTAGAGAACTACCTCCAAAATGATAATAACAGGACAGCAGGAAAGAAACACCCACGGCAGGAGGTCAACCATATCCCCATCCTGGGGACGGGAAACTGAGGCTGGAGTCATGGTGGGAAAGTCATACACCTAGTAAAAAGTGTGACTTCAGAACCCTTGACACCAACGTGCTTCTCCGGAGTTCTTTTTGCTCCCCCATCCTTCCAGAAAACAAGAATTAGGGAATCCTATGGGGGGAGTCAGGAGAATCACTTAGCTGTGTCCAGCACATACTGGACACAGTGAAAACTGGGTGAATGGGTGAAAGGGGGCTGGGAAGCAGAGGAGAAGCCGCGTGATGTGTGATGAGGGTTCACTTTTTGGGGGGGAGGGGTTTGATCGCTTGGCAAGTGGCCCAGCCTCCCCAATCCTTATCCCCACACCACCCAGTTCACGCTTTACCAGCTGCCAGGACCTTTTCAGACGCTCCCTTGGCCGCGTGCCCGGCGAGAACTGCGCGTCACTTGCGCCGGCTCCGGGGCGGAGGACGCGGCCGGCGGCGCGGACCCGGAGGCGGGGCGGCCGGGCGGCTGGGCCCAGCTGGGCACCATGTCCCGCCGAGCTAAGGACGACTTCTTGCGGCATTACACCGTCTCCGACCCCCGGACGCACCCCAAGGGCTACACCGAGTACAAAGTGACCGCGCAGGTGAGGGGGCTCGGGGGGACCTCACCCCTTTAACGGAGAGGGGCCGAGTCTGACCTGAAGGCGAGGCGCCCCGGGAGCGCCGTGTTTGGCGGACAGAAATAGGTGTCCCCTTTAAGGTGCGTCTTCAGGGGCCTCCGGGCGCCGCAGGGGGCGGGGCCACGGGCGGCCGCTGTCCTCTTAAAGGGGCGGGGACTGCCGTTCCTGGACCTGGGAGTTGGGGTACCCGCGGCCGAAGTGTGGTGTCTGGGCATCAGGCTGTGAATTTCTTTAACGTGAAATCTCTGGCTCACGGATGAGAGTTAGTTCTCCAAATATTAGTTAGTTCTCCAATCTCTCAAAGTAAGTTTCGTTTTTGGATTTGTTGGATATTTACATAAAAGCCCTCTAAAGAGTTTATTTTTAATTAAAACAAAACAAAACAAAAAAAACGCTTGTCTATGACTTTAAAAATGTATACAGTTCACCCGGCTGGTATGGCTCAGTGACCGAGCCTCGACCCATGAATCAGGAGGTCAGGGTTCGATTCCTGCCCAGTCAGGGCACATGCACGGGTGGTGGGCTTGATCCCCAGTAGGGGGCGTGCAGGAGGCAGCCCATCCATGATTCTCATCATTGATGTTTCTCTCTCCCTTCTTCTGAAATCAATTAAAAAACACACACACACATGCCAAAACCGGTTTGGCTCAGTGGATAGAGCGTTGGTCTGCGGACTAAAGGGTCCCAGGTTCGATTCCAGTCAAGGGCATGTACATTGGCTGCGGGCACATCCCCGGTGGGGGGTGTGCAGGAGGCAACTGGTCGATGTCTCTCTCTCACCGATGTTTCTAGCTCTCTATCCCTCTCCCTTCCTCTCTGTAAAAAATCAATAAAATATATTTTTTTAAAAAGACAAAAAATAAAAGAAAATAGTACACTAATTTAAAAACAAACATTAATTTTTTAAAAAAAGAGCAACCAATGAATACATAAGTGGAACAACATTGATGTTTCTCCCTTCTTTCTCTAAAACCAATAAATGAACATTAAAAAAATAATAAAGTGATTGTTCCATTTTATACTCCCATTGTTGCCAGCACTTGATATCATCAGCATCTTTAATTTTAGCCATTCTTGGTGGGTGTGGAATATCTCATTGGAGTATTAATTTGCATTTCTCTGATGAGAAATGATGTTCAATGTATTTTCATAATCTTATTGGCACCCTGGCCGGTGTGGCTCAGTGGCAGCCCACCCACCAAAGGGTCTCAGGTTTGGTTCCCTGTATGAACCTGGATTGCAGGTCAGTCCCAGGCCCCAGTCAGGCCATGTGCAGAAAGCAACCAATTGATATGACTTTCTCACATCAATGTTTCTTTCTCTCTCTTACTGCACCCTCCTTCCCTTCCACTCTCTCTAAAAATCAATGGGGAAAATATCCTTGGGTAGAGATTCACAAAAAACAACACCACAACATAATCTTATGTGCCACTCATATGTCTTTTTCTGAGGGACGTGTCTATTCAAGTATTCTGCCCATTTTGCCCGATTTTTTTTATCTTTTTGTAGTTCTTCATATTCCAGATACGAGTCCTTTGTTAGGTACACATTCCTCAGTGGTTTTTAAAACAAGCTTCTTTTACTTTGAGAACCATCAAGTACTCCAATTATCATCAAATTATTATGAACAAAACTGTGCATTGGAGTCTTCTTACTACCTCAGGCCTGTCTGCTCGACCAGGGGTCACACCCAGGGGTGGTTTTTCTTTGTCCAGGAGTGTCCATCCCCAGAGGCTCCCCCCTGTAGGAAGGAGTGGCTCCTGGGACAGAGAAGTTGGGGGTTCTTTGGTTTCAGAAGGAGCTGCAGGGACTTGGCCCTTTGAAGGAACCGACATAGAAGTCAGGCTGAGGATGGAGGAGTCTGGAGCGGCCTTTAGGGTCCTCTCAATTGACAGATGAAGAAACCGAGGTGCCTGATAGGAAAACCGCCCAGGGGACACTCAGAGTCTGCAAGCCCGACACCTGGATATGGTGGCCGGCGGCCCCTGCCTGCCCCTTTGAGGGAGCTGGGAGGCACCCGGGCTTCCTAGGATCTCACAGGGTGTGGGATGACAGATGTCGGTCCTGATCTCGGTCTCTGATCTCACCTGGCTCTTGCCTTCCTTCCTCAGTTCATCTCCAAGAGAGACCCAGAAGATGTCAAAGAGGTGAGTCTCCTGGGAAGAAGGGGGCCATCCCCACATTCCGGATCTGGAAACAGGAAAGGCGCAGCCGCTGGTAACTCTGTGCGGAGACCAGCGCCCTTGACCCTGGGCCGGGCAGGGGATGGGGAGGCCTCTTCCCACGGGGCTGGGCCCTCAAGTCCCGGCTTCTCACAGGTGGTGGTCTGGAAGCGGTACAGCGACTTCCGCAAGCTGCACGGAGACCTGGCCTACACCCACCGCAACCTCTTCCGCCGCCTGGAGGAGTTCCCCGCCTTCCCGCGGGCCCAGGTGTTCGGTGAGGGGATCGGGCCTTCAGGCCCACGAGCGGGGAGGAGCTGGGCACAGGCGACCTCTGCTGGCGGGGGCCGGAGCGACAGGGCCGGACACTCCCTGCGGGACATTCCGAGGCTGGGCGGGCCCTGGGGAGGCTTGGAGGCTCAGAGGAGCCCCGCCCTGGTGTGTCAGCCCCTTTGCATTCCTGCCTCATCAGCACCCTGTTCTAGGTGCAGCCACTGAGCTCAGGGAGATGAAGGGGCCAGGTCTGTAATGACAGAACCAGAATTCCTGCCCACAAACCCGGTTCCCCTAGACCTGCCCGGTCCCAAAACAGCAGCCACGGCCATGCAGGGCCGGGCAGCACTGGCGATATGATGGGCTTTTGGGTCACATACACGGGGGGAATGTAAACTATCACAGCAATGTATGTATTGGGTATATGTTCAAATGAGGGTAATTTGAATATATTGAGTGAAATAGAAAATATTACAATGAATCTGTTTCTTTTTACTTTTTAAAAAATATATATATATATACACATACATACATTTTAAGGAAGGGAGAGGGAGAGAGAGATAGAAACATCAGAGAGAATCATTAATCGGCTGCCTCCTGCACACCCCGTACTGGGCATTGAGCCCACAGCCCGGGCATGTGCCCCCGCCCGGAATAGAACCTGGGACTCCTCAGCCCACAGGCGAATGCTCTATCCATTGAACCAAACTGGCTAGGGCTCTTTTTACTTTTTTTTGGTTTAATGTGGCTACTAGGAAATTGTAAGTTGCATGTTATATTTTGTTGGACGGGGCTGATTCTCTAGAATCAATGAGCTGTTTTGTGCAGCAGCGTTCTGCTGGCAGCTGTGCCAGGCCAGGGGGAGTGCGGCAGGGCGGCCTGGTATCCAGGTAGAGTCAGACAGCTGCCTAGAACAGAGCGGTGAGACTGTAATAAAAGGGGGCTACTTGCTGTGTGACCTTGGGCAAGTCTCTTCCCCTCTCTGAGCCTTACTTTGCTCCTCATTCCATCAAAGCCATGGGAAGTCATTTTGTTTCTTGTTGGTTGCTTGCCTCCCCCTGTCTGGGATGTGATGTCTATGAGAGCTTGCTCCTCTCATTCACCTTGTGAGCCTAGCACATAGTAGGTGTTCAGTAAGCACCTGGTAAATGGATGAACAGGGAGATGGGTCCCTTCGTCCAAGCGCCGCCCACCCTGGAGGAGTCGGGAGGCTGCTGGGAGGACGGGAGCTCGGACGGGCTGTCAGGCCCTCTCAGGCAGAACCAGAGGGGCCGGGGGCCCAGGCCTGAGGGTCATGCTTCTCCTGCTGCCCCTTCTCCCGGGGCTGCAGGCAGGTTCGAGGCCTCTGTGATCGAGGAGCGGCGCAAAGGGGCCGAGGACTTGCTCCGCTTCACTGTGCACATCCCCGCGCTCAACAACAGCCCCCAGCTCAAGGAGTTCTTCCGGGTACGTGCGCCTGCTCGCCCCCGCCCAGCACCTGGGGACCTCCCTGCTCCCGGGCTGCACCCTGAGACTCCTCCTGGCTGGTCTCTCCTGCAGGGTGGGGAGGTGACACGGCCCGCCCAGGTGTCCAGGGACCTGCACATCCTGCCACCCCCTCTGATCCCCACACCACCCCCCGAGGAGCTCCAGCCACCACCGGATGAGTCCTGGCTCCCCCAGCCTCTCCCCGCAGAGAAGAGGGGCCTGGAGGAGTTGGAGGTGCCAGGTACTGAGGGGTGGGGAAGGGAGCCCCGCTGGAGGGCCCAGAGTAGGGTGAGGCCCGCTCCCTCCTCAGTGATCTTAGTGAAGAGCCTGGGGCGTGTCCCAGCTCTTCTACCACTAGCCTGCTGGGAGCCCTGTACAGGCACCGAGGCTGCAGTTTGTTCATCTGTAAAATGGGCACAAGCCCGAAGAATGGGCTTGTCTCCACTCAGGGTGGCTTCCGGGATTCAGTGAGATAAGTAATAAGAGCAGACGTCAACGTCCCCCTGATCTGTTCCTCAGCGGAGCCCCTGCCGTCCAGCCCTGCCCAGGAGGCCCTGGATCTCCTCTTTAACTGTGGGAGCACCGAGGAGGCGTCCAGTTCCCCGGCCCGAGGCCCCCTCACCGAGGCCGAGCTGGCCCTCTTCGACCCCTTCTCCAAGGAAGGTAACAGCGGGGCAGTCGGGGAGGGCTGGGCAGAGGTGCTCGGAGGAAGGGGGCAGGCGGTGCCCGGTAGGCTCTGGTGCCTGTAAGCCTGAGGCGGTGCCCTCTGGCAAATGCAGCCTCCGTGAGGATAGGAGCAGGTCCCACAGCCCCATACCAGGGTGTGGTGAGCTGGATGCCCTGGTACAGTGAGCAACGACGGAGGAATGAGATGAGCCACTGCCCAGGTGGGCCTTCTCCCTGCAGCAGCTCCGAGTGAGCAGGGGTCACCTGCTCTGGCTGCCTCGGGGTCTGGCATGGACCCGGAAGTCAGGAGAGGCCTGTTGGTCAAGGTGGGTGAGGTCTGGGCTCAGCGAGCAGCAGGGAAGGGCCCTGAGAAGCTGTTGGCCTGTGGGGGCACCGGGATGGAAGGGGCCCCCATAGCGGTCCAGGCCCTGAGCCCCTGGCACTGAGATCGGGGACCTAACAGTCCTGGACTCAGACCCTGGATCTTCATAGTGAATTCCCTGGGTTTCTGCTGCTCCTGCAGCTGCTGCGTTGAAGTGGCTGATCTCACTGCGGGATCGTCATGAATCAGCCTTTTTTTTTTTTTTTTTTTTTTTAATTGATTTTAAACAGAGAGGAAGGGAGAGAGATAGAGAACTAGAAACGTCGATGAGAGAGAAACATCAACCAGCTGCCTCTTGCACACCCCCTACCGGGGATGTGCCTGCAACCAAGGTACATGCCCTTGACCGGAATCAAACCTGGGACCTTTCAGTCCGCAGACCAACGCTCTACCACTGAGCCAAACCGGCTTCGGCAGAATCAGCCTTTTTGGATTCCTCAACAGCCTTTAGGCCCATCTTATTGGCTTCTCTTATTCCTCCTTCGGTGACCTCCTGGCAGATCCTGGAGGATCTCCTCAGTTTCAGACATTTGAGCTCCCTCACCCTCAGTCTGGTCCAAACCAGGGCCTCGGCCTCTCATCCGGCTTTCGCCCTCAGTCCTGCTCAGTCCATGGTGACCAAGGGCATGAGGGTTCTTCTGCTCTTCTAATTTGCCCCCTCCCCTTCCTGCTCCGGCCCCTCCAGGGTTGGGGAGGAGGAAGGAATTGGCGGGGCAAGGAGTGGTGTCACTGGGATTGATGTGCCGGCTCTGAGAGGCAGATGTCCACATACTCTGCCTTGCCCCATCCTGGGCTGCCCGGTGGCCAGACGCTTAGACAGGAGCCTATTAAGATTCCTCTAAGGCGCCCTAACAGGTGTGGCTCAGTGGATAGAGCGTCGGCCTGTGGA
This sequence comes from Pipistrellus kuhlii, assembly GCF_014108245.1. Classification (NCBI taxonomy): domain Eukaryota; kingdom Metazoa; phylum Chordata; class Mammalia; order Chiroptera; family Vespertilionidae; genus Pipistrellus; species Pipistrellus kuhlii. The sequence continues at coordinate 184,696 of NW_023425415.1, read as the reverse complement.
CTGAAAGGTCCCAGGTTCGATTCCGGTCAAGGGCATGTACCTTGGTTGCAGGCACATCCCCAGTAAGGGGTGTGCAGGAGGCAGCTGGTCGATGTTTCTCCCTTATTGATGTTTCTTTCTGTCCCTCTCCCAGGATTCTAAGGCTTGGAGTATTTCTACCCTGAGCCTGGCGAAGTTGGCCTAGCATCCTTCAATTAAACTTTATTGAGGGACTTGATGGATTGATAGACGGACTGTAGTCAGGAGGAAAGTAGGACTTTCAAACGAATGTTAATGTGTACTTAGGAAGAGTTAGGAAGGCCGGCTGTTTTCACAAAAGCATGTGTACCCCACCGGTCACATAGATCGTGGCCAGCTTTCTGTGCACAGCGGCTTCTGAATTCTCAGGCGCTGCTTCTCCCGCCCTGGGACAGGTTGGTCCCCTAATGGGAAGAGCGGTCTGGGCTGGGCAGGCCCTGGGAGAGGGGCCGCCGGTACAGCCTGCGTCCTCCGTATCTGATTACAGAGGGTGCAGGCCCCAGTCCTGCCCACACAGGGGAGCTGACAGCACTGGAGGCAGAGCCTGAGAGGCCGGGCCAGGAAGCCTGGGAGCCTGGAGGTCAGGAGGAGGAGGAGGAGGAGGACAAGGACGGAGGGCCCACCCCTGCCTATCTGAGCCAAGCCACCGAACTCATCACCCAGGCCCTGCGGGATGAGAAGGCTGGCGCCTACCCTGCGGCTCTGCAGGGCTATCGGGAAGGCGTGCACATCCTGCTTCAGGGAGTTCCTGGTGCGTGGGACCAGGGAGCGGGGGCCAGGCCCGGGGCCCGGATGGTGCAGGGAAGGGAAGGGAACATGAAGAACAAGCGAGTCAAGGATGAGACTTGCTCCTTACTGGCCAGCTGCAAAGCCTTGGGCAGTCTCTCTGTCTCTTGTGGCCTCAGTTTTCTTGTTTATAAAACGGGAAGCTAGATCTGATCCCCAGGGAAGGGGAAAGACACATGCTTTGTGAGCTACAGGGAGCTGGACAGGGGTTCTGAGCCCAGTACCTCAGTTGAGCCATTCTCTCTCCATAGGTGACCCATCGCCCGCCCGGCGGGAAGGTGTGAAGAAGAAGGCGGCGGAGTACCTGAAGCGGGCAGAGGAAATCCTGTCCAAAGTTCCACCCTGAGAGGGAGCCACCCTTCCTGGGACTCCAGCACTGCCAGCCACCCCTTCTCCTCGCCCTGGAGCCTGCCCTGTCTCCTGGTCTTGTAACTCAGGAGGCCATTTCTGTATGTAACTGGACCAAGAATGAGAAAAAGAATGACTCAGTTCCCTGGCCATACCTGCCAGCATGGAAGCAGGAACGGTGTCACCCTTTTGATCCTGCCTGCCTATCTCAATGTGTGGGCAGTAGCTCTGAACTTTGTTTATCCTTCTGGAACTGGGGTCTGCAAACTGCGGCCTGCAGCCAAATCTGGCCCACCTCCTTTTTATTTGTAAAGCTTGTGAGCTGGGATGGTTTTTACATTTTTTTAATAGTTGAAAAAAAATAAAAAGAATAATGTTCTGTGACAGGTGAAAAGGAAGTTTAAGTATCTAAAAATACAATTTTATTGGACTACAACCAGGCTCATTGATTTAGTATTGTCCATGGCTGCTTTCTCACTCCACCGGAAGGGTTGACTAGTAGCAGAGGTATGTAGTTGCCACCGAAAGTCCCATTTATTCGCTGACCCTGGATCTAGAAAATGGGGAGAATGACAGTAAGGCTGACTGGGCCAGTTTACTGGCCGATGGGGATGGATGCTGGAGAGGAGCCCGGAGCGGGGTTATCCTTTTTGCAGAGGTGGGTCTCCAAAGCCAAACAAGGACCCTTAAGTGCGCAGGGGCCCGGGAAGGCGTGGCTCTGCTCCGGCCCGCCCCGCCGCAAAGCGATTGGTTGTGGGAGGGACTACAAACCGGTGCATCATGGGAGTGGCATGAGCTGTGCGCGGTGCATTATGGGGGCGTTTGCGGTCCTGACCGTGCGGCGCTGAACTACAACGCAGTGCATCTCGGGAAGCCTGCTTTGTGGGAAGCAACCGACTCGGTGAGAGGAGAGGAGGGCGGTTACCGGCGCCGGCGGGACGTTCGCACCCGCCCAGCTGCTCCAGCCTCGGCCGGGCCCGGCGCGCCCCCACTTCCTGCAGGATGGGGCGAGGGGCCGCCGCTGGCCCCGGGATGCTGAGCGCCCGTCCTCTCTCCGCAGCCCGCCATGTCCGGCTGCGAGCTGCCCGTGGGCACCTGCCCGGACATGTGCCCCGCCTCCGAGCGCGCCCGCCGCGAAAAGGAGGGCCGCCTGCACCGCTTCGAGGTGGCGCCGGGCGGCGGGCCTCGGCCCCGCGCCGACCCGCTGCGCGCCGTGAAGGAGTACAGCCGGCCGGCCGCCGGCAAGGCCCGGCCGCAGCCCGGCCAGCTCCGGCCGCCCGCCGTGCTGCTGGCCACCGTGCGCCACCTGGCCGCTGAGGTGGCCGGCCGCGCCGACGCCTCCCGCGCCGAGGTGGCCGGCTTCGTGGCGGACCGGCTGCGCGCCGTGCGCCTGGACCTGGCGCTGCAGAGCGCGGGCGCCGCCGAGGCGGCGGCGGTGCTGGAGGCGGCGCTGGCCGTGCTGCTGGCCGTGGCGGCGCAGCTCCGGCCCGGCGCCGCGCGCGGCCCGGTGGGCCCGGCGGACCCGGCGCTGCTGCGGGCCCAGGTGCACGAGGGCTTCGGCTCGCTGCGGCGCTGCTACGCGCAGGGCGCGGGGCCGCACCCCCGCCAGGCCGCCTTCCAGGGCCTCTTTCTGCTCTTTAACCTGGGTGAGTGGGGCCCCGGCGGCGGGACAGTGCGGGGGGCGGGGGGCACCCTGGGTGTGGACAGTGGCTGCCGGGAAGGAAAAGGCAGCTTCAAAATCTCACCCCAGCCCTCTCCCCCCCCCTGCCTCTTAAACGTGTGTCGCGTCAAAATGCACAAAATCCATCAACCAGGACTTTTAGATCCTTTCTGTGGATGGATGGTCTATTTAAATGTAATAAAGTGCTGTTGACTTCACAGCCCACTCATGGGTCAGAAGCCTCGGCTTACAGAAGGGGCCGAAGGTTCCAGGTGGCCGATTCTTTTGGAAGAGAAGCAGGGGCAGGGTGTCCTCGAAGCAGTGGCCGAGCCCGTGCCCTGGTCTGTGGGGCAGGTAGGGCAGCGGAGAAAGAACTGGGTTCCAAGTCAGAAACCGTGGACTTGATTGCTCTGGTTCTACTTCGTATGAACTGTAGGACAGTTCAGGTCTCGGGCAAAGTTGTTAAACGATCTGGGCCTTTTCCCCTCATCCATGAACACTGCTCCACTTTATCAGAAGGGCCTGCCTCAGTCAGATACGGCTCAGGAAGGGCTGAGGGAAAGGTGAAGGCGCACTTGGCCTGGGGGAGGGGCGCGGCCAGGCGGGCTGTGGGACTGGGGGGGAGATGGGCCTGGGGGAGGGCTGGAGCCCCTGGGTGCTCAGGTGGGGGAGGAGGCAGAAGCGGATGGGACGGAAGCTGGGTCTGTCCTCACCCGGCTCTCTGCCCTCACAGGCTCCGTGGAGGCCCTGCACAGCGTCCTGCAGCTGCCAGCCGCCCTGCGCTCCTGCCCAGCCCTCCGCACAGCCCTGGCCGTGGACGCGGCCTTCCGGGAGGGCAATGCTGCCCGCCTGTTCCGCCTGCTCCGGGCCCTGCCGTACCTGCAGAGCTGCGCCGTGCAGTGCCACGTGGGCCGTGCCCGCCGCAGGGCCCTGGCCTGCCTCGCCCGTGCCCTGAGCACCCCCAAGGGCCAGACCTTGCCCCTGGGGTACGTGGTCCACCTGCTGGCCCTGGACGGGCCCGAGGAGGCGCGGGACCTGTGCCGGGCCCACGGACTGCCCTTGCTGGGACAGGACAGAGTTGTGTTCCAGAGGGGCTGCTACACCGAGGACGGGCTGCCGCCCGCGGGCACCTGCGGAGTGCTGGTGGGAAGCAAGCTGGGAGGGCGCTCCCTGGAGGAAGTGGTCATGGCGGAGGAGGAAGAGGTGGGCGGGGACCGCGCCAAGCCCCTTGAGTAAGGAGGGACTGAGTGCCAGGATGGGTCTGACACTCGGGCTCCTTTTCTCAGATTCCCACACAATAAACGGAACTTGTTTTGTAAGGACAGTCGCCAGGCTGGATTTATTTGGGGAAGGGCAGGAAGGAGTTGAGAAATGTGAGGTCTGAGGGTGGAGGAACCCAGAGTGGACAAGGCCCTATTTACCCTGGGCCTTGGTTTCTCTGCTGGTCCCTGAGGGGTAGCCCTGTGGACTCAGCTGGCATCTAAGGTTGGCATGTTTACATACTCTCCGCACCCACCCACCACCAAGAACAATTGAGGGCTTTGCCATTCCCACCATCCCTGCTTCCTTTTCTCTGCCCTCCGTCCACCAAGAGCCAGATGAGGAGATTCATTCATTCAGGGCTTGTCACCCCTCCGGTGACCAGCCCTGAGCTGTGGCCCCAGCAGCTTGAAAGGATCCCATAGCCATGACCTCTCGGCCTCAGGGAAGAGCAGGACCCCCAAAGAAAACGAGTGGGAGAGGGTTCGGATAAAGGGGGGTAGTGGTGAGCGGAGGAAGGAGGGCTGGGGTCAGAGGTCAGCCACGGGCCTCAGGGTGGCTGCTGCACCCTCCAGGGCCGCCACCACGATGCTGAGCTGCCTCCGCACCTCGGCCCAGGCCGCAGATCCTGGGTCTGTGTTCAAGGCCCTGGCACAGGCATTGGCCAGGCCTGGGAACGTGGCTACGGAGCTGTGCCGGGGCGCCCAGAGCACGTGACTGGCGGGAGAAACGGAGCATCGGGGTCATTTGCTTCAGCCTGGAATGAGCTCAGCTCCTTCAGAGCTGGCACAGAGCACCTCCCCCTTCCTTAAAGGCCAGGGAAATGCTGCCATTCCCCGGCCTCGGGCCCAGCGCCCAGCCTCCCCCGCTGCGCCCCAGAGCTGCGGCCGGCTCACCTGTAGTAGCGCTCCTCGGGGAAGGCCCGGGGGTTCAGGAAGGCCCTTTCCAGGAGCATCAGCTGGTCATTGAGCATCCGCACCTGCAGCGGGCTGGAGGCGCAGGACTCGCCAGTCACCCCGGAGCCGGCAGCCCAGCCGCCAGCCTGCATCTTGCCCTGGACGCCACCCTCCCGGACCCCTGCTTGCTGCCCTCGCTCACTCGAAGGTGCCCTTCTGCAGCGCGGATATGTGTCGGCTCAGGGCCACGGCTTCCCGCTCGAACTTCCCCACGGCGGTCACCAGAGGCGCTGTGGGGACAGCCCGCGTCAGCCAGGGCAGTGCAGGCCTCCCCGTGCCCCCACCCGGGGCCTCCGTACCCAGGCTGATGCCCTCGCCCTCCAGCTGGGCCCCAAGGTGCTGCTGGGCGGCCTGCAGGAAGCTCCGGAGTGTCTCGCTGTAGTCGCTGACGTTGAGGGGCAGGAAGAGGCTGTCACTGAGCCGGAGGAGCACGCTCCCCGCCGTCCTGGCCACGGCCTGGTGGCTGCCGAAGCCTGCAGAGAGGGTGGCAGGCCCGGGCTCAGTCCCCCGCCGCCCTCCTCCGGCCTCTGGACGCTCCTGACCCCGTCCTCACCGGGGTCCACAAACTTGTCCACGTAACCAAAGGTGTCGAAAGCGGTGTGGTAGGTGGGGTAGATCCGGGCAGAGGTCTTGCTCTGGAGAAACAAAGCCCAGAGGTAACAGGCGTGAGATGGGGAGTGGGAGGAGGTGTCCCTACAGGAGCTACGATGTAGAGACGGTCCCTCCAGTCACTGCCCCACCCAGGAGGCCGTTTCAGAATTCCCACTTCATAGACACTAAGGGAGGGTAAGGGACCTGCCTGCTGTCACACAGCTAACCAGGGGCAGAGCTGGATCTGGTGCCCGATTCTTGTTTTGCGTGAAGAAGAGCCGGAGCTTTGGAATCGGTGTTTTTTTTTGTTTTTTTTTTTAATTTTTTTAAAATATATTTTATTGATTTTTTACAGAGAGGAAGGGAGAGAGCTAGAGAGCTAGAAACGTTGATGAGAGAGAAACATCGACCAGCTGCCTCTTGCACAACCCCCACAGGGGATGCGCCCGCAACCAAGGTACATGTCCTTGACCGGAATCGAACCCGGGACCTTTCAGTCCACAGGCCGATGCTCTACCACTGAGCCAAACCGGTTTCGGCATGGAGTCAGGGTTTAATCTTGCCTCACTTCCCAGGCACGGGAAGGGGAGAGAATGCTTGTGGAGACACGGGCTGGGTATTCTGTAAGCCCCATCTCATTGCTCTCTCACACCAGGGCTGAGCTGTCCCCCGTTTACACTGTCACTTCATCTATTCTGAGAGAAGCTTTTTTCTTCTTCATATTTTAAGGATTCTGGAATCAAGATGCTTACAGTCAGCGCCAATCTACACCTCATTGGCAGTGCAGTTCCCCGCTCCTGAACAGTGCACGTCCTAACAGTGCATCTCACAGTCATAGCGCCTTAGGTTTGGTAAGTGAGAGGAGCATGAGCAGGTTCTCAGAGAGGAAAGCTGGTGGAGGGAGCACAGCTGCTGAGCGAAGGAGCCGGGTTCAGACCGCGCTAGGGAAGCGGGAGAGGAGGTGCCGCTCACCCGGTCGTAGGTGTAGGCGATGTCCATGGAGGAGATGCCCAGGAAGTGGATGAAGGGCGCATAGTCGCTGCCGGCACCCAGGGAGCCCAGGCTGCGGGAAGGAAGGTGCATGGGCAGAGGCTGCTGGACCGCCCCCCCCCCCCCCCCCCCCGGCCCCGGCCCCGCCTCGGCCCCGGGCTCACCTGGGCACCAGGCCGTACGCCGGGCTGCTGCGGTTGAAATACCGGAGCCAGTTGTCGTAGATGCTGAGGCCACCGGGGCCTGGTGCGGAGATCTGACCGGACGGGAATCCGGTCTCGGGGGTCGGCCCCGCCCCGCCCGCCCCAACCATTAACGGGTCCCACAAGCCCCGCCTCCAGGCTCGGTCCCGCCCGCAGCCCCTACAGTGAGTGCCAGTTCCGGCCCCGCCCACCACGTAGCCCCGCCTCCGAGCTCAGTCCTGCCCCAGCCCCGCCCACCGGTAACCCCGCCTCCAGGCTCAGGCCCGGCCCCGCCCACCGGTAGCCCCGCCCCTGCACCTGTTTGGCCGCGGAGAAGAGGACGCTTTGGACCGGGGGCGTCCCCTGCGCCCTCAGGGTGGCGTTGGCTGTGGAGGACCAGAGAAGGCTCTACCTGACCCCAGCCCCTTCATCCGCCCCCCGGCCCCCGTCAGCCCAGCTCCCCGCACCGAACACGGAGATGTCCACGTTGACGTAGGCCACAGCGCGCTCCCGCAGCTTGCTGGAGAACTCCTGCGGGAGGGGGAGTCAGCCCGCGCTGCCCCCGGGCCCCGACCGCCACCCCGAGGCCCACTCACCTCCGGGAACAGCTGCCCCCGGGACCCCGATCACCACCTCGAGGCCCACTCACCTCACTGCTGCCCCCGGGGCCCCGACCGCCACCCCGAGGCCCACTCACCTCCGGGAACTGCTGCCCCCGGGGCCCCGACCGCCACCTCGAGGCCCACTCACCTCGGTGAACTCGGTGGAGCCGATGAGCCCAAACTCCTCCGCCCCCCAGCTCGCAAACACGATGGATCTGCGGGGCCGCCAGATGCCTGGGGGAGGGGGAGAGGGATAGCGGGCAGGGGCCCCCACAGCCTGGGGTGACTCCCAGAAAGGCTGGGGACGAGGAGAGGCTGGAGGGCTGGAGGTAGATCCTGGCACCTCTCCAGCCAACTCTTCCCAGAGGCTCCCTCCTCTGCTGTGCACCCACCACCACCCCAGCATTGCCCCCAGCACCAGCATCCCTCAAGCGGGTGGTCCCCCACCCGGACACCACACCCGCCTCCCTCTTCGCTAGAGGCAGGTGAGAAGGCCTCCGACCCTCCACCTCCACCTCCCTTCTCTGCTCCAGCTCCCTCCCAACCCGTCATCCTAGGAACCACTGCCCCCCCACCTCCCTCTTCATCTGCAATAGACAGTAACTTCTCCTTTCCCGGAACTGCCCTGACCTGCACCTGGTGCCCCTCAGACACGTCTTTACAGCCCATCCCCATGGTCCTCACAGCAGGCGCTCCAGGGGCCACTGAGGGGCCCGGTGCTTAGACCCGGCCTGACTGTGTCTGCTGAGTCAAGGACTGTCATTCCTGCCTCAGCTGGGCTGACGCTCGGGGGCAGAGCCCGCACGGCCTTGCTCACAGCGGCATCCAGGCCTCCCTCCATCCGGGGCACCACCGGCGCCAGAAGCTCCTGGACGAACTCCTCAGCGGTCCGTTCCGTTCCCTGTGCCCACGGGCTAGCCGAGGCCGGGCTGGGTCTGCCCCCAGGGCGCTCAGGCACAGCGGGCACGGGAGAATGAGGCGGGAGGTGGGCAGGGTGTCCAGAGCGAGGAGGATGGGTTTGGAGGTGACCCCGGGGAGAGCCTGGGTCAGGGGAGGCTCACCCTTCTTCACCAGGGTCCCCAGGACGCGGGAGAGCTCCAGGAGGACGGCGGTGCCGCTGCTGGGGTCCACGGCGCCGTGCACCCAGCTGTCCCGGTGGTTCCCGTAGAGCACGTAGCGGTCTGGCCGGAGGAGTAGAATCAGGACCAGAGGAGAGGGCGGGCCCGCCGGGCAGGGGGCGGGGCGCAGTGTGGGGTCCGAGCAGGGCTGCTCTGGGGGCCTCACCGGGCTCCGCGGCCCCGCGGATGACCCCCAGGACGTTGGAGGAGTTCCGCAGCTCCAGGCGGTTGTACACACTCATGTTCACCTGGCTGAGGGGAGAGGGGGCGGCAGTGTGGGCCCCGCTCCCCGCCCCCCACCCCACGCCCACCGCCCGCTCTCTGCCCTGGCGCAGGGGAAACGGAGGCCGGGGGGAACAGGACAGGGCACATGAGGAGGGACAGTAAGGCGAGAGCCACTCTTCCGGTTCCTGTTCTTTTCATCGGTGCCCTCCCTTCCTCCCTCCCTCAGTGCTTATCAGGTTCTTGGTGTAGCCAGCACCCAGCACCGAACTGGGGACCTCCCTCTCCCAAGCCAGACCACCAGGAAGCAAACACCTGCAGTGGGCGTGTGAGAGGGATGGTGACAGGGATGGTGGCAGGACTGGCAGGAGCGCCCGGAAGCGTGTTCCCGGCAGAGGAACAGCACGAGCGGGGACCCTGATTTGGGAATGAGCTTGGTGTGCTCAAGAGAGGGGGCGACTGGAGGTCTAAAAAGAGCAGGGGTACCCCACAGGGACTTGGGGGCCATGCAGCTGCCTCACTGATTCCCCAAAGACAAGTCAGGCATTTTGGAGTGGAGGGAGGGCTTGGGAGAGAGTGAGGGAAAGGCCAGCCCTGGGAGGGGGCGGAGGGGACACTCAGGGTCTGGGAAGCACACCCAGGGCGGGAGAGGATTGAGGGAGGAGGGCCCAGCTCACCTGTCTGCGAACATCCCGCCAGGCTGGAAGCCCGGGCCCAACCTGTAGTCACAGCCCAGAGCTCCCTGCCAGGCGGCCGGGGCTGGGGGTCCCTGGAGGTTACTGGGAAGAAGAGGGAGAGCCTTCAGAGCGAATGTGGGCAGATATTGGGAGGCCATTGGAGGACGGGCAGGAGGCCCCAGGCACAAGCTCACCAGAGAAGGACTTGGGCATCCTCAAAGCCAATGGGCTGGATGGGAATTGGGGGAAATCCGGGGGCAGTGTCTGGGTCCAGGCGAAAGGAAGAGGGCTTGGCTGGAAGGTAGGGAGTCAGGGGGTCCCCAAAATACTCATAGTAGGAGCCTCGTTCCACCCCAGAAGGAGGCAGGTGCCAGGAGTGTGGAAAGGTCTCGTTGGGCAAGCTGTGCCCGTCATTGATGTCTGCAGGGTCCGTATACACCAGCACCCCAGCCACCTGGTGTTTGGCAGCGTTCACAGCCTGCAGGAGGAGGAGGAGGAGGTGAAGGAGGAGGAGGAGGAGGAGGAGGATGCACACCTATTGTCCTGGCTGTGGAAGCCAGGACAGATCTATCTTCCCACTGGCAGGATGATGCTAACCCAAGACATTTAGTGCAGTTCTGCTTGGACATAGGCAAGCCAGTGCTCATGGGGGTGGTGTGGGGGCTGGTTGAATAAGCGGAGGCATCTCACAAGGGAATACTTGTGGCGGCGGGCACGGCCATGGCACACTCAGCCCCTGGGCACCGTATGTGCCGTGCCAGCTCCGCCAGGTTCAGTGACCCTGAGTGAGGGCAGCTGAAAGGCTCAGAAAAGACAAACAAGAGAGCCCTGACCGGTCTGGCTCAGTGGATAGAGCCTCCACCTGTGGACTAAAGGGTCCCGGGTTCGATTCCAGTCAAGGGCACATTCCTTGGTTGCAGGCACATCCCCAGTAGGGGGTGTGCAGGAGCCAGCTGATGGGTGTTTCTCTCTCATTGATGCTTCTAACTCCCTCTCCCTTCCTCTCTGTAAATAAATAAATGAGTAAATAATAAAAATATATTTTAAAAAACAACAAGAGAAAGAGAGCTGGGCCTGGGTGGGACGCTGCTTCCTGAGAGAGCCACGGATTATAAATTGTGTCTTTATTTTATAGGAGATGCCTCGAGGCAAAGTAAGGGTGTATCAAGATGTTTACAGCATTCTTGTGGGTTTCAGTCCCACTCAATTCCTTGCACCTGAGCAAGCTTTGTTTACCTGCAGCCTCTATCACTTAGGCGCGTGGGGCTCTGCCCTCCGGGCTGGGACTTGCACGTGGCAATGAGGACTGTGACTGCTCATTAGTCCAAGGCTTGAACCTGTCCAGACACTGTAGCCTCGCCTCACAAATCCTGTGCAGCTTATGAAAGAGCCAGGATGTTCTGCACACCCGTGTTCATGGCAGCACTGTTCACAGTCACCAAAAGGGAGAAACAACCCAAGTGGCCATCGGCGGATGGATGGATAAGCAAAATGTGGTATATAATGTGTCATTCAGCCTCAAAAGGAAGGAGCTTCTGATATAACATAGATGGACCTTGAAAACATTATGCCAAGGGAAATAAGGCAGACATAAAAGAACAAATACCGTATGATTTCTCTTGTACGAGATACCGAGAATAGGCAAATTCAGAGACAGAAAGGTGACTAGAGGCTGCCAGGGCTGAGAGGGAGAGAGGAGTTAGTTTATGAGGGCAGTTTCATCTGGAATGGAGCCAGAGTCCTGGGCGCGGCTGGGGTGGTGACTGCCCCATTCTGCGAATGTTCTTAACGCCACTCACTGCCTTGAACACTGGAAGGTGGGTAAATAGTACATTTGGCCACAATAAAAACCAAGCACTGCCTTTTCCAAGGGCAGTACAAGGACAGTTTGTGCAGCAGAAAGAAACGCGGGTGGGTACCCCAGAAGCCGCAACAGTGGCGGCCTCCTCGGAGGACGGCCTCACAGAACTTTTCATTCCACACGGTGTTTTTTTAAACTGGAAATTCCATTGTGCCTGTCCCCGCCCCCTTTTATTCTGTTCTTTTCTTTTCTTCCCTTTTCTTTTGCTTTTTTTCAGCTCTTATGAGCAATTCTTTTAAAACTACGATCAAGTACACATAACATAAAACTTATTATCTAAGCCACTTTATTGTTAACCCTCACCCATGAATTTTTTAAATTGGTTTTTAGAGAGAGTGGAAGGGAGGGGGAGAGAGAGAGAGAAACATCGATGTGAGAGGCACTGGGGATTGAGCCTGCAGTGGAGGTATGTGCCCTCGACCAGAAGCAAACCTGGGACCCTTCAGTTCAGGGGCTGATGCTCTATCCACTAAGCCAAAGTGGCTAGGCTGCCTTAACCATTTAAAGTGTACTGCTAGGTAGTATTAAATACATTCATATTATTGTGCAATTAGTACCACCATCCATCTCTGGCACTCTTTTTATCTTGCAAATGTGCAATTCCATATCCATTAAACACTCCCTCGCTCACTATACCTGTATATATTTTTAATTTTTTTTAAACTATAGACATGTAATATTTAGTCAAAAATTTTCAGTGAAAAGAAGCAGGTTGTGGGGAGGGCAGCTGGAGGTATTTAAGTTGAATATCGGGAAGAATTACTTCACAGGCGGTCTTAGACTCCTAAAATATCAAAGCCGAAAACTTTGCCTAATGAGGCTCAGAGAGGTTAGGGGCGGCATCCAAGATCACACAGCACATCCGTGGTATACCACAAGTACAGCTCAGCCCACCGCTCAGTATTGCTTCTTCCCCTTCCCCACTCTTCCTCCTGCCCACTGCTGGGCCCCTCTCCCCACCCAGCACCCTGCCCCGGGGGCCGCTGCTCACCTTGGCCCCGCGTCCCACACCCCCGTAGCGGGTCAGGGCGATGGTGCCGTTGAGTCGGATGCCCTGAGCCTGTAGCTCCTTGAAGTCTTCTTCTGAGCCCCGGTTGGCATAGACGAGGAGGCCCTGGTCCCAAGAGGAGGTGACCCTCAGAGCCGGGCCGGGGAAGATGGGGTGGGGGAGGAAGGGGACAGCCGGGTGGCAGATAAAGGGTTTCCACTGTAAGCTCCCCGAGGCCCGTCACATCTGGTTTCCTGGTGTCCAGGACCATGCGCCTGGCCCGGCCTTGAGCGAGAGCGTTAGCACTGGCTGGGTGACTAAGCGATGGCGATGCAGGCAGCAACGTGGAGCCGAGCCCCATTTTCTCAACTGCCCCCGAGTCAGGACGGGAGAAGCTGGGGTGGGAGCGGGGCAGCTGGGCCAGGCGGAGGGAGGGCGTATTGTAGGCCCACCTGGGGGGTCCCAGGGGGCGCGTAGGCAGCATAGGGTGGCAGCACATCAGGTCCCCCCTGCTCCCCAGTCAGGTTCTCTTTGCTCTGGCGACAGGAGAAGCTGATGTTCCCAGCGGGCCCCACTGCGGAGGGGACAGTGTTAGGAGCCAAGGGATGCGGTGCATGCCCCGAGGTGTGCCTGAGGTGTCCCTTGGGCCCCACAGCTCCCCGCCCCCCAGGTGTCCCTGAGCGGGGGGGGAGGACGGAAGGCGGGGGGGGGGCAGGACCTCACCGATGGCCACCCGGTTTGGCTGCTCCGGGCTGGGGAAGGACAGCAGCACCTCGTAGCTGGACGTCTCCACCGAGTCCAGGCCAGACTCCGGGTCCTGCCAGTGCTGCAGCAGCAGCTGCACCAGCGCCTCATCCTGGCGGCTGGAGGCCGGGTGCGGCTCTCTGGAGAGCTCTCTGCGGGCGGCAGAGGGGCAGGCCCGGGGTCAGGGAGGGCCTCTGGCTCACAGAGGGGGCCGGGAGACAGGCCTCTCACCTAAGGTTCTCCCGGATCCTGCTGGCACTCAGCAGCCCCATGACGACCTCAAGGATCTCTGGGTCCAGGTCCTGGGAGGCCGAGGCACTGGGCGCGGGGTCGGCCCCCTTGGGGATGGCAAAGTGGCCCAGGATGATCCCCAGCCCCAAGAGGGCAGCAGCCCCCGCGGCCCCCCCAAGCACCTTCACCCACTGCATCCTGTGGCCTCCTGGCCAGCGAGGTGGCTTCTTATACCCGGGGTGCCAGCCTGGTTAACCATTACCCCCGAGGGCCCTGCCCTGCAGCTTCCCCATCAGGGAGAGGGAGGGTGACCATGCCGGAGGGCTGTTCACAGCCCGTGTCTGTGTCCTTCTCCTGGGAAAGATCCCTCTGACCTCCGCACAGGACACGGCCCAGAGGGACCCGGTGCTCAGTAACTCAGGCCAGGCCGGGACCCGAGCCCGGGTCCAGACAGGGCCACGCCCGCTGCCCGTCGTCCCTGCCCTTCTCCTCGGTGTCGTTGATTCCGGCGCAGCCAGCACCGGCTGCTTGAGCAGGTTTGGGTTTACATCCCATCCTCCCACCCAGCGCCTGGCCCCGTGTTGAGCATCGACCTGTGAACTGGAAGGTCAAGGTTGGCCCCGGGTCAGGGCACAGGCCCGGGTTTCGGATTCGATCCCCAGGAAGGGGCGTGCGGGAGGCAGCGGATCCAGGACTCTCTCTCATTGATGTTTCTATCTCCCCTTCACTCTCCCTTCCTCTCTGAAGTCAATAAAAATATATGTTTTAAAAAAGTAAAATACATCCCATTTTTTCTAGACATACACGGTGTGACCTGGGGCAATGCACTTGATTTTTCTGGCCCATTTCCTTAGCTGTAAAATGGGGATAATAAAACCTATTTCACAAAACTGTGGTTCTGTCTTCACGAAAGACCACGTGGATAGAAACAGCTCGCGCAGTGGCTGGCACATATGGACGCTCAGTACATTTAGCGGCTCCTGCCTCACTTCAGCCCCGATAGGAAGAAGGGGACCCAGAAGAATCCCCTGTGTCCAGCCTGCAGGGGCCCAGCTTCTGGGAGGAAAGGGAACTTTTAGAGAGGGAGGCTGAAGGGAAGCCCACGCATCTTTGGCAATGTGACTTCCTCCATCTCCTGGCCCTATCTGGAATCCATTTGCCCAGCTGGTGTGGCTCAGTGGTTGAGTATCCACTCATTCACCAAGAGATATAGTTGCAATTCCTGGTCAGCGCTGTGGACTCGATCCCCAGTGGGGGCTGTGCAAGGAGACAGCCAATCAATGTTTCTCATTGATGTTTTTATTTCTCTCTCTCAAAATCAATAAACACCATAGGTTTTAAAAAAAAGAATTCATTCATCTGTTCATCATCCATTCACCTATTTATCCACTACCTACCCATATCCACCCATCCATCCATTTACCCACCCATTCACCCACTCACTTTCCTATCCATCCATCCATCCATCCATCCATCCATCCATCCATCCTCCATTTTTTCTCTGCATCTCTTATACCTGCAAGCATCATGGATTCATTCAGCTCTATGCCAGATCCATGCCAGACCCTATGGAAGCAAAGGTGGCCAGGAACTCAAGTCCGAAGCGGGGACAGACAGGCCTTGGACTCCACCATGTGGGAAGTGCCCTACAGAAGGAGGACCAGTGTGCTCCTGGTGAGGAGAACGAGGAATTGTTTCTCAGAGGGACCATTGGAGGGGATCTCCCAAGGATGAGAAGGAATTTAGGCTCAGAGAGGGCGGGGGACGGGCCCTCTGTACAGATGGCCTCGCATGTGCAAAGGCCGGGAGCTAGGGAGAGGGAGACACTAAGCTCTCAGCACAAATAACGAGCCTCTTCCACATCTCACAGAGCGCCAAGCAGAGCCGGGAAGGTCCCTGGGGATCAAGCTGTGCCCCCTCCCACCTCCCATGTTATCCTGCCTTGGCCCCGGCCAGGCTGCTGCCCATTGACAGGCCCAGATGTCTGAAGAGCTGAGGGAGCTGGGCCGTGGTGGACTGTGTGTGTGTGTGTGAGATCCACAGCCCCCTCTAGGGGCAGCCACCTTTCTGCTCACTTGCCCCAGGCCCCGCCATGCCATCTCCCTTGTGTTAGCATAGGAGGCCTGGAGGTGGGGGAGGGGAGACGGGGGAGTGGATCAGTGCCTTCGGGGACATGATGGTTATTAGCACCAGGTTATTAACCTTGGATCTTATCAGAAGCCTGTCAGTGGAAAGGACCCAGGAGGACAGTTACCACCAGGAAGGCAGTGGGACTGCCAAGGTCAGCTGATAATTGAGGCGGAGACATGCTGAGGGCACCACAAGGTACAGCTTTATGGTCCCACCCCACCCCCTCCTGGAAGGATTTAGTCCCTTGAGCTTGTGAAGTTACAAACACGACACCTGGACAAGAGTATGTGACATCTGAGTGGGCTACTCCACCTGAGTGTAGTGGTGTGTGTGTGTGTGTGTGTGTGAGAGAGAGAGAGGCCCGAGAACTCTGGCGCAGGCTGTGGGAGTCAGCTGGTATTTACACTCTGTAGCAGCAGACGTTAATTTGATCAATCTTCCTTCCCCCGTCTTAGTTGGGTGGTGTGGCCCCTCCCTGAGCTTTTTGAATTGTGGGTGCTGATGACAATCACGTGAGGTAGCCAATGCATTTGTTTCCCTTTATCTTCTCGCCTCACTCCCAGGACCGGGCTGACTCTGAGGTCTCTGGTCTCTCCAGGACTGCCAATCCATCTGTGCCAGCTCCTTGCTTTCTCCCTCACCTCCCACAGGGACTCACCTCCCTCCTTGCCCAGTCTCAGTCCCTTGCAAAGCCTCTCACCCCTCGTGACCTTCTCTGTTTTGGTCACAGCCACTGGGGAAAAGCCCCAACCTGGTTGTATCCATCCCACCCCCACTCTGCACCTGCACCCTCACCCTATGTGCCTGCAGAGCCACACGACCCCGTGGATCTTGCTTTAAATGTATGACCCACCCCTCATCAGGCCCTCCTGCCATCTTCCCTGGCCCACTCACTCGCCCTCCAGGCTCCTGGATGGTGATGCCACACCCTCTCCTCTGTTCTCAAGCCTCTAACAAAGTCACCTCCTCCCACTCAGTCACTCACTGTGCTTCCCTCCCCACCGAATTGATTGCTTCTTTTTATTTAAATTATTTAGCTGAAACCAGTTTGGCTCAGTGGATAGAGCGTCAGCCTGCGGACTGAAGGATCCCAGGTTTGATTCTGGTCAAGGGCATGTGCATTGGTTGTGGGCACATCCCCGGTGAGGGGTGTGCAGGAGGCAGCTGATCGATGTCTCTCTCATCGATGTTTCTAGCTCTCTATCCCTCTCCCTTCCACTCTGTGAAAAATCAAAAAAATATATTTTAAAAAAAATTATTTAAATTATTTATCATAGAAAGCCTTACGTCTTTTATCCCCCATGACCTCTTCCTGCCCACCTCCGGCCCCCAGCACAGGCCCTCACCCCCTGCTGTCTATTGGCTATGCTTATATGCATACAAGTCCTTTGACTGATTCTTACCTTCCCCCCGTCCCCCCGCCCTTCCGCTTCCCTGTTTCACTGAGAAAGTCAGAGGGAACTTCACCACTTGAGTTGCTCAGCCCACCGTCTCCCTGGCCCTCTCCTGTCACTGTGGGTGAATGGTTTGTGCCCATCCAGGACCAACCTCTACCTCACACCAGAGCCACCACCCTCACTGCTCAACAATGGCCCCAGGAAGCCACCCTGCTCTGCAAACTCTTCAGGGGATCGCTCCCACCATTCATGTGTGGAACACCATCTCTTCAAAATCTCTCAGTTCCACTTGCTCCTCCAGTAACTTCCAATGTCCTGTTCCCTTTTATGGTAAAACTCAGTGAGTTATCCGTGTTTGTCCCCAATTCCTGCCTCCGTTCTCTCTTGAGGCTGCTCAGCTTGGGGCTTTACCCACCATTCTGCTAAAACTGCTCTTAAAAAGGTCAACTTCAATAAAGTTTGCCCGGCTGGCATAGCTCAGTGGTTGAGAGTCGACCTGTGAACCAGGAGGTCATGGTTAGATTCCGGTCAGGGCACATTCCTGGATTTTGGGCTCAATCCCCTGTGTAGGCAGGGTGTGCAGGAGGCAGCTGATCAATGATTCTCATCATTGATGTTTTTCTTTCTTTCCCCCTCTCCCTTCCTCTCTGAAATCAATAAAAATACATCCTCTGCAAGTCCCCCACTGAGGATTGAGCCCACAACCTGGGCATGTGCCCTTGACCAGAATCGAACCTGGGACCCTTCAGTTCACAGACAGATACTCTACCCACTGAGCAAAACCGGCAAGGACTTTATTTTTTATTTTTTTAAAAATATATTTTATTGATTTTGTACAGAGAAGAAGGGAGATAGTTAGAAACATCAATGAGAGTCTTCCATCAGCTGCCTCTTGCACACCCCCTACTGGGGATGTGCCCGCAACCAAGGTGCATGCCCTTGACCGGAATCGAACTTGGGACCTTTCAGTCCCCAAGCCGATGCTCTATCCATTGAGCCAAACCGATTTCTGCTAGGGCTTTATTTCATTTTTTATATAAAAATCTTGGAGTTACATTTTACTCTGCTTTCTCTCGTATTCTGCCTTGGGTCTACAGTAAGTCCTGCTGAGCCTTCAGAAGAATCCTGAGTTCATCCTGGCCCGGCTCCCTCGTCTTTTGGAGGAGAGCTCAGGAGGCGCCCTCCAGGCCCCTGCAGAATGGAGGAAAGCCGCCTGAAGCAGCTCAGCTCCTTAAGTCCAGCTGCCGGGACTTAAGGCATGTCCAGGGCAACAACAGGGATACACCACCACCTGGAAACAGACCCCAACACACCGGCAGCCAGCCATGGGCGGGGCCTGCGTCGCACAGGTGCCCTCACAGCACATGTGTCTGAAGCTGATGCCACGGATGGAGGTGATGCTGCCAGACTGCAGGGCCGGGCATCCACAGGCAGGAATGGCAGAACTTTTAGGCTGGGCAGGAATGGGGAGCCTGCAGGGAGCACAGCTACCCCAACCTCCTCCACTGGGCCTCTCGGGTGGGTAGATCCACGGGAGGTCAGCTCAGAACGCCGACATTCACTGGATGCTAACAATTGGCCCGGCTGAGACTGGGATTCGGGGAGAGGCCGCATCTCAGGCAGCCTCAGCCAGGAGCTGTACCACCTCTCAGACACCATGCCTCACAGGAGAGATGGGGCCACGGAGACACACAGGAAGGTGTGCCAACCCAGCCCTGGTGTCTTTGGTTTTCTTTTTTGTTTTCTAACCCACCCTCGGTGTCTTTTAAAAAAAAGTGTATTTTTATTGATTTCAGAGAGGAAGGGAGGAGAGAAACATCAATGATAAGAGAATCATTGAATGGTTTCCTCCTGCACATCTCCACTGGGGATTGAGCCTGTAACCCAGACATGTGTCCTGACTGGGAATCGAACTGTTGACCTCCTGGTTCATAGGTCAATGCTCAACCGCTGAGCACACCAGCTGGGTGCAGCCCCAGTGTCTTAATAACAGGCCTGGAAGACTGAGCCAAGCTTGTGACTGATACAGTAGCCTGAGAGAGAGAGAGAGAGAGAGAGAGAGAGAGAGGAGACTGGTAGGGCCCTAGGGCCCAGGCCAAGCTCCCCTTGAAAGGGCCTTGCTGACTGGGGGGCAGTACTGGGGGGCCTTGGTGTCAGCAGGAGTGGGTGTTAGGGACTGAGCTCAGGGCAGTGTTGGGGCCCCGGGCCACTGGGCAGTAGCCAGGATGCGCTTAGGGCATCTGTCAGCAATTTCTGTGGTTTAGAGACACTGGGGAGGCGGGAGGGGCTCTGTAACAGACTCCATTTCCTACGGCGGAGTCTTACCAATTAGCCACGTGGGCTTGCTTTCGCAGGCTGAGGTGCCGGAGGTTTCTGAAGGAAGCCGCTCAGCGGGGCCACCTGATGACTAGGTATTGTAGGTAGAAGGCCTTAAGTGGTTACATCTATTTACCCATCAGGCTGCTGGTCCAACTATCCTCCCTTAGTCTCAGCATCGATGATTCCCTTCGGGAAAACGGGTCACTGGTCGGCTGGCACAGGGGTCTGGAACTGGTCAGAAGTGATATGAGGGATGCCTGGGCACCTAAAGCCATCAGGCAAGAAGGGTGGGTCTTGGGAGGGGTGGGCTGCTAAGCAGAGCTCGGCTCAGCTCAGCCTGAAGCTGTGACCAAACCAATCCTTCTCTAATCCAGTCTGGGCCTGGTCATGGGGTCTGGTTTAAGTCAGATCTGAGGAAGGGCCACAAACTGAATTTCCACCCGCAGGCTAGTGCCCCCTGCAGTGGGTATAAAGCAGAAAAATGGTTCCGGTCCTTTCCATGATGTACAGGAGGATTTCTGCCCAGTAAGTAATGTCACCCTGAGGCTTATAGGGCTTTGAAAAAAATTACCCTATATGGTACTGACCAATTTTATATCCAGTTTAGGGAAATTTCAGGATTCCTCCTCTCCCACACCCCCCGCACTTGACTACATATATGTGTCAGTCTCTTGTATTCTCATTTAAACTAGCTTTGTCATCTTGCTGCTATCTCTCTTAAGGAAATAAAAATAAAATAAAAACACACAAAAAGATGGAAGCACAGTCCTTGTCTAGTTGTATGGGAATTATTTCTAAGTCTTTGAATATTCTACCTATTCTCTCTCTCCTTACATCAAGAATCACGGGAATGCCAAAACTGGTTTGGCTCAATGGATAAAGCATCGGCCTGCGGACTGAAAGGTCCTAGGTTCGATTCCGGTCAAGGGCATGTACCTTGGTTGTGGGCATATCCCCAGTGGGGGGTGTGCAAGAAGCAGCTGATTGATGATTCTCTCTCATCGATGTTTCTAACTCTCTGACCCTCTCCTTTCCTCTCTGTAAAAAATCAATAAAATATATATTTTTTTTTTAAAAAAAGGATCATGGGACTAGAAGGAAAGGCTCCCTAGGACTAGACAGGCTGAGGGCAGCAAGGCTGGTGGACACAAGCCCTGAAGGCCTCTGGGTGGCCAGGACCCAGTGACCACCGCTGGAAGCTCAGGAAGCCAGTCCGCGGCGGGTGAGGGGCCAGCACGGTGGCCCGGGCCAAGGAGAGCCTAAGATGGAGGGAGGGAGGTCTTGTGGGAGGGAAAGCCCTGGCTGGAGGTGAAGGCTGGGGGGGAGTGGGGAGTCAAATTCCAGATGCAACTCCAGCCTGACAGTGCTGGGCCCTGGGGAAGCTCTTACTATCTGCCCCCGCCCCATCACATGACTGACACAGGGGGGGTCACAAGGTGGGGAATGGTTCTTCTTGCCCCTCCCTAGAACATCTGCCCTTTGGAGTTAGACCTGGTACCTCCATCCTCCTCGGAAGGGGTGTGGCCCCTTCCGGTCCCGCCCCCGTGCTTATCGCTGTACATGGACCTTGAGGCTGACGCGGACCAGACCTGGAACCTCTCAGGGTTGGGGGAAGCTCAGCAACAGCAAACCACGTGGGAGACAGCAGAGGGCTTCCAGGAACCACGCTCAGTTTGGAGCCAGTGGCTTCCCGCTCCACCTGCTTTGCAGGGTCTCAAAGACACGCGGGGGCCTCGCTCAGCTCTAGGGAAGTTTATTGCTGTCGGAGTGGCTTCCTGAGGAGGTGCCCATCTCTGGCCTCGGGCTGTTCTAGGCTGACGTTGGTTTCTGTGGTCATGGGCAGCAGCAGGCCACAAGGGGGCAGGGCTCCTCTGGACGCTGGGCTGTTGCTGGCAAGGGGAGAGAGGTGTGCCCCCCTCACCACTCGCCGTGGGGCTGCCTGGCCACCTGGAACAGCCATGTTTCGTGGCTGGCCTCCTCCTCCTCCTGGGCAACCTGGTCTTCCTCCTGGGCAGCCTTCAGTTCCTCCACTAGGATGTTGTACACCAAGTTGGGCTAGAACAAAGGGTTGCAGGGGTGAGAGGTGGGTAGCTGACCGTGGCAGGACTGCCTGAGGCTCCCAGCAGGGTGTGGGGCTGGGAGGCAGGGAGGAGGATGGCAAAGGCAGGAAGTCCTGGCTGAGGGCCTCACCAGGTTTTGCAGCTTCTCCTTCAGGGCCACATTGTCTGCTTGAATAGTGCTCATGGACTCCTGGAGTCTAGGGTTGAAAGAGATGCCCCCTGAGCCCCCAGGCAGCCCTTTGTCCTAGGCAGCCCTACCCCCAACCCATGCCTCCTGCATGAGCTGTGTGACCTGGCACTGCCCCCTGCGACCAGGGTCTCACCCGGAGTCCAGTCTTATTGAGGGGAACCAAAGCTTTACCACCCCAAAATTGCCTTTTGGGATATTCATTTTTAAGCTGATTATTAGGAGATTGCCCAATAAGCAGGCATGTGGGCACACAGTCAATTGCTAGGAAAGAGCTGTGGCCCCCAGACCTGTAGGGGGCCACACCAACATACAGGGACCTGATGCTTGGGAGGAAGGAGACTGCGGGCGAGGAGGTCTCCGGAGTTGCCCAGGGAAGGAGGGAAGAAAGAGGGGCAAGCCCCAGGCATGACCTCCTTGGGGAAAGTCCTGTCACCCTACCTGCCGGCCCCTGCCCAGGCCTGGCTCACCCCATGCAAGCATTCTGCAAGTGGTTAATTTCCTTCGAGGTTTGCCGGCTGCCCCAGTCTTCCTCATCCAGGAACCGGCTCTCCAGGGCCTCGAATTCCCTAGGATGGGTTTGCAGTGAGGGTGGGGCTGGAGGATCGATAGACTGGGAGAGAACTGGGAGGTCAGAGAGGTGGGGCAGCCCAAGGCCCAGGCTCCTACAGCCCTATCTGGGCGTCCCCGCTGCCCACCCCAGGGCTGAGCCCTGGCCCAGGGCTGAGTGTGAACATGGGGTTGGGAGGAGGGAGAGAAGCACCATGAGTCTCCTCCCCTTCTCACACTCACACAGACTTACGCTTGAGGGTCTTTGGGCTCAGAGGGCTCCACCGAGCTCAGGAGTGTAAACAGGAACTTGACCGTGGGTTCTGGTTGCAGATCCTGCTTTGACTCTGAAGAAGATGGCTTTGGCCGAGAAGGTGTCATGGTGACCAAAGTGACACGCGGCTGGCAGCCCAAGAGCTTGGGTCCTCCCACACCCTGGGGCACTGGCTGGGGGTTCGGTCTCCTCCCAGCAGGGAAAGAATTTCTCCAGCCCTCCTGCCACCTCTGTGCCCAGCTCCCCACAGACCTGGGCTGGGCACAGAGGACTTCCAGGTTCTTCCAGGTTCTCCTGCTCAACAGGCTGCACCACTGGCTCCGCCATGGGCTCAGAAGGGGCTTCTGGTCCGCTCTGGGGAGACTGAGGAAGACAGAGCCCAGGTGGTAAGCCACATCCATCAACCCAGGGGCCTCCCCTTTCCAGCCTTATCTGGTTATGGTGGGGCAGCCTCCAGCCTGGAGAGTCTCTATCACCAATTCTTTTATATATATATTTGTTTGTTTATTATTGATTTTTTACAGAGAGGAGGAGAGAGGGATAGAGAGCTAGAAACATCGATGAGAGAGAAACATCAACCAGCCGCCTCTTGCACACCCCCTACCAGGGATGTGCCCGCAACCAATGTACATGCCCTTGACCGGAATTGAACCCGGGACCTTTCAGTCCGCAGGCCGACGCTCTACCACTGAGCCAAACCAGTTTCGGCTCTATCACTAATTCTTGTCCAGCTGACCAGATCCCTGCAAACGCAAGGGCTGGGGGTTGGGTTGGGGGGCTGGGACGGCACTATTTAATGGAACCCTGGAGAAACTTGTAAACTGTGGAGAATGCCTCTCAGTTTTGGTATAGAAATCAGCTGTTGGTTGGACATGGAGAAGTGATTAATATGGCATTCAAGACCCTCTGTCACAGACATCATTGGTTCTAACCCACACAATACTCTGCTCATTACCAGCCAGGAGTCTCACTTCCCAACACCATGCCAAACCTTCCCCAGTGCCATGCTCTTGCCCATAATGTTCACCCCTCCCCCAGTTACCATTTTAACCACTTTTAAGTGTACAGTTCATTGGCGTTAAGTACATTCACATCCCCTTCTGCGATCTGAATTCGGACCATACTTTTCTCTGCTGAGCAAAATTGCCTCCCCTGGTATTCCCTAGCTGGGTCGGCAGAGGAGTCGGAGCTGGGCTGGGCCTGAGAATGCTTCCGAGTTAACTTTGCTTTGGAAACTAGGGCTAAAGGAATGACTCCCAAAGAAATAAAATTTGTACAGAGGCCCACAGTGGCTGATTTACACCAAGAAGAAAAACTAAAACTGGCCTAAACGACTAAAATATAAGAAAAGGTAAATAAATTATGATGTATAAACATAACAAAATACAATTCATGCTGCAATTAATGGTCCCAGGAAGCACTGGTTGACCAACAGGTCTCAGGTCTCAGGCCGGGTCCTGAGAACATACAGAAGATGAGTGTGATCTGGTTCTGCCCCAGAGAAGCTCCAGGGGATGCGAGGGCCCAGGTTCACAGGGACCCTGAGCAGGGAGATGTGCCATAGAGGCCCGGACAGAAAGCCCTGGCCACACACTTGGCTGAGGAGCTCCAGGCAGACTCTATCAGGGGGGTGCTGCTTGGTCTTCATCAAGGGCAACCCAGAAAGAACAGCTGGGGCAGGACGGTGTCGAAGATGTGGGGCACTCGGCTGGAAAGCAGCGTGAGCTAGGTAAGTTTCAATGCCAGATAAACTGAACAATTTTTGTGGAAGCATGTCCCATGCAGCCAGCTCACTTGCAGAGACTGAGGTACTGGGCAGCTAAAACCCACTAACCATCATTATGATACTGCATGGACAATGAAAAATCACCAAAGGGTATTTTTCAAAAATTTTATTGTGACATAAAATACATAAAATTTACCATTTTAACCACTTTTAAGTGTACAGTTCATTGGTATTAGGTACATCACATTGCCATGCAGCCATCACCATCTATCTCTAGAACTTTTTCATTTCCCCCGAACTGAAACTATACACAACCCATGTAACAAAAGCCCAGCGACCAGTTGCTATGGTATACACTGACCACCAGGGGGCAGACATTCAATGCAGGAGCTGTGTCCTGGTGGTCAGTGGAGTGCTCCTGAGCTGACTGGGAGCAGCTGCTCCCACAGCAGGCCATTCTCAGGCCATGCTACCCACCCGTGCACCAGGCCTCTAGTTAAATAATAATCCATTTGCCCTCCTCCATCCCCTGGCACTCACCATCATTCTACTTCTGTCTCCATGAATTTGACTGCTTCCAGTATCTCTTATTAGTGGAATCATATATTTGTCCTTTTGTGTATAGCCCATGACGTTTATCATCGTGTTTTCAAGGTTCATCCTTCATCCATGTTGTAGCATGTATCAGAATTTCATTCCTTTTGAAATTGATAGAGCTGAATAATATTCCATTGAACCTACATATTGCATTTTGTTGATCCATTCATCCATCAATAGATATTTATGGTGTTTCCACCTTTTCTGTCTAGTGTGAGCCATGCTATGAACATGGATGTACAAATATTTCTTCAAGACCCTACTTTCAATTATTTTGGTTACACCCAGAGTGGAATTGTATCAAAAGGCTTTAACAGTCCTAGCTGGTTTGGCTCAGTGGATAGAACAGCGGCTGCCAACCTTCCAGACCTCACTTGTGAGAGGCACAGGGCTCAGATGACAGAATTGGATCAAAAGCCAAAGTGGGAAGCGTGGCCTTGGAGAAGGAAGCTGCTTCCCTCTGGGTGAGGCGAGGAGGTGGAAGGGAGGGGTGGGAGCTGTACAGACTTTAAGGTTTTGATTTGCTCGGTCCAGGAGGCCAGGGCTCATGTAGACCTAACAAGACTGGTTTGTGCAAATGCATGGCTACCTAGTTCCCCAGGGGCCTCTGCACCAGGCTGGGCCAGCGTGAGGAGCAGGCTCCTGGGGATGGGGACAGGGAAACAGGGCTTGACTCAGGATGGGGGGGGGGGGGGTGCTCCCAGGCTCTGGACGAAGCTTTTAGCATGTTACCCTGAACTCCCCTTGGGACAGGGAGCCCAGCCTTGGAAGAATGGTGTGAGCAACTGGATAGAAAGACATGGGAAATGGGGTCAACCCTGTGACACAGCCCCAAGGCTTAGCTTCCTGGGCCTGACATCCTCAGCTCTGCCTCTGACCCAAAGAAACAAACACAATCTCAGAACAAACTCTTCAACCAAGTTTATTTTTTAAGAAGAAAAATCTCTTAAACTCCATTTTCTTAGTTTTTCAGGGAGAGAAGTTTGCAGCAATGACATCAACTCATCACCTGGCTACTCCTGATCCCATCAGGACTAAAACCGTTCTGTCCTGCCCACCAGCCAGGCAGGAGGAACCTTCAGGTGCGGACATCTGACCCACCTGCCAGGGGGCTTGCTTGTGAGATCTGACAAAGCACAAAACATGGACCAGGTAGGCTGGCACTCCCAGGCCGCGCGGAGTTTTACCAGTGCCGTGCAGGTGACTGAACGAGCCTCTCTCTTCCCCGACACCCTGCTGTTCACAGCCCCTCCTTCCACAGACCTGTACATGTGCCAAGTTCGACGCATGGGGATGGAGCAGTGTGGGTGGGCAGCCCTTACCAGCATTGAGAAGAGAAATGGTGGGGGTAGGTTCCCCGAAGACAGGTGATCTTTGTCCCCTAGCTCAACTCCTAGCACCTGCCTCAGGCCGTGTCCTCCTTTGACAGGGCACTGACAGAACTGACTGCTGCCCCTTCGGGAACGTGAGAAAGGCTTCCTAGAACTTCACATGTGTAGCTGCAAAATGCCAGTGGGACTAGGACTGCTTCACCTGTATGTTTTGTTCTAGAGCTGAGTAGACTGAGAATGTTAGTTTGTAAGAAACAGATGTGCATGACAAGAGGGGTCCCTCCTGCCGTGGGCCCCTTCCCAGCCAAGCGGCAGGTTCTATAGAGGCTGCAACCTGTGGTACCTGGTGCCATACCCCATTCCCTTTGCCCTATGCGGCCAGCACTCCATTGGCCTTGTTTTTAGCCAAATACCTCAACAGCAGAACACAGAAATAGGAAATAGTTTCTAAGGAGTAAACGCCTATGGTCTGAAGCCAACGAAGGCTTTCCCACTCTCCTAAACCCGATTCTACTGCCTGAGAGTCCAGCTTCTTCCTCAGATAGAACTGTCCCAAACCCACAAATCCTCTCCCGGACCATCTACAGAATCTAAGGAAACCCAAGCCTTCGTACATAGATGGAACCAAGCCACAAACAGAAGGCAACTCAGCAGGGAAAGCCTGAGGCTGCGGGTGCCTGTTTCTTTCCTTTTTAAATATACTTTTATTGACTTCAGAGAGAAAGGCAGAGATAGAAACAGCAATGATGAGCATCGACTGGCTACCTCCTGCATGCCCCACACTGAGAATTGAACACGCAACCCAGACCCGTACCTCAACCAGGAACCGAACCATGACCTCCTGGTTCATAGGGTGATGCTCAATCACTCAGCCACCCAGGCTGGGCTGGGGATGCATTTCTGTTGGGGCTGGCACAGGGCAGCCACATTCCGAAACAGTAGAGATGCTCTTACCCACAATCCTCAGCCCTGTGACCTCTTCCTGCTGGGCCAGTGATTCTCCCTCCCACTTCTAGCCCCACTGGAAACCGGCCAGGACACCGGCCAGGCGAACCTTATTGCCTACAGCTGCCACCGCACAAACACTCAAGGGCGGACCTCACGTACAGCAACAGCACACGCACAGGTAGCGAGGCCAGGGAAGGGGACCCCAGGTGTCTGTTGCACAGGAAGAAGAGGCTATGTACAGGGGGAAGGAAGTCTGGCTACGTGCACCCCAGTTTCATCTCATTCAACCAGGAGATCAAACTGCTCAGCAGCTTCAAACTCAGCATTCATGGCTGCAGCCCACTCATCCAGCTCCGATTTCTGAGGGAAGAGAAATGGGAGGCAGGTGAGTGGGGAAGAGTACATGTTGTCTGGAGCATATCTACCCACGCCCTGCACGCAGGTGCTGTCTTTCCCCAAAAACAACCAGAACCGAGCCCCAGCCCCTCATGTGTCCTGGCATCTCCCAGGATGTCTGCACGACAGCAGAGGAAGGCCCTGCCCCTCACTCACCAGGATCTCCGGCACCTTCTTCTTCCTCTTTTTCTCCTTCACGGGCGGGGAAATTCCAGGGAGAGTCGTATCTGGGACCAAAGGATTCCCAGGTACCCTGGGGACATCGGTTAACTTTGAACACGCCAAAGGCGAGACTCCAGCCAGGTCTTCTGTCCCCAGCAGCCTCTCGAAGCCAAAGCAGGATGGGCGGCCCGGGGTGGAGGTGGAGGCGGAGGCACAGAGGGGGTCCAGCCGGCTATAGGATCGCCTGACTTTCTTGGACATGTCCAAGTCCCTGGTGTCCAGGTCTCCTTCGCTGGAGTTGGACTCAACAACATCTGGGCTTTGCACGGGAGTGGCAGGGACACTGTATTTCTTGAAGAGGTCCGCCTTCGTAGGCTCCTTGATAGGAGGATTGTTTTCTTTTTCCAAGGAAAACGCAATCTACCAGGACAGAAGAGAGAACGCCTCCCGTATTACTCCCAGGAAGCCCAAATCGTAGGCATAACCCATGGACACGAACAATAGAGGGGGGGAAGGCCTAAGTGGGGGGTGGGGCTAGAAGGAAAACGGTAGAGGATACCAGGGTATCAAGACCTAGTAAGTCTACAAAAGGAAGCAAGATTGGCAATGCATACAGATATGGAAAGACAAACTTTCAAAATGCTGCAAACAGCCCCCTAAGCGGATGTGAGCAGACACCATGCCCCTCCAAAGCTCCAGAATGTCCTGGATTCCACGCAGCAAAGCAGATGAAAATGAACTCACCCGAGGGCTCCTCCGAGGCGAGTCCACAGCTGGGATCTGTGGAGACAACACTAATTGGTCACACAGCCAGCCCCCAGTTTTGCTCCCCACCCACAAGCCCTCTCTCAGCCCCCACCTGTACAGCATGAGCCACAATCTTCTTCAAGACGATGGGCTTTCTGACTGGCGTCGCATGACGTTCCTGGAGAGGAGGGGTGACCATGAGCTCTGTCCGAGCCCAGCGGCCTCTGGGGAAGGAGGCGCCTCTGGGGAAGCACCTGAGGAACCCCGGGCTCGCTCACTCACCTTCGGGCAGATGTCAGGGAGGATGTTGGGAAGATCAGAGCCTGATTTCCGCTGAGACCTCCGCAGCGACTGAGTAGGAAGTGAGGCCCTTGGCTCTGGGGAAAAGAGACAGAAGGTTCGCGAACAGGCCCGTCGGGGGCGCCTTCCTGGTCAGTCCGAGCCTCTTCCGGCGGGAGGGGGAGGGAAGCTGCGTCCCTCAAACACTGGGGCCCATCCCTCCCGCGCGCCCTCCGCTCACCGGAGCCCTGGTAGGGCCCGCCGGACTGCGTCCGCCTCCCGGACATCCTTGGCCTCGACCTTGGCCGCGCCGCCACCGAGGGTGGTGGGGCTCGCGCCAACCGCCAGGCTCCTCCGAAGCAGAAACGTTCGAACTACCCGCCTTCCCCGCGAGGAAGCGGAAGTGACGCAAGGCGGGAGGGAGAAAGACGGGCCGTCACCACGCAGAGCGTCTCAGGGGCGGGGCCAACGGCGTGCTTGCGTCATCCGCACGCGCCGCACGCGCCGCACCCGGAAGAGACGTGGCAGCGGAGGGATAGTCGGGGCGGCCCGAGCTGGAAAGAGCTGAGCCGGAGGTCGGCGGGGCGCGGTGTCTGCCCCTCGGACCGGCGCTCCCGCTCCTCGGGACCGGGGCCGCGGTGCACCAGTAACACTGAGGGCGGGGGCTGTGGAGAGGGTGGGGGCGGGGCTTGGAGGGGTGGGGCCCGGGAGGGGCCCTGGGGGCGGGGCCGGTGGTATCTGGGGACGCTGATGGGGGAGCCTGGCCGGGCCGGGACTCCGGAGGAATGAGGGGGGTCTTTGGAGGAGGGATTTAAGCTGGGGGCGTGGTCCGGAGTGAAGAGGGGCGCTGGGCCGAAAATTGGCGCTGGCACCAATGTGAGAGTGTCTAGGGGTGCAGAAACGAACTTGGCCGGGGAGTGCCTAGGGGCGGCCACCAGAACCTGGCTCCCTACCAACCCAGGCCCCTTCTTCAGGGTGGACCATGGGGCTTTGCAAGTGCCCCAAGAGGAAGGTGACAAACCTATTCTGCTTCGAACACCGGGTCAACGTCTGCGAGCACTGCCTGGTAGCCAATCACGCCAAGGTGGGGCCTTTAAAAGAGCGGCTGAGCAGGGCACTGGGAGGGCAGGTGGTATTGGCTGCTTCCGAATCCATGAAGGGCCAGGCGCAGGAATGGAAGATCCACCAGGGCAAGGACTTCATGTTTTTGATTAGTTGCTCCACCCCTAGCCCTTAAGATATAATCTGGCACACCGTATGTGCTCAGTAAACGTTTATTGATTGAACAAACGTGGGAAGTCTTCGCGATGAGAGTCAGACCATTGGGCCCTGGGTGGCGGGGTTGTGGAGCCCCTGCTCAGTTGTGACCTCTCTCTCCCACTCAGTGCATCGTACAGTCTTACCTGCAATGGCTCCAAGATAGCGACTACAGCTCCAATTGCCGCCTGTGCAACACACCCCTGGCCTCGCGAGAGACGACCCGCCTTGTCTGCTATGGTGAGTCCTGGGACAGGCCCATCTTGGTGGCTGGTTCCCACGCCCTTTGCAGACAGCAGGACAGTGCGACTGCCTAGCTGAGGAGGTGGCAGCCCGAGTTCCCAGACTTGCTAGGTTACTTACATGTTGTGTTAACTCAGGCGAGTCATTTCCCTTCCTAGGCCTCAGTGTCTTTCCCTGAAAATTAAAGCTGCTAGCCCTCCAATCTTGAGGGTTGAGGGAAAATCAGTCAAACGTGTGGTGTGTTTGTGTCTGTGAGCAGTAGCTGGCCAGTCCAGGCATGAGCTGGAAGCATGGGACTTTCAGGCATTCAAGATTCATTACTGAGCCCTGGCCAGTTTTTATTTTTAAATAAATTTTATTGATGCTTTATAGAGAAGAAGTGAGAGGGATAGAGAGTCAGAAACATCAGCTGTCCCCTGCACATCCAGTACTGGGGATGTGCCTACAACCAAGGTACATGCCCTTGACCGGACTCAAACCTGGGACCCTTCAGTCCACAGGCTGACACTCTATCCACTGAGCCAAACCGGTTTTGGCAAGCCCTGGCCAGTTTTGCTCAGTGATTAGAGTGTTGGTTTGTGAACTGAAGGATCTTGGGTTTGATTCCCAGTCAAGGGCATGTACCTTGGTTGCAGGTTTGATCCCAGACCTTGGTTGGGGTGCATGTGGGAGGCATCCAATCAATGTGTCTCTTTTTTAAAAATGTGTATACATATTTATTGATTTCAGAGAGGAAGGGAGAGGGAAAGAGAGAGAAACATCAGTGATAAGAGAGAATCATTGATTGGCTGCCTCCTGCACACCCCCTACTGGGGATCAAGCCCACAGCCATAGGCATGTGCCCTTGACTTGGAATCGAACCTAGGATCCTTCGTCCACAGGCCAACGCTCTATCCACTGACTCAAACCAACTAGGGCTCAATGTGTCTATTTCACATCAATGTTGCTCTCTAACCCCTCTTTCCTCCCTTTCACTCTCTTAAAAATCCTCAGGTGAGGATTTAAAAAAAAAAAGATTCATTGCTGATTCCCAGATTGAATAGAGAAGAAAGGAGTTTCCCACAGTAAAGTCTGATGAAAGAAGTCAGCAGACGTGTTATAACATTGACCTGACTCTGATCTAAGAGTCTTAGTTCCACTTTTTGTTGTTAATCCTCATCCAAGGATATTTTTCCACTGATTTTTAGAGAGTGGAGGGGGAGAGACAGAGAGAGAGAGAAACATCGATGTGAGAGACACACATCAGTTGGTCTTAGTTCCACTTTTTGAAGGCGTGAACTTCATGATTGTCTTTTAGTGTCAGGATGTGGATATATATGCACGAATTTTATGTGCATGTGTCTTTACATAAGTGTTAGTGTGTTCATTAGAACGTATAGATGAGTGGGTAAATGTGTGTGAACATGGCTAAAGTGTGTTGTGGGTTTGCAGGAGATTGTGTGGATGAGGGTGCTCAAGTGTTAGCAAACAAGTGCATGTATAGATGTGTATGTGTGAGTTGGCATCTGTGTTTGATTATGTATATTTGTGCCCATCGATGTGTGCAAGCACATTTGTGCCTCTGTGTGTGTCTAGGAAGCTTTTCTGAAACTGTTCTTGATTGGCAAATGCTTCCCACCTACCCCCACCCCCCAGTGGGCTGCGGGGGGCGGGGGTTGTAGCATCTGTTTTGACTTAGTGAGATGGTGGGAGCCAATAAGGCTGAAGGCTTAGGGAACACTGGTGAAGTGGACCCAAGGGGAGGATGGGAAGGAGGCGGCTCTGGGCTGCACATGTGTGTGAGCAGATCCCTGCAATGGGCTGGGGGCTGGTGCTGGGCGAGAGGCCTAAAGTGTCTTCTTCCTCATGCCTCTTCTGTGCTATTTCCTGGGCCTCAAGATCTCTTCCATTGGGCCTGCCTCAATGAACGTGCTGCCCAGCTACCCCGAAACACAGCTCCTGCTGGCTACCAGTGTCCCAGCTGCAGCGGCCCCATCTTCCCCCCAAGCAACCTGGTTGGTCCTGTGGCCTCTGTGCTGAGAGAGAAGCTGACCACGGTCAACTGGGCCCGGGCAGGACTGGGCCTTCCTCTGGTGAGAGTCCCTCTGTCTGTCTGCCCATCCGTCTTGGGCCGAGTGAGTGAGTGGGGACAGCACTGAGCAGCTGATGAGACGGGTTCCTTCCTCCAGATCGATGAGGTGGTGAGCCCGGAGCCCGAGCCCCTCAGCACCTCTGACTTCTCTGACTGGCCCAGCTTTAACGGTGAGTGCTGGCCTCCGCCTGCTGCTGGGGCCCTCGCCGCCCCGCCCTGCTGACAGCTGTCTTCCTGCCGCAGCCAGCACCTCTGCACAAGAAGAGACCGCCAGCACTTCTGCCCCAGCCTTCTACAGCCAAGCCCCCCGGCCCCCCGCGTCCCCCGGCCGGCCCGAGCAGCACACGGTGATCCACATGGGCAGCTCGGAGCCCCTGACGCACGGTGAGCCAGGGCATTGCCTGGGCTGGGGGCCCAGAGACCCACGGGAGGGACCCTTCCTCACTCCAAGCACAGACGTTACCGACCCACAATTCTGAGGCATAATCTCAGGCTCCGAAGGGCCAGGATCTCCTACTGGCCCCTCTCCCCCTGCTGTGGGGCGGTTTCCCTGAGCCCGTGCATGCTCGTGGCTCTGCCCTTGCAGCCTCGGCCCCAAGGAAGGTGTATGACACGCGGGACGATGACCGGGCGCCGGGCCTCCACAGGGATTGCGATGACGACAAGTACCGCCGCCGGCCCGCCCTGGGCTGGCTGGCCCAGCTGCTCAGGTACACAGCGTTACATGCCAGGAAGGGGGAGGAGAGGAAGGGAGAGCCAGAGGCCCCGGGCACGAGGATTTTGTGACAAAGGGGGCTTGACCTGGGCACCCTGGTGCTGGGCTGTGGAGAGAGGCTTCCGCTTGACAAGAACAGTCTTCGGTCTTGGCTTTTACATATGAGGTTTGGACTCAGGCTCTTTGAGGTCCCCTCCGGCTTCAACACCATCCATCTGTGACTGTCCCCATGCCTGACACCTCCCGTCTCCAGGCCTGTCATTCCTCAGCTGGTTCCAGCGGCACAGTCCCCTTTAGTGGGCAGGGACGGGGATGACCTCCCCGTTGCACACTGGAGGAAATGAGGGAGGCTCAGGAGTGAGGCGCTGGGGCCGGAAGATGAGTGTCGTGGTCAGGGCTCTTCTCCAGGCCACGGGGCCACCAGGGACTGGGCCCTGATCTGACTTTCCCCTCGTCCCCCCAGGAGCCGGGACGGGTCTCGTAAACGGCCTCTGACCCTGCTCCAGCGGGCGGGGCTGCTGCTGCTGCTGGGACTGCTGGGCTTCCTGGCCCTTCTTGCCCTCATGTCTCGCCTGGGCCGGGCTGCAGCTGACAATGATCCCAACCTGGACCCCCTCATGAACCCTCACATCCGTGTGGGTCCCTCCTGAGCCCTTGCTTGCGGCTGGGCCAGCGTAGGACCTGGGGCCCCAAGAAGGAGAGATGGGCAGGTCTGCGGGCCCTCTCGCTGCTCCTCTTCCTCAAGTCTGAGACACTAAGATCCCGGACCAAAGCCGAGTCCACTAGAGTGGCTGTAGGCGGGGCCGGGGGTCCCTGCAGATCAAGTGTCCGTCTTGACCTGCTTCCCCTGGTCTCTGGCCTCCCACCCCCAACCCATGAAGGAGCTGACAAGTGGAAATAAATGGCAGACTTTATTAAAATTCCCAAAGCCGCCTTTTCCTTCCCCCTTCTCAACCCAATCCCCAGCCTCAGTGGCTCTCCTCCCGGTACTGCATGGCCAGGAACTCCAGGGACAGGCGGTTGAAGAACATGGCTGCGTTGAGCACTGAGCGGAGGAGAGAGCCCCATCAGCCTTCCTGCCACTTTTCAGGGTTCCAGAGGTCCCCATTCCCTCACTCACTCAGGATGACCAGGGCAAAGCACCGGGCAATCTTGTAATCTTCCATCTCAGCGTAGAGGGACCCCATGGCGGCCCAGCAGATGCTCATCACCTTGGAGAACTGTAGGCCCCACCCAGTGGGAGAGTGACCCTCTGGCACACCTGGGGTTCCCATCAGCCCCTGGGCTTCCCCCAGCCAGCCCTTGAGCCCCTGCCCTCGCCTACCATCAGGACAACTGTGTAGCGGAAGCTCATGCGGTCGTAGTGGTAGGTGAAGCAGAAGTTGTACACGTCGCTGACAAAGATGGACAGGTGTAGAAAGAAGAGCAGCAGCGCAGCCATGGTGAGCACCATGCCTTTCGGAAAGAACAGCGTCACAATACGGTCCCGCCACCGCATCCTGGCAGCAGCCCACACTGCGGTCAGTGGAGCTTGAGCGAGCAGACAACACCCAGGAAGAGCAGCTGACCCCTCTGCTTCTAGAGTGCGCTGTCTCAAATGGCAGTGGGATTCTAGAACCAGGAGGACATTAGGAGACAAGGTTCTAGAACACAGGCTGGTTCCAGCCAATGGCAGAGTGTTTCACGGGTGGCCAGGGGAGCTGTGAATTGTGGAGGGTGGTGGGCTAACGGTACACATCAGGGACAGCGTCTCCACATCATCCCACCTCTATACTTTGCATGTCTTCTCACCGAGTCCTCTCACAGCTCCATGAGGAGTTAGTAGGACATACTGCAGGTGAAGAACTGCAGCTCAGGAAAGTGTATGTGTGTGTGTGTGTGGGAGGGGGGGCGGTGTCCCAGGTGAGGGAGGCCTAGCCTCACAAGCTCCAGGTATTTGCTTCAGCACCTACCAGAACTGAGGGAAGGGGGGGCCCACAGATTTCCCATGGCTGTCCCAGGACCTTCCCCATGCCCTCCTTAGATGTGGCCCCAAGAAATACTGGCTTTCCAGTCCTCTCCCCAGATGTTCAAGGACCTGACCTGACCAGCTTTCCCCTCTGCCACCTTCCTGCACTCAGAGCATTTTCACACCCATTGTCTCATCCCAAGAGTCCCAGGAGAAAGCTGGGGCTGGTGGCATAAATCCTATTTTACACAGGAATCGGGGGTACAGGGAGGGATTGTCAGCTCAAGCTTTCACAGCCAATGAGTGAGAGTCAGTACTGAGACTAAGGTCTAGTTCTACCTGTGGCTGTGGAAAGAGAAGAGACAGAAGCCGTGAAGAAAACATTTCCACCCTACATACAAGAGAATAAAACTCGCCTGACCAGTGTGGCTCAGTGGTTGAGCATCAGCCTATGAACCAGGAGGTCTGGGTTCGATTCCATATATGCCTGGGTTGTGGGCTTAGCCCCTAGTTGGGGAGTGCAGGAGGTAGCCAATCATTGTTGTTTCTGTCTCTCCCTCTCCCTCTTTGAAATCAATAAAAATATATTTTTAAAAACCCTCCAACCTAACTGGTTTGGCTCAGTGGATAAAGTGTTGGCTTGCAGACTGTAAGGTTCCAGGTTTGGTTCCGGTCAAGGGCATGTACCTTGGTTGTGGGCACATCCGCAGTAGGAGTTGTGTAGGAGGCAGCTGATCGATGTTTCTAACTCTATATCCCTCTCTCTTCCTCTCTGTAAAAAATCAATAAAATATATTTCTAAAAAAAACTCCAAGACTGTCAAAGCCTGAAAAAATGGCCAGAAATGGTGTAAAGGGACATGTAAGTTCCCCGCAACGAAAGTTGAAGAGGGATGATTTAATGTCCATCCCCATTGCTGTCTGCCTGGGACATTAGGTCCCAGACCAGGGCATGGCCAAAGTCTTCCGCCTCCATCGGGTAGGGTTAGAGCCTGACCTCACCGTCCATGCTTGCTGCCCAGTGTCATTGATCACAGCCCCTCAGAGCGCCCTCCTGACACATTAGAGGGGTGATGTCCCAATGCCCAGCCATGGTCCCACTGTGGTAACGATTGTCTGCACCTCAGTTCTCCTTTGACTACAAACAAATATTAGGGCTCCTAGCTCAATGCCATTTAAAATATAAATCTGGTTTTGTTTATTTTAAAATATATTTTTTATTGATTTTATACAGAGAGGAAGGGAGAGAGATAGTTAGGAACATCAATGAGAGAGAGTCATTGATCAGCTGCCTCTTGCACACCCCCTACTGGGGATATGCCCGCAACCAAGGTACATGCCCTTGACTGGAATCGAACCCGGGACCCTTCAGTCCCCAAGCCGACGCTCTATCCATTGAGCCAAACCGGTCCTGGCTGGTTTTGTTTATTTTAAAGAGAGAGAAGTACATCAATTGGCTGCCTCTTTCATGTTCCCTACTGGGGATCAAGCCAGAAAACAGGACTTGAACCTACAGCCTCTCAGTGCATGGGATGCTATAGCAACAGAGCGCCCTCCCCTGCACGAAAAGGTCATCAGTTCCATTCAAACTCGCCATGTCTCAATCTGAACTCCTAGTCACCCCGTCCTCTTAAGCTCTTCATCTTGGTGAACCGGTACTTTTACCCAAGTCAGAAACCTGAGAATTATGGTCAAGTCTCCACTCAACCCCTCACTCAGCACATCCTATCAGTCACTTAGGATCTGCTGAGTCTGTCTTCTAAACACGGTATATTTGAGTGCACTAGAACTCCCTGGGGACTTTTTAAAAAGGAGCTAGGTCCGGGGAAAGCCCAGTCTTAAAACACCACAGGCAATTCTGACGCCGTCAGAGAACCAGAGGCACCGAGTGGCGGATGGTGTGTGCATTTAATTCTCACAACTCCCCTGTGAAGACTGGACCCAATTTTAGGAATTGGGGTGGCAGTGGAACCCAGGCAGTGGCAGGAGGCCAGGCACAAGCTCTCTGATTCTGCAGAAAGCGGGTCCTTGTCTTCGGGGTGGGGGTGGGGGAGAGGGGGGAGCAGGGTTGGGAGCCACACCTGCCTTCTCTCCACCTGAGAAGCTGGCGGAACCAAGGGCTCCCTCGGAACCTCTTCGCTCGAGGAGGAAAGAAGCGGGGGAACTCTAATCTCGAAGGACCCAGGGCGGCGGCGGAACGTTTCTCCTGAAGGACCGCCTCGCTTCCACCACTTTGTGATTCCGGAAGTGCTCCGCCCGCCTCCCTGGGTGGGCTGCGGGTGCGCGATGGCGGCCGCCGCCGCCGGGCCGGGCCCCGGGGACTCCCCGGAGGGGCCGGACGCCGAGGCCCCGGAGCGGCGCCGGAAGGCGCACGGGATGCTGAAGCTTTACTACGGCCTCTCGGAGGGGGAGGCGGCGGGGCGCGCCCCGGGGTCGGACCCCCTGGACCCGACAGATCTCAATGGGGCGCACTTCGACCCGGAAGTATATCTGGACAAGGTCAGCTAATGGGGGGGAGGGGAAAGGGGGCGGGCACCAGGCCCCCAAATTGCACCCCCGGAACATGCCCCGACTGTTACCAAGTGAAAGGAAGACGACCCCCGCCAGGCGGCTGGGACGAAGCTGGAGGCTAAGGGGCGAGGGCGGGTTTGGCCTGGAGTCGGAGGCCCCTGACGTTTGACAGCCCCGGGTGGCGGGCGTGGCCCCGCCGCCGACAGGCTCTGGACTGGGCCTCGGAGGAATCTGAGGATTTCAAAGGCTGACAAACCCCAAATGTGGCTCCCCAAACCTAGTAACTCCTGAGCTATGCCACTCATAGGCTCCATTTCGGATTCTGATAGGGGTGGGAAAGGGTTTTCTTGCACCGAAAGCCTTCCAGCTAGGGGCAAGGCTCAGTGCCCTCTGACCGGAGCACTGAACACCCCGTTTCCTCCAGTTGCGGAGAGAGTGCCCCCTGGCGCAGCTGATGGACAGTGAGACGGACATGGTGCGGCAGATCCGGGCCCTAGACAGCGACATGCAGACCCTGGTCTATGAGAACTACAACAAGTTCATCTCAGCCACAGGTGCTCCCCACCGCGACACGCCCCCTCCGCCCCTCCTCCCCCAGTGCCTTCCCTGAGCTGGGAGAGCCGGCAGGGGATTTAGAAGGAGGAGATCCAGATTCCAGCTCTGCCCGATACTGACCCACTCTCACCTCTCTCTGTCAGAGCTTCTGTGGTCAGATGCCTGTAGCGGTGACAGCTGCTCTCACAGCGTTTTGTTAGGACCAAAGGGGGAGGAAGTTAATTTATCTGATGTACTTGGAATGGCTGGCACTACGGATGCCTTAGTAAGGGTTCCTTCCTTCATTAGTGGTCTGCCTTGATGTGCTTGCCTCGACCCCCCTCCCTCCCTCCCTCCCTCCCTCCTTTCCTCCCTTCCTTAATTCCAAGAAAGGAAGGGAGCAGGATAGAGATAGAAGCATTGATGAGAGAGGAACATAATCAGTCGGCTGCCTCCTGCACAGCCTCGGCTGGGGAAACAGGAATGGAAGCGGCATCCTCTGGTTCCTGGGTCAGTGTTCATCCTCGGAGTCACACCGGCCAGGGCCCTTTCATATTTTTAATTAAGCAAAGAAACAGAAAATGTAGGATATTAAGGGACACAAAGATGCCATGGCTGGCTAGCTCTGTTGGTTAGAGTGTCTTTCCAATATGCCAAGGTTGCATGGCCAGTCCCTGGTCAGGGGGGCAGTTCTTGCTGTGGACAAGGGGGCGTGGCACAGATGAGGCAGAATGGACGGAATTGAGGCGGCCAGAGAACAGAGAGTCAGGGATGTCCCCCAGACTCATCTATAGAGTGTTTGAGTCCACCAGGAGGTGACTGGTCAGGGACCAAGAGGCATGGAAAGAGGACACAGGGACGGTAACGGGGGAGGTGGATAGCTTGATGGTGTGGTCTTCAAAGAAGCTGGGGTCTTGCAGGGAGGAGGATGGAACCTTCTGGAAGCGTTGAGGGGCCTGGGTGTGAAGGACGAACAGCCTCCTTGGCCAGGTTTCTGTCGGACAAAAGGGAAAGACCCTCCTGAAAAGATTGACCGTGTTCTGGAAGGCGGGTAATTGGGTTTGGGAGTCTGAAGGAGATAAACCTGAACAAGTATTATTGTCTCCCCAGTGCCAGGCAGTGCACGGGGCACAGAGGGTGCCCCTGGGAAAGAGCAGACAGGTCTGCAGGTGCCTGTGCCCTCCTTTGGCTCTGGGCATCTCCTGAGGGCAGAAACTGAGCGCCTTGCCCCTGCCCCAGGGCTAGGGGTGCTCAAACACCTGCTGCATTGGCATACTGCCCCTCCCCCACTTCCTGGGACCCAGCACCATCGCGGCCACTCACACCAGACAGCAGTGCGGGCCTCGGCGCCTCGGCAGCGTGGGCTCAGGCCTGTGGGAAGGGGCGGGTGTGAGAGCACCTGCACTGGCCCCGGGCTGAGTGCTGGCCCGGCACTGCGCCCTCCATCGCCTCCTCCCTCTCGGGCCCGTGCCTCGCAGACACCATTCGGAAGATGAAGAATGATTTCCGGAAGATGGAGGATGAGATGGACCGGCTGGCCGCCAACATGGCTGTGATCACAGACTTCAGCGCGCGCATCAGCGCCACGCTGCAGGACCGCCACGAGCGCATCACCAAGCTGGCAGGTGGGCCTGCCCCAGGGGAGGTGCCGAGGCGGGCCGCCCTCGGGGCTCCGAGGCTGACACCCTGCCCTCGCCCCCAGGGGTCCACGCTCTGCTGCGGAAGCTGCAGTTCCTCTTCGAGCTGCCCTCGCGCCTCACCAAGTGCGTGGAGCTGGGCGCCTACGGGCAGGCGGTGCGCTACCAGGGCCGCGCGCAGGCCGTGCTGCAGCAGTACCAGCACCTGCCCTCCTTCCGTGCCATCCAGGACGACTGCCAGGTCATCACGGCTCACCTGGCCCAGCAGCTACGGCAGCGCTTCAGGTGTGGCTTCTGGGCCCCCCTCCTTCCCCTGCCCTGCACCTTCCCTCCTCCCCCAGGCCCCCCCCAAATTCTGTCTTCTCGCTCTCCCCTGCCATCTCCCTCCCGGCAGGGAGGGCGGCTCCGGTGCCCCCGAGCAGGCGGAGTGCGTGGAGCTGCTGCTGGCCCTGGGCGAGCCCGCAGAAGAGCTGTGTGAGGAGTTCCTGGCACACGCCCGCGGGCGGCTGGAGGCGGAGCTGAGAAGCCTGGAGGCAGAGCTGGGGCCCTCCCCTCCAGCCCCCGACGTGTTAGAGTTTACCGACCGCGGGGGCAGCGGCTTCGTGGGCGGCCTCTGCCAGGTGGCCGCAGCTTATCAGGAGCTGTTTGCGGCCCAGGGCCCCGCAGGCGCGGAGAAGCTGGCAGCCTTTGCCCGGGAGCTGGGCGGCTGCTACTTCGCCCTGGTGGAGAGGCGGCTGGCGCAGGAGCAAGGTGGCAGCGACAACTCGCTGCTGGTGCGGGCACTGGACCGCTTCCACCGGCGCCTGCGGGCACCCGGGGCTCTGCTGGCCGTAGCCGGGCTGGCCGACGCTGCCACGGAGATCGTGGAGCGAGTGGCCCGGGAGCGCCTGGGCCACCACCTGCAGGGCCTGCGGGCGGCCTTCCTGGGCTGCCTCACCGACGTGCGGCAGGCGCTGGCGGCCCCTCGCCTGGCCGGGAAGGAGGGCCCTGGCCTGGCCGAGTTGCTGGCCAATGTGGCCAGCTCCATCCTGAGCCACATCAAGGCCTCGCTGGCTGCTGTTCACCTCTTCACCGCCAAGGAGGTGTCTTTCTCCAACAAGCCCTACTTCCGGGTATGCCTGCCCCTGGCACACACTCTCCTTTTTCTGGGCATTTTTTACTCATTCTGCAGATTGGTAGCTATCAGGGCACACAGTCCTTGCCCCTGGGCACTCTAGACTGTCATGGTTTCAGGCTGTCATGAGGAATACTGGCAGGGCCTGGAGGGATGGGGAAGGTGTGAGGGCGTCTGCCAGCTGGGTCCCAGTGCTGGTCCCTTCCCTAAGCAGAGCAGCTGCCTGGGGCGCTGGCGTGCAGGATGAAGCTGCCCCTTGGTGAAGCGCCAGAGCATTTGGGGTTCCAGCAGCGGGTCGCTGGCAGCCCCTGCCTGGGAGAGGGGATCTGCTGTCTACCCGCCCTTCCTCCCCACAGGGCGAGTTCTGCAGCCAGGGTGTCCGGGAGGGCCTCATCGTGGGTTTCATCCGGTCCCTGTGCCAGACGGCTCAGAGCTTCTGTGACAGCCCCGGGGAGAAGGGGGGTGCCACGCCCCCCGCCCTGCTCCTGCTCCTCTCCCGCCTCTGCCTGGACTATGAGACGGCCACCATCTCCTACATCCTCACCCTCACTGACGAGCAGTTCCTGGTGCAGGTGAGCGCCCAGCTCATGGCAGGGCAGGGGATGGTGGTGCCGGGAAAGCAGGAGGCTAGGCAGTGCCCTCATGGTCGGGCCAGCTGCCTGTCGCAACCCAACCTCCCATGCCCAGCCTGTGCCCAGCTCCCGGTTGGCAGTGCCCCTGAGCTTCCCCCAGCACCCACCACCTTTTTGTCCTCTGCATCCCTGGCTCAGGACCAGTCTCCAGTGACACCTGTGAGCACACTGTGTGCAGAGGCCAGGGAGACGGCCCGGCGGCTGCTGACCCACTATGTGAAGGTGCAGGGCCTGGTCATATCACAGATGTTGCGCAAGAGCGTGGAGACGCGGGACTGGCTCAGTACCCTGGAGCCGCGGAACGTACGCGCCGTCATGAAGCGGGTGGTGGAGGACACGACGGCTATTGACGTGCAGGTGCTGGCCAGGGAACCTGACTGTGGCATCATCACCCCCATTCCTTCTGTGAGGCCGAGTCACCCAGAAAATAAGGGCCTCGGTGTCTTTGTGTCCACCTTTCCCCACTCCGCTACTTCTGTACATAGTGACCGGGTAACAGTGAGGTTCCAAGCTGGACTTCCTGCGATTCCAGTGACAAATGTGACTTGTGGTAGATGCGTGTGTAGCTGGGGCGTCCTCAGCCCTTGCCCAGGGCACTGGGGAGCTGGAGGTCCCCCGTGCTCTGGCCTCTTTGCAGTGTCTCCTTCCACCACCAGGTGGGGCTCCTGTACGAAGAGGGTGTTCGCAAGGCCCAGAGCAGTGACTCCAGCAAGAGGACCTTCTCCGTGTACAGCAGCTCCCGGCAGCAGGGCCGCTACGCACCCAGCTACACACCCAGGTCTGCTGGTCAGACTGGCCCCTGGGGGGATGGACAAAGGTGGACGGGTGCAGGGTGGGCTCTGAATGCTTGTCCCCCCATCCAGTGCCCCAATGGACACCAACCTCTTGAGCAACATCCAGAAGCTGTTCTCTGAGCGGATTGATGTGTTCAGCCCTGTTGAGTTCAACAAGGTTTGAAGTCACCAGTGAACCCCCCTTCCAAGGTCCCCACACTGCCCCCCAGTCTTTCTCCGAGGGGTGTTCCCGGGAATGAGTATCCAGAGCCCCATCATCACATCCAGTGGCCCTTTGCCCCAACCTTGGTGTGCGCCCAGCCTGGGTGTGGGTGCTGACCTAGTGTGTCTGGCCCTTGTGCTGTTTCCCTGCGGTCCTGGGTCCCCCCCAGGGTTCCTGTTCACCCCATGGTCTCAGCCCCGCCCAGCCCGCACTCAGGGACTTGGTGTTCTTCTGACTCAGTAACCCCCAGTCCCCTTGTCATTGCTGACCCCCATCTCTGCCTGTGACTGCTGGGCTCTCCCTGTCTGTTTCCCTCAAGATGCTGGGCTAATCTGGTGTCCCTCCCTCCCTGGGCCTTCCATGCCATCACAGCCACTGGCATCTTACTGTCTCCCTGGCCCTGACATGGGTGCCCTTCCCCAACACCGGCTGTGGGAGCTGCATCTCCGTGTCCCTCCCTGCAGCCCCCGTGTCCCTCCCTGCAGCCCCATGTCCCTCCCTGCAGCCCATGTCCCTCCCTGCAGCCCCGTGTCCCTCCCTGCAGCCCCATGTCCTTCCCTGCAGCCCCCGTGTCCCTCCCTGCAGCCCCCTGTGTCCCTCCCTGCAGCCCCATGTCCCTCCCTGCAGCCCATGTCCCTCCCTGCAGCCCCTGTCCCTCCCTGCAGGTGTCAGTGCTGACCGGCATCATCAAGATCAGTCTGAAGACGCTGCTGGAGTGTGTGCGGCTGCGCACCTTCGGGCGCTTCGGGCTGCAGCAGGTGCAGGTGGACTGCCACTTCCTGCAGCTCTACCTGTGGCGCTTCGTGGCCGACGAGGAGC
The DNA here is from genome assembly GCF_014108245.1 of Pipistrellus kuhlii. Classification (NCBI taxonomy): domain Eukaryota; kingdom Metazoa; phylum Chordata; class Mammalia; order Chiroptera; family Vespertilionidae; genus Pipistrellus; species Pipistrellus kuhlii. Next base: position 141,884 of record NW_023425415.1, on the reverse strand, counting down.
TGGTGCACCTGCTGCTGGATGAGGTGGTGGCCTCCGCCGCCCTGCGATGCCCGGACCCGGTGCCCATGGAGCCCAGTGTCGTCGAGGTCATCTGCGAGCGCGGCTAGCCAGGCCGTTGTCGTGCCCGGGCTCGCTGGCTGCCCCCACCCGCGCACCCCTGGCCCTCCCGTCCTCCTGGCCCCCCTCTACCTCCAGACCCCAAATAAAGCTGTGCTGTCTCCTCCCTCTCGCTTGCAGGGCGGGGCTTGAGGGGGCGGGGTTGGAGGCTGAGGCTTAAGCCTGCCTCCGGGTGCTTGCGTCAGGCTCGCCCCCAAGAGCCGATTGGCTGGCGAGCTGGGCCCAGGATGGGCCGGGGGCGGGCCCGTTTAAAGGCCGCAGATGGACAGGCGCCGTGTCCGCGCTCCGCCGGGACAGGTGCAGCCGCAGGGAAGATTCTCCCGTCGCCGTGCCCATCTGGGGGGTGGGGTGGAGGGTGTTTCCTTGACGGATTTCCGTGAACCCCCCCTCCCGGCGGAGCGGAGACCATGGCCCCTCAGGGCTCCCCGGCCCCGCTGGAATTCGGGGGACCCCTGGGTAATGGAGCAAAGAAGATGTGGGGGTGGGGGGGCGCTACGAACGGGGATGGGCAGACTCGGAAGGCTCTGAGGAGGGACCGTTCTGGGGGCTGCGGGGCGGACAGTCGGGGAGCAGGAGGGGGGTCTTCCAGGGGCTGGAGGATGGCGGCGGGGACCAGGATGGGAGTCAGGAAAGGTGCGGGGCCGGGAACGGGCTGTGGGCCAGGGCGAGGGGATGCTGACGCCACCGGCCCTTCCAGGCGCCGCGGCGCTGATGCTGCTGCTCCCGGCCACCATGTTCCACCTGCTGCTGGCGGCCCGCTCCGGCCCGGCGCGCCTGCTGGGCCTGCCCGCGCCCCCGCCGGCCCCCGGGGCGCTGTGGAGCCCGGCGGCGCCGCTGCTGTGGCTCTCCTGGCTCGGCCTGCAGGCGGCCTTCTACCTGCTGCCGGCGCGCAAGGTGGGGCCTGCCCGACGCGCGGGGCTGGGCGGAGGGAGGGCTCCCCCTCACCCCTCACCGGAGCCTTTGTGCCCGCAGGTGGCCGAGGGCCAGGAATTGAAGGACAAGAGCCGCCTGCGCTACCCCATTAACGGTGCCAGGGCTGGGCTGGGCGCTTTCGCGGGAGTTGCGCGTGGGGTGGAGCTCCAGGTCTTGGTGGTCTCACTCTCCTGCACACCCCTGTCCCCCCACCCTTTCCTGTAGCATCTGCTGCTGCCCTGCACCTCGGCAGCTGCTCACGTGACCTGAAAGCCAAGGGGGCAGCCTAGTGGTTGGGTCAAGGTCTCTGACCTCTTGGCTTTGAGCAGAGTTGGTGTGTTTGGGGGTGGGAGTTGGGGACGGAGATGGGGGGTCCCCAGGACTCACCCTGTGCTGGGTTCAGGCTTCCAGGCGCTGGTGCTGACAGCCCTGTTGGTGGGCCTGGGGGTGTGTGCCGGGCTGCCCCTGGGCATGCTCACGGACATGCTCCTGCCCTTGGCCGCGGTGGCCACCCTCGCCGCCTTCCTCTTCAGCCTCCTCCTGTACCTGAAGGCGCTGCTGGCCCCGGCCTCCGCCCTGGCACCTGGCGGGAACTCAGGTGAGAGCCATCCGGTGGGCACAGACAGAGGCAGCGAGGGCACCTGCTTGCAGTCTCACTCTCCACTGTTCTCCAGGCAACCCCATTTACGACTTCTTCTTGGGACGGGAGCTCAACCCGCGCCTCGGCTCCTTGGACTGCAAATACTTCTGCGAGCTGCGGCCCGGCCTCATCGGCTGGGTATGCCGGCAGGGCTAAGGGACTGGCGCCAGCAGGAGGGGCGGTGGATGGGCAGTTCCTGGGCAGGGCAGGTGCAGTATTGCCCAGACACCACTCATTCATTCCACAAACACTTGAGGAATCTAATATGTGTCCGAGGTACTGGGATATAAGAAAAAATTACAGAAAATAAAAACTGCCCTCATGGAACCTACATTCTCATGAAAAGACAGACAAAAAAATAAGTATATATAGCACGTCCAGGGATGCTGAGTGCCATGGAGAAAAGCAAGGCAGGAAAGAAGAAGTGCAATTTTTGTTTAAATCCTCACCAAGGCTATGTTTCTATTGATTTTTAGAGAGAGGAAGGGAGAAAGAGAGAAATACTGATGTGAGAGAGAAACACTGATCCATTACCTCCCATTTGCGCCCTGACAAGGGATGGAAACTGCGCTGAGCCGAAAACGGTTTGGCTCAGTGGATGGAGCGTCAGCCTGCAGACTGAAAGGTCCCTCCCAGGTTTGATTCCAGGCAAGGGCATGTACCTTGGTTGTGGGCACATCCCCAGTAGGGAGTGTGCAGGAAGTGGCTGGTCGATGTTTCTCTCTCATAGATGTTTCCAGTTCTCTATCACTCTCTTTTCCTCTCTGTGGAAAAGCAATAAAACATATTTAAAAAGAAAGAAAGAAACTGACCCGGAATTGAAACCCAAACTTTTTGGATGATGCTTCAATCACCTGAGCCGCCCGGCCAGTGTGAGGTGCAGTTTTAAATGGAGCAATCAAGTGCAAACATCTACTTCCATACGGCAGAGTGGTCCTATGCTGCTTGCTAGTCAAAGCAGTGCGGGAATTTGGAAGTATTATACAACTGAATACAAAGAGGAACAAAAGTACAAAACAAACAACAACAACAAAAAAGCAGGGCGGGACTTGGACGTGAGCACTGAGCTTACAACCTGCCCTTCGCCGGTGTCTGACTGACCCGCCAACGGTGTTTCGTGGACTGTGGTCAGGGTTTCCCAAAGGCTCCTCACGTCACCCGGAGCCCTCACTCTGAGGCAGCGGGAATGCCAAGGGCCACACTACATCCCGATGTGTGGAACGGGATAAAGAGCTCCTTCCTAAGATTACCATGAGGATTCCCAGGGGTAACAGCACCCAGCCCACTGCTACCAGCTGGGGTGCTCAGTCAGGCTGGCTGCTAGCCACCAGGGTGAGCACCTCCTGTGTCACCCATCCCTCCCCAGTCCTCAGGCAGCTCCGTAATTATCTCCATTTCCCACACGGGGGCTTTAGAGAGGGTAGGCAACTTGCCCAGGTGGGGAAGCTGATTCAAAACCGGATGTGCTTTAACTCTCAGCCTGCAGCGCCCGCCTACGCCGTGCTGCTCTCCCAGAGGGAGCACTACAGACACAGCGAGAGAGAACAGCGGAACCTCCGTTGCCGGCTCTCTGGCAAAGCACCGGAGAGTTAGTGGCTGACACTCAGATGGGGAGAAGCCGGCCACCCGGTGGAGATGGGCTAGGGACAGACTGTCCTGTCTCCTCCACACCCCAGGTCCTCATCAACCTGGCTCTGCTGGTACAGGAAGCAGAACTCCGGGGCAGCCCCTCCCTGGCCATGTGGCTGGTCAATGGCTTCCAGTTACTCTATGTGGGCGATGCCCTCTGGCACGAGGTGAGGGACTGCTCAGGGGGAGCAGGGGATCTGTGAGGACCTTGTGGGGATTACAAGTGTGTCTGGTCCTATCCCTGCAGGAAGCGATACTCACCACCATGGACATCACACACGACGGGTTTGGCTTCATGCTGGCCTTTGGGGACCTCGCCTGGGTACCCTTCACCTACAGCCTGCAGGCCCAGTTCCTGCTGTACCACCCACAGCCCCTGGAGCTGCCTGTGGCCTCCGTCATCTGCCTTATCAATGGTCAGTCAGGAACGGGCAGCAGGCTGGGTGCATGCTTCCTTCTCCCTCCCCTTATGTTTTATACATGTTTATTGATCTCAGAGAGGCAAGGAGAGGGAGATAGAAACATCAATGATGAGGATCAGTGATTGGCTGCCTCCTGCACACCCACACTGGGGACAGAGTCCATGACCTGGGCAAATGCTCTGACCAGGAATGGAACTCAACCACTGAACCACGCCAGCCGGTCTCATTTTATTGTTTATTCAGCACCCACTTGCTCTTCTCTAAAGCTGGGGTGGGCCCTGGGGTCCAGGCAGAGTGGGTTCAGGCTGTGGGGAGGATCAGGGTCAGGCAGAAGCACGTGGCCCTCACCCCTGACCGCCTGCTCCTGCTTCCCCTCAGCTGTCGGTTACTACATCTTCCGTGGAGCCAATTCCCAGAAAAACACCTTCCGGAAGAATCCTTCTGACCCCCGAGTGGCCGGTGAGCCGTGTTCCCAGGTTGCCATGAGTGAGGTGGGGCAGCTGGGCTTGCTGGGGGCCACCACCCCACTGTCTGTCTCTCCTCAGGCCTTGAAACCATCTCCACAGCCACGGGGAGGCAGCTGTTAGTGTCTGGGTGGTGGGGTATGGTCCGCCATCCCAACTATCTCGGAGACCTCATCATGGCTCTGGCCTGGTCGCTGCCCTGCGGTGAGTAGCTTGGGTAGGAACTGCATGTGCGGGCAGACGGGTTAGAAACCACAGGACACCCGGGCTGGGTGTAGAACGAATAGGGGTGCGCCTCATATAAGGGAGCAGTCAGGGGACTGGGGATGGACTCGGGATGTGACCGGGACACACTGCTGGCACCTTGCTGCAGACCCGGGGCCTTTCACATGGAGCCCTGATGCCCATGAGCTATTGGGTACGGAAACCCCGGTGAACTGGGGGTCTGGCTGAGCGGTCACAGAGCCCCTTTCCCACAGGCGTGTCCCACCTGCTGCCCTACTTCTACCTCCTCTACTTCACCGCGCTGCTGGTGCACAGGGAGGCCCGGGACGAGCAGCAGTGCCTGCGCAAGTATGGCCTGGCCTGGCGTGAATACTGCCGGCGTGTGCCCTACCGAATTGTGCCCTACGTCTACTGAAGTGGGTGGAGCCCAGCGTGCCCACCGGTGGCCAGCACACCCTGTGGCAGGAGCCCCGGCACGTCTAGGACTCATGCACTCCCTCCCGCCGAGCCCCAACAGGCGGGTGACAGCTCAGAGCGCTGGCTGGGAGTCGGGAGAACACGAAGGCAGCACCCAAACACGGAGCGGAGAGGTGCTCTTACTTCTTGGATAAACATCTGGAACCTCGGGTACCGCTTCTCTCCCTTCCTGGGACAGGGTGTTTACATGTTGGCTGGGTCAGCCCTGATTGGGGAGAAGCTGAGAGGTTTGTGGGCCCAAGAATCGGGGAGTGGGGGTGGGGGTGGGGACAACAGCTGCCTCTCAGAAACGGGCACTCCCAGCAGGCCGGACCATTCACAGGTTTATTGGTGCCAGGAGTCCACCCTTCAGCCAGGGAGCTCCTCAATGAGAGTCCGGGGGGCAGGTGGTAGGGGGCCTCCCCAGAGCCGCTCCAGCTCCCCAGTGAGAGCCGCCACCTCTCCCGCCGCCACCGTGTGCGCTCGGTGGGCCCAGGCACAGTCCAGAGCCAGCGCCGGGAGGGCCCCCTCATGTTCGTTGGTCCACGCCATCAGGAATCGGCACTTCTTGCGGGCCCGGTAGAGGCGGGCCCGCACTTCAGCAGCCTCGGCCTGTCTCCGGGCCCGGCCCAGGGTCTGCACCAGGTGCCCCAGCGCCGCCAGCGTGTAGCCCTTCTGGTCAGCAGGGCCCTCGCCCAGCAGGATGCGGGCGGCCTCGCGCATGGCACCCCGCGTGCCCAGGGGCCCGGGCGGGTGCTCGCCCGCTTCCAGCACGTGAGCGGCGGCCAGCAGGGCCTCCTCGGCGGAGGCGAAGACTTGCTGGGCGCCCAGGGCCCCCGAAACGGCGAGCAGCGTGGCACAGAAGTCGGGGAGCAGCGCCTCCTCGCCGCCGTGGTACAGGGCCAGCGTGTGCGCGTAGGCGAACAGCACGTTGGGCAGCTGGAAGCGCACGAGCGGCGAGACCCTGCCGCGGCTCAGGCTGCCCAGCGCGGGGATCCGGGCGGGCACCGCGGGCGCGCAGGCCCCCGGGGCGTCTCCAGGAACCGCCTCCTCGGCGGCCGGGGACTCCGGGGCCGCGGCTTCCTTCCCGGGTTCCGGCGGCGCCTTCGCAGGGTCGGGCTCTGGCTCCGCGGCCTCACCACCCGGGGCATCGTCCAGCTCCTGCAGAAGTCGTGGCCCGGCCCCGCTGCGCCACCACCACGGCCGCCAGGGGGGCAGCAGCCGCCCGGCCTCGCCACGGCTCAGCAGCTGCTCGAAGGCCGCCTGCTCGGCCGGGGCCAGCCGCTCCCAGAGGCCTGCGAGGCCGCCGGGCGCCGGGCCGGGCCTGAGGCCTACGTCCTGCGGCTCGTCCTCGGTCTCGCGTTGCTGACGCAGCCGGCGGAGGGCGCTGGCGAGGCGGCTGGGCGAGGCGCTGCGGCCGCGGAGCTCTCCCAGCACCTGGTCCCGGTAGAAGTCTTCGGCGCAGGGGCCGTGCGCCCGGTAGCAGCGCAGCGAGCAGTAGGGCACGTTACAGCGGGGGCAGGTGTAGCGCGCCGGCCGGGCCTCGGCGGCCGGGCAGAAAGCGCAGGGCCCGGCCGGCTCCATGGCAACTGGCGCCGCGTGCCGCCCGCGAACGCAGAGGCCGCAGCTCGGCAACTTCCGGCGCTCCTCGGCAACTTCCGCCTCTTTGTGGGGCCCAGCGGGCGCCCAGTGAAAGCTCCCGAAGACTCTCGGGAACTTCCGCCCGCACTCGGAACCCAAGCCCCGCCCTCACGTCGCGGTCGGGCCGGCGCAGGAGGCGGCGGTGAGGCCCGAGCCGCCCGCGGAGCGCGAGGTGGGAGGCGGCACCGGCCCCAGCGCGACTGCCGGGCGCTGCCACGCGCGGGGGCAGGAGTAGGTCTTTGCCAACACCGCCTCTGGGCCATTAATTGTGCGGGTCCCTGCGCCGTAGGGACAGCCATTATACTAGAGGACAAAGGGGAGAGAGCGGAAAGGCCAAGGTGGGGCACCTCCCCCGGACTGGGTGTGTGTTGGCGGCCTGTTCCCTCTTCAAAACAGCAACGTTGAACAAACACCTGAGCTCCAGTTCGATTTCCTCCTCCAAACCTATCGTTCCCCCACCTGTGAAGTGGACCACCTGGAGCAGAGACGCGGCCCTATCACAACGCAGCTTAGTTTGTGTTCGAGTGAGGAGTTGGTCCATGGCACCCCTTACAGTAAGCCCTGGTTCTTTTTTTTTTAAAGGGCAATTCCACTTTTATTTATATAAAATTTATTTTATTTTTAAAATATATATTTTATTGATTTTTTACAGAGAGGAAGGGAGACGGATAGAGAGCTAGAAACATCGATGATACACAACCCCTACTGGGGATGTCCCTGCAACCAATGTATATGCCCTTGACTGGAATCGAACTTGGGACCTTTCAGTACGCAGACCGATGCTCTATCCAGAGCCAAACCAGTTTCAGCAAGCCCTGATTCTTTAGTCCCTCACCTCTCACATCCAATCTCACCTACAGTTAGTTCTGCCTTCAAAATACCTTGTACTTATTTCAATATCAATCATATATTTCTTTACCAAGATCCAGATGGGTTTAATGACCTTCAAGTTTGTTTAAAGCGAGTTGAAGAGTGAAGCAGTGAGACAAGTCTGTTCATTTTTTAAAATATATATATATATTTATTGATCTTTTACAGAGAGGAAGAGAGGGGGATAGTTAGAAACATTAATGAGAATCATTGATCAGCTGCCTCTTGCACACCCCCCACCGGGGGCATGCCCACAACCAAGGTACATGCCCTTGACCAGAATCGAACCCGGGACCTTTCAGTCCACAGGCCGACGCACTATCCACTGAGCCAAATGGTTTCGGCAGTCTGTCCATTTTTTCACATCACCACTGGTGCTCGGCATTCCTTGCCAATCAATACCTTTCTTGCCGGCCCTCCAGAAACATCAGCCTGGTGAAATGTCAGGTCAGTCAGATCACACCGGGCCCTTGCTTAAACCCAGGCCTGGCCCTGATGACTCTCCACTGTATGGACCTAAACTCCACGTCCGACTGCAGTTCTTTCCGCTGGAAGGTTGGTTCACCATCTTACCATCTGATTAGCAACTTGTTTCAGGTCTTCAGAGACCTTTCCTAGGATAGTATGTGTTTACCCAACTCCCTTCATTACATTCCCCTACACTTACTTTAAGGCTGTTAACAATTTAGTTTCCTCACTTCCTCCACCTGAATCTAAATTCCTATAAGTGAGGGCACCAGGTGTAACTTCAGAGACAAAAACAGCCAATATATTTGTACTTACTACGTGGCCAAGTGCAGATCCAAGCACTTTCTGGCCTTCATTTAATCCTCACAACTGTCAAGAGATGATAGTACGTAGATGCCCCGGCCAGGGTATACCAGTGGTTAGACTGCCCTGGCTTGGGGTTCATTCCCCAGTCCAGGTTGGGACAGTTCGGGAGGCAAGCAATTGATATGTCTCTCTTCCCCAATCCCTCTCTTCCACTCTAAAAAAAGTCAATGGACAAAGAATATCCTCGGTGAGAATATTAGCTTCTTCAGAGACAATGGCAGAAATTAGTTTAAATATATGTTGCCGAAGCCGGTTTGGCTCAGTGGTGGAGCGTCGGTCTGCGGTCTGAGGGGTCCCGGGTTTGATTCCTGCCAGGGGCATGTGCCTTGGTTTCGGGCACATCCCCGGTGGGGGGTGTGCAGGAGGCGGCTGGTCGATGTTTCTCTCTCATTGACGTTTCTAGCTCTGTCTCCCTTTCTCTCTGTTAAAAATCAATAAAATATATATTTAAAAAAAAAAAAAAATATATATATATATATATATATATATGTATTTTACCCTGGCCAGTTTAAGTGGATGGAGCATTGGCCTGTGAACTGAAAGGCCCCACCTGCCTGGGTTGCAGGTTTCTCTCTGAAATCAATATATATATATAATAAAAATGGTCAAAATTTTAATTTCAGAGGATAGAAACATCAATGATGTTATCATTGATGAGCTGCTTCCTGTACACCTCACACTGGGGATCAAGTCCGCACCCCTGGCATTTGCCCTGAATGGGAATTGAACCACTGAACCATGCAGGCTGGGCAATTAGGCTTTTTTAAGTTGATTTTAGCCAATTTAAGGGAGAAATATTGATTTGTTGCTCCCCATATTTGCTCATTTGACCAGGGATCAAACCTGCAACCTTGGCATATTGGGCCAATGCTGAGCTACCTGGCCAGAGATATTATAAATGGAATAAGGATCAAAACTCAAGGCAGTCTAAGTCTAGAGCCCAAGGTCCTTCTTTACCCCGTGGGCTTTATTCTCAGCAGCAGCATGATCAAAAATATTAGAATAAGCATGTGGGTATGCAGGTGTGGCTAGCAGGGAACTTTAAATCAGTTCAGAGAACTCAACTTTTGGGAACAGTGAACCAAGCAGCTGACCAGCCCGAGTTCTGATTAGACTAGCAAGACGAGTCATGCAATCAGCACAAACAAGGTCCCCACAGCGCCAAATCATCAGTGGTACTTCCCAAAGCTGGAAACAATTTCTGCACTGAGCCCCACCAAGCCACAGCTGGTCCAAGTTCAGGAAAAGGCCAGCTTGGCATTCCCTGACATTTTTCTCCTAGAACTCCTCCCGTCCATTGCTGCCTCTATAAACACCCACGATGACTCCTATCTTCTGTTACTCTACATTTGAAGGAAAGCCTTTTCTTATAGTTTACCACCTCCCTCTCCCTCTCTGCCCATCCAGGGCATCTGCCTCACTTGGCAATACCAAGACACCAAAGTGAGACCTCACTGTTCTAGTGGACACACCACCAGCCCTAGAAGCCTCTCTCCCCCTGAGCCCCTGCAAATTAAGATGAAACGAGATGACTGAGCTAAGTGGCTTTATTAGAGAAAACCCGATTACAAAGGACTTTAGGAGTTGGCATTGGGGCCCTTCTTCTTGCCAAAGGTGGGCACGACATTGACAAAACGCCGGTTGTACTGCATCCGTCGCTTGGCCCGACCAGTCTTCTTCTTCTTTTTCTCCTGCTTGGCCACCTGGGAAAGGGGAAGGCTGATCAAACCCTGGCTGACATCTTCCATCTCTTCCCTCGGGTTCATTACCAGGGAGGGAGAAGACTGGTCAAAAGTCAAGGGTCTTATCTGTGACAGTGAAAAACTAAGTCCAAGGACACCACTAATCCTCTCACTTACCTTGGGGGTCTGCCCTCTGACTTTCCCAGCGCGGGCCAGGGAGCCATGGACTTTTCCTGTGGAGGGAAACAGCAGCAAGCGGTTAGGAGAAGGCCCCACCCAGAATTCTTTCTCCCTCAACTCAAGCCTTTAAAGGTGAGCTGGGGCCGAAACGGACTGAAGGGTCCCAGGTTCGATTCTGGTCTGGGGCATGTACGTTGGTTGCGGGCACATCCCCGGTGGGGGGTGTGCAGGAGGCGACTGGTCAATGTTTCTCTCTCATCGACATTTCTGGCTCTCTATCTCTCTCCCTTCCTCTCTGTAAAAAAATCAATAAAATATATTAAAAAAAAAAAAAAAAAAAAAAAAAAAAAAAAAGGTGAGCTGGGCTCAACAGGAAATGAGAACAAAACAGAGATGTGACATCTGACCAGGAATCTTAGCCTGGCATGTTCTAGGTTCCTCTTCAGGATTTTCTAGCCCCTTGACTTTAAATAACAACTGAAGGGGGTCTGGTCTAACCTCCTAATTTTAACGAGGAAACTGGGAAATAGGCAAAGATCTAGTAAGTGACTGAAATAGAACTACACTCTAGTTCAGTCTTCCAGGGACCTCTCAACAGTTACTGCTGCCAAAGGACACAGGCAATAAGGAGGCGGACATGTGCTGGGGAGGAGGGAAGGGTGAGGGGGAGGAGACGTGTGTAATACTTTCAACAGTAATTTTGAAAAAATAGATTTTTATTTATTTCAGAGAGGAAGAGATTGAAACATCAATGATGATAGAAATCATTGATTGGCTGCCTCCTGAATCAAGACCACAACCCAGGCATGTGTCCTTAATTAGAATCAAACCCTGGACCCTTCAGTCTGCATGCTGACGCTCTATCCACCGAGCTAAATCAGCTAGGGCAACGACAGTAAGAAATTTTTAAAGAATTAATTCTGCCCTGGCTGGCATGATCAGTGGTTAGAGCGCCAAGCCTGCACACAAATGGGTCACTGGTTCAATTCCTGGTCAAGAGCATGTACCTGGGTTGCAGGTTACATACTGCAGATGTGTCTGTCTCACATCAATGTTTCTCTCTCTCTCCCCCTCCCCTGAAAACCAATGGGAAAAAAATATCCTCGGGTGAGGGTAACAAAACAAAAAGAGTTATTCTTAGGTAAACAGGAAGAACCATCCTGGCATAAGGACGCTGATCTCCCCTCATCCTGTGCTTACAGCAGTTCTAAGGATGGTCCTCCCCAACTCACCTCCAAGCATGCGGGCGGCTACGTCCAGCGTGGTCAGAGCCTCCACCCCACATTGGTCCAGAGTGGCCTCATCCTCCAGGGGCGTGCCTGCCAGGAGCACGACTTGGTCTTCGGGAGCGATGCCCTCCCGCGCGGCGACACGAGCCTACACGAAAAGACCAGGCTCGTTAGCGTCCCCGCGGGGAGCGAGTTCAAGCACACAGGAGTACGGTGGCCACCTGGCCCCACGCAGCCTTACCTTGATCTGGGAGATAGTCTCCCCGCCGGTCACCTCGAGGGTGTGGAGCTCCTGGGCGCGGACAAAAAGCTGCATGTCGGCGTCTGAGGAGAAGGAATGCTTGTAAGAGAAGAAATACTCCGGGAGAGAGGGCGGGCCGGGTGCGATCGCAGGTCTCACGTGGGGAAGGCAGGGCCCGGAGGTCGGGTGGGGACAAGGACCCGGCCCACACAGCAACCCCTCTTCCGCTCTTTCCCCCGCGCCCTCCGCCCTCGCGGCCAAGCTGCTCTGAAGCCCCCCGGACTCAGTCGTGCCCCCAACTCTTACCTGATCGGCAGCCTGTGCCGCTACCGCGAAGATGGAGTCGAGAAAGAGGAAGGAAGAGGCACGTACACGTCCGAAGCGCTTGCTGCGTCTGGCGTCACTGCTGCGCGCCGACCATCGCCCCGGCTATTTGTACCGCCCACGGCTCCGTGACTCCGCCCCCTGACGCAAGCGTAGGCGTTCGTTCGATCTCGCGGGACGTGAGCAGGTAGCGTGGGACTAGGCGGGCTGCGCGCGCAGAAGGCGAAGTTGGGGGCGTTCAAGATGGCTGCGGCCCTGCTCCCGGCCGTGCTGCGGCGCTGGAGGGTCGGCGTCCAGGCGGGCTGCGCGCTCCGGCGGCTGGTGAGAGGGCTGACACGGAGAGGCGGGCAGAGGGCGGGGTGTTATATAATAACAGAGGCTCACTGTTAATCCTTTAGCCCTGGAAATCGCATTCCCATCTGGGCCTTAGTTTTCCAATCCGGTCAGGGAGACCTTGTATCCGACCAGGGAGATACAAGATTGAGAAGGGAGGTGACAGGACCTGGTGCGCGCTTCCGGGTGTGGGGGTTAGGACCTGATTGGAGGACACCTCGGCGAGTCAGCACTGGGCGGGGCTACACACCGATTCTCGCTGCCTAGCTTTTTTTGAAGGGGAAACTAACGGGTTCTCAGATGGACCCATCATTGGCGACACCATGGGGAACTTAGAGCTCATGACATACGGGCCACTTCATCCTGCTTCCCTGTCCTCGTTGCCACCCCGGCGCCAATCAGGACTCCTTGGTATCTGTCGGATTAAGTGTCCAAAAAGGATCTTAAAGCTGCAGGATGGGAGGACAGAATTTGGAGTGTGACTTTAGGGTAGATTGTTGAATGTAAGAGGATTAAAGGTTGATGTGATAAAATACGCCGAATTATAAGAATTAAATGGCTTTCCATCTGACTATTGCCGCCATCATGGACACGAGTCGTGTGCAGCCTATCTAGCTAGCCAGGGTTACCAAAGTGCTAGGCAGGACCGGTTCCCAGGGACAGTGCACGCAGGTCCGCGTGGAATCCCTGGACGACACGAGCCGCTCCGTCATCCGCAACGTGAAAGGCCCGGTGCGCGAGGGCGACGTGCTCGCTCTGTTGGAGTCAGAGTGAGAGGCGCTGCATTTGAGTCTGGGTCCTGGCTGGCTGGGTGACCCACACAGCCCATGGGAAAGATGCTCCACTGTCATTGAAGTGTTTATGTAAAAAAAAAAAAAAAGAATTAAATGAAAACTATACCTGTAGAGTAAGTAGTTTTGATGCCTGGCCATGTGCGTATCAGGCTGAGACCTTCCAGGTAAAGGAGGATCACGTGGGATGAGTGGAAGTGCCTAACCCAAGGTAGAATATTTAAAAGAAACTTTCGATACTGAATTCTGCCATATTGCTCTGATTTCCGGTTAATGGTCTTGTTGTTTGAGTCCCAGGAGGGCTGGAGAGGCGGACCTTCAGAATGCTTGCAGTTCTTCTCCAGTCCCATCTGCACCCTGACAGACGGACTGGTGCTCCCCTGTCTCCAGCTGTTCATTTACACCGTTCTCTCCACCTGTGATGTTCCCTTTCCCTACTCACTGAAGTTCTGCTGTGGTGGGTGGGTGGTGGGTGGTGAGTATGCTGATGGTTGCTTTTTTTTCCTTTTTCTTTTTTGCCTCAGAGCCAGACCCAAGGGCCTCCCAGTTATCCCAGCTTCGTGGAGTGTGTGGATGAATACCAGTTTGTGGAACGCCTGTTACCCCCCACCCGCGTTCCAGACCCCCCGAAGCATGAACATTATCCTACTCCAAGTGGCTGGCAGCCCCCCAGAGGTGAGCTAGATAATGGGGATGGCTTGAAGGCTACAGGGAAGTACCCCTCCTTGGTGGCTGGCCTGCCCCAGCTGACACTGAACTCGGGTTTCAGGACTTGTTTTGACATCTCACAGGCCTAGTACCTGTTTCATGTTCAAGGAAGGGCCCAGGAATGGAGGCCTGTTTCACAAGTAACCATCCATCCACGCTACTGGGATAAGGTCTTCCCATGCAGGAAGAGAAGCATAGAGAGAAGACCCAAGGGCTTGGACTCCTCCCCCTCCCCCATCCTCACCCCCGTAGTCCATGTACCATAACTGAGAACTCAGCTTGGGAGCTGGGCAGTTCTGGGTCAGTTTCTCCCAACCTCAGTCTCAGTAAAATGGAGAAGTCTGCTTGACACCACAAAGCATTAGTGCAGAGCCCGGCATGTGGTGGGCGTTCAGTACTCGTACATCTCCACGCCTTGGTGCCAGAGTTCATTTTAGTCTTCCTGTCCCAGAGGAGAAGAGCAGGGATTGGTCCCAAATGTCCAGGGAGGCTTGGCCCTCACTTAATTTCTTCTTGAGCCCCTTCCTGAGGCACCTGCGTGGGCCTTGGGCTACCAGTGTCCTGGCTCTAACCTTCTGGAAAGAGCGGGTCTCCCGACTGAAGTCTGAGGCGGCTCTGCCGCAGACTGTGAGGAGAAAGGCCGTGGCTGAGTGGGATGAAGTCTGGGAAGACTGTGCTTATCCCCATCCCTCCCTGTCCCAGACCCTCCACCCAACCTGCCTTACTTTGTGCGGCGCTCTCGGATGCACAACCTCCCCGTCTATACCGACATCACCCACGGCAACCGTCAGATGACTGTGATCCGGAAGGTGGAGGGAGACATCTGGGTAAGTGTGTGGGTGGCCAGGGTCTGATGGGATGGGAGTCCTCTAGAGGTGACGGGTCTCCTGACCGGGCCGGATTTGTCATCTTCCCTCAGGCCCTGCAGAAGGATGTGGAAGACTTTCTGAGCCCACTGCTGGGGAAGCCCCCGATCACCCAGGTCAATGAGGTGACAGGCACCCTGCGGATCAAGGGCTACTTTGACCAGCAGCTAAAAGCCTGGCTCTTAGAGAAGGGCTTCTGAGGCCTGGCCGAGCAGCCTACACAACAGCATCCCCCACAGACCGGAGTCCAGGGGACCTCAGGAGGGAGGCGGTGTTGAGGCAACTAGGATTGGGGTACGGACTAGGGTGAGGGCTGAAGGGCTCTGGAGCAGACTGCTTGCCTACAGGGGGAAACAGGACCGTCTGCACAGATGCCAGCACTGAGGCAGGGCTGTCTTAACATGGAGACCCACTACGAACAGCTGAGGTAGTGGGGGCATTAGTTGCTGTCCCCCTGCCCCTGATTTTGGTCTATTCTTGCTTTTTCTTCATTGGAGCTTCTTGGGTCAGTTATTCAAATTCTGGAGGCTGTTGGCTGCCCCTCTGGTGTTTAGGGGAGGGTAGCACAGGACAGAAGCACTGGGGACCTGCCTTCCTTGGTCTTAGACTTACTGCTGCACACATTCCAAGCTCTTCCTCCAGCCAGACCTGGCTTGTGGAGGCTGCGGAGAACACAGATGACGGACATGGGTCCTGGGAGCCTTCCGTTACGTGTGCAGCGCTGGCACAGTGCCCTTGTCAGCCGGAGCTCATCTTTCCTTCCCAGGGAGAGGCCGAGGCACATTACGCCTGATTGGGTTTCCAGCTGCAGTAATTAGTGCTTCGCTGCAGCTGATTTGCCCACAAGGGGTGCTTGGGAGCTCCTAGCAGCCCAGCAGGTGGCATGCTTCCCAGCTTGATGACCTGGTATCAAGGCTGGACCGGGGGTTTGCAGGCATGAGGACGCTGGCCTTTTGCCCCTGCCATCGCCATCCAATGAACCTTCACACTTGTAATGAGGGCGGAAAACCCACCCCACCCCAGAATCAGACTTAAGTCAGGGTTCAGTGCTTAGCTTTCTCTGGACTAAGGCAGGGCACTTCACCTTTTGGAGCTGTTTTATATAATGTGGGTATATCTTCCTAATCGTTTAATAACAATGCGCCAAGGACAGTGCTGGGTTGTCTAAATAAACCCTCATCCCTGAAGATTCCGGGCCACTCTCGTCTACAGCCTGAGCAAGAAAATGGAGCCCAGCTCACTGATACTGACACCGGATCTACCAATTGTTAATGCAAGCTTTTATTTGGCTGTATATACAATTCAAGCTATTAAAATTTGTACAATATTTACAAATTAAATAATCATCTGAAACTCTCCAGCAACTCACTTAACACAAAACCAAGGGGAAAAGACAGGGACAGGCAGGCGTGGCTCCTGTTCCCTCCCTGCCCAGCCTTTTCTGAACTGGAAAGACTGGGAGCATGGCCCTCCTGCTCCCCTTCCCTAGGGTCAAGCATTCAAATCCAAAGACAGATTTTAAGCCCAAGAAAATACAAGGAAGTGACTCTAATTCTTCAAACTTCAGGCAAGTTCTGTGAGTTGAGAAGTGGCCTTCCGTAGATTCTGGGGCTTCAGTGGTTCCGGAGCAGACACAAACCCTCAGCCTGGAGAGGCTGGGCAGTGGCCGCTGGGTCAGAGCAGGGACAGTCGCTTTAGACAAGCTACAGGGAGAGGGGCCTTGCGGGCAGTGTCCCTCAGTGCCGCCCTCCTGCTTCTCTGCCCCCAGGCACTCCTTTCCCTGAGTTGTGTGGTTGCCAGTAAGACATGGAAATGTCACAGGGCATAAGGGACACAGCCGCCACCACGAAGGGCCTCCAGGGAGTTTAGGGTAAAAAATGGACACAGGTACCAGTCTTGGTGGGTCAGGGAGCCAGGGCCTGGCCTGCCCTCAGACCCGCGAGTCCACACTTAGGAACGGGAGCTAATACTGTTCGGCACTGCAGTGTGACTCCACACGCAAGTGGGGCTCAGAGGGCTTCTCAAGGCTGTGCTGCTCTGCCTTCATGGCCCCCGCGGAACGCAGGGCTGGAGGGCTGGAGAAGGCTGGAACTGACTCGATCCCGTTGGCTGCCCAAGGACGTAAGGGCTGGCGTCAACTGGGGCCTTAGGCCTCTTTCCGCTTGGCCTGGGGGATGCCACCTCCTTTGTCTCAGATGGGGGGTTACTGCTCCCTGGTACAGAGAGGAGCTGGCACTTGGTGGCAGGACGTGTTCCAGCAAGGGCTGCCTGAGGAGCAGGGCCAGGCCTGGAGCAGTGTCAATGGGCAACGGGGGACTCCAGCTTCTGCAGGCGGCGGCGGCGGAGCTCTGCTGCATCCGGCTCCCCATCCTCGGACGGCTCCTCAGTGCCCACGGACTCAGGAGCTGGGGACACAGAGGTCAGGAGTGCAACACGGAGAACCCCTCGCCCTGCCCCCGGAGGCTGGCCGCAGCTACCTGGAGGCTTTTCAGGTTCGGGGGCTGCTGGGGCAGCTCCTGGGGATGGGGTGGTGGCCTCGGAGCTGGGGATGCTGGTGGAGGAGGCAGCAGCAGCAACTGGAGGGGCAGTCTCCTCAGTGGGGTTGACCGACGTGGCAGGCCGGGGGGGCCTAGGAAGAAAAGGGACAAGAGGTAAGCCCAGCTTTGGCATCCTGGTATGACTGGGCAGATTCTCTTGTCCTTGGCAAGCCCTGCAAAACAGAGTGCAGCACTGCCCTAGCCGGTTTGGCTCAGTGGATAGAGTGTCCGCCCTCGGACTGAAGGGTTCTGGTCAAGGGCACATGCCTGGGTTGTGGGCTCAATACCCAGTGGGGGGTCATGCAGGAGGCAGCCGATCAATGGTTCTCTCTTCTCATTGCTGTTTCTTTTTCTTTCTTTTTAAATATATTTTATTGATTTTTTTACAGAGAGGAACGGAAAGGGATAGAGTTAGAAACATCGATGAGAGAGAATCATCGATCAGCTCCCTCTTGCACACCCCCTATTGGGGATGTGCCCGCAACTAAAGTACATGCCCTTGACCGGAATCGAACCCGGGACCTTTCAGTCTGCAGGCCGACGCTCATCCACTGAACCACACCGGTTTCGGCTCATTGCTGTTTCTATCTCTCCCTCTTCCTTCCTCTCTGAAATCAATAAAAATATATAAAATAAAAAGTACTGCCGAAACTGGTTTGGTTAACTCTAGAGCACTAAGTTAAGAATACAATTTTACCTTTATGTTCCCAGAAATTCTGGTTTAGCACTTCCTAGTTGGGATTCAGGAATCTGTATTTTAACAACTCCACCAGGTGATTCTCATCATGAGAGAAGTTTGGGAAACACTGATATAAGGTAACGGTGGCCACAAAGCACCTGAGTGAGGCCAGGTGCCTCTGAGTGACTGACTTTATTTGCTGTCTCAGGTCAGGAACACTGATTCCCAGTCAGTAACACATTGTGAGGAGGGTGCAGGAGACGAACTAAAACACTGAGAATTAGAAGGAATTTGAATTGCGGAAAAGATAAAGTAACAAGATGCAAAGTCAGCTCTCTAATAATCCACACTTCTGCACTGAGATCCAGACAGGCCTGCGGGGGGGGGGGGGGGGGGGGGGTGTACAAAGGCACCAGGTGGCCTGAATCGGGTATCTCGGGCTGGCACGAGAAAAAGGGCAAGCTCCATGCCTCTGCCGCCCACCCGGTTCCCGTGTGGACGTACCCCAAGGAGGCGAGGACAGTGAGGTACTGGTTGATCTGCAGCATGGCGGCATCGAGCAGCGTGTGGATGTTGCGCAGGCTCTGCAGCCGGGCCTCCAGGTGCTGCCGCTCGTGGCCTTCCAGAGCCCGCAGCTCCTCTGGGGTCAGCCCAGCAAAGCCGGCGGGGGGCACAGGCATCGGGGGGAAGGCTGCAGAGAGGTAGAGGCTCAGCCTGGGGGCCTGGGCCTGGCACCCCTCACCCACCAGAACCACCCCAGGGTCCCTGTTTACCAAAGGGTGGCGGCAGCGGCATCCCCATCCAGGGAGGGGGGAAGGGGAAGCCCGGGGCGGGAGCAGCCTCGGAGGCGGGGGCAGAGCCAGGTGCCGGGGCAGAGGCAGCAGCAGCAGCTGTGGTTGTGGCTGCTCCACTGGGCCGAGAAAGCGCTGCTAACGAGCAAGAACAGGAAGTCGGTGGGTGTTGAGGGGCCTCTGTTTCCACTACTCCCGCCCCCCTGGTGGTCGCAGCACCTAAAAGGCTCACCTGCGCTGGTGGACGGAGGGGCCGCAGCCTCTCCTGAGCTGGGGGGCGGCGGGACTGGAGGAAAGGGGCCCATGGGGGGCCACAGCGGGAACATGCCTGGTGGAAACGGAGGCAGGAGGCCCTGGGGGACTGCAGAGAGAGGACAGGAGGCAATGAGAAACAGTCCAAATCACAGGCAAGGGGCTGCTTGTTGGAGCTATGCCCTCTGCTCCCACAGGTCCTCTGAGCTCAGCACTGACTACACATGACAGCAGCCATCTCTGTCTCCTCCCATGCCCTCCCCATCACCACACCAGACTGAGCTAGTGGGCAGGGATTCTGACTTCCCATACCCAGCCCAAGGCGAGCACTAGACAGTGTCAGATGGCCAAATGAGGAGTCACTCACAGTTGGGGGGCTGGGGCAGGAGTGGTGGGGGGTGGGGGGCAGGTGGTGGTCCCTGATCCGCAGGTTCAGGAGGTGGTGGTGACTGGGTTGGCAGCGATGCACGGAGGACATCCATACGGCAAGTAGGGCAGGTCTGCTGCCGCTGGAACCAGGAGCGCAGGCAGCTGGCGGTCAAGACCAGGCAATGATGAGCAGGTCCCTAGGGACCTGCCCCCCCAGAGCCTGTCCCCTGAGGCGCAGACTCCCCAGGGCCCCTCCCACCTGGTATGGAAAATGTGGTTGCAGGGCAGTTTCTTGGCACCAGTCACCATCTCTTCTCGACAGATGATGCACACATTGTCCATTGCCTGGAGTTCCTCTGGGGTGGCATCTGGGTACCTGGTTACAACAGGCCAAGGACATGTCAAGACCAGAGCTGGAGGACCAGAGCTGGAGCAGAGCTCAGGAGGGCGCCTAGGCCAGCCCACGTACAGTGTGTTCATGTTGCGGATAGCTCGGCGAGACATGATGGCGTCTGTCACAGCTTTCTTGAATTGCCTGAAAGGAGAGTTTCAGTGGAAGTTGGGAGAGGAAGGGGAGGGATCAAACAGGGGTGAGGCGTGTGGCAGGGCCCGGCTCAGCTGGGCTCACCTCATGGCCAGGTACATAGGCCGGATGGCAAACAGAGGGAAGGTATGCACCTTGATCATGATGGTCATGAAAGCCAGATAGAGCAGAACCTTGATGAAGCCTGCGGGGAAAGGGGTACAGAGAGCAGCAGGTCACAGGCCTGCGCGGCAGAGCTGGGGATACTAGTCCAGGTCAGGGAGGCCCAGTCCTGTCACCTGTAAACAGCTCTGTGTAGAGCATGTACACGGCCTTATTGTCCCAGGGGTTTTCGCTCTGAAGGTCCACAGAGTGCAGCACGTACTTGATGAAGATGGTGAGCACCATGGTCATCAGGATGGCGTACTGGAGGAAGGAGAGGAGAGGAGGCCTAAGCAGCAGCCCCTGCTTGCTCCAGCCACACTGCCACCCCAGGCCTCCGCACAGCAGGCACAGTAGTACGAGCACAGGTTTGGACACAGCTGGCGTCTTCCTAGCCCCTCCACTCACTAGCTGGTCTGACTTTTGGCAACCCATAGACCTCTCTGAAGTACAGTTTGCTTGTCTGTAAAATGACAGAATTGGCTGTTCCTTTGTAACAATGCTACTTTGCTAATTAAAAGAGATGCAGGTCAAGTGCTCAGCTCAGGGCCTGGCACACAAGAAGCATTCAACAAAGTGAGCTGTTGTCAATGAACACATTCTTCCTCTGCCAGCGACACACCTCCCCAGCTGCCCATCAAGCTAACTCCCTTTGTCCACCAGCAGCCAGCTCCTCTGGCATCAACTTCCAGGAAGCCTTCCCCGAGCACCAGGTCAGGGTCCTCCTCCACACACGCCTCTTCCTGTGCTTCCCCGCGCTCCTAGGAGCCAGCACTGACTGAAGGCCGAGGGCCACAGAGCAGGTGCTCAGAGGTTTGTTGGGTTATTCAAGGCACATGCAGCGCCACCTCAGGCTTGTCCTCCCAACTTCCCAAGCCAGTTTACCTCGAAGCCAAACACCAGCTGCACAGAGGCCCCACGGGTCAGGATGCTGTGATAGGCATGGCTGACGAAGAGGAAGTCCAGGATGCCCAGGAGGAACATAAGGGCTGTGGGGACCCCCGCGTGGGGGGTTGGAGGGGTCAGCCCAGGGCCTGGCAGCCATCTCACGCTCTAAGACAGCTCCCACCCTCAAGCCCATACTGGATGGTCCCAGCCTCCAGTCAGGTGGGCACATACCACTGCACCTGCCCCCCGGGGCTCCAGTCTGCCTAGCGGGGCACTGGGAAACCCAAGCTCCAGGTGAGGAGGCAAAGAGCTAAGGGGCCAGGCAGCTGAGAGGCTCTGGAGTGGAACAGGACAGAGACGATGCAAATTAATTTCCTAAATTATCTTTCCTGTACAGCTGGGCAGCCTGCGCTCTGGAGTACAGGTCCTGGCGCCTCTCCCCCGCCTCTCCCCTGCGTGGGTCTCACTCACAGACGATGCGGCAGTGAAAGAGCCAGGAGATGTTGGGGCTGCGTTCCATCTGAGGCAGAGCAGAGAGGGGTCCTGTCAGAAAGGCTGGGACTCACCCCATACCCCCAGCCCAGCCCCCCTCAGTCCACAAGCCTGCCCACTGGCCACCATCTGGCTTCTGTCTGCTCCAGTAACCCCTGATTACTCACATAATCCACACGGTCCTCCGCCAGCCAGTGGAAACACTTGAGGAAGAGGAGGAGAGTGAAGAGCGCGACAAAGCGGGGGCTGAAGTCATCCCGAAAGACAGTGAAGGCCAGACAAGTCTCAGTGACCGCGTACCAGGAACGTTCCAGAAGGTGCTGGGGGTGGGCAGGACATGATGTGGAACTCAGACATTCTCTTGCCCAGCTCCCAGGCCCTCACCTTTGGGGCCACAACCATCTTACCTCCATCTCTGCTGCCCTCAGCTGTCCAAAGAACACCTTGCCCATCACCTTGCCCAGAAGGAAGACAAGAACGAAGGCCTGGATGTACAAGACCTAGGAGGAGAGAGAGGCGATGGTTTGAGGTCACTTCTGGCTTTGCTCTGCCTGGCGCTCGTCATTCAGGACCCCACCCCACCCCCACCTCCCCATCACAATTTATTCAAAGTCAGGCAGCTGCTGGCGCTTCACTTCTCTTACCTCTAGCCCCGCCTCTGTCTCAAGCAACCTCCTCCTTCCCTCCCTCCCGGAGCTCCTCCCTCCCTGAGCCCTCCACTCACTGCCATGCTGGGGCTGGACTTGGTCAGGTACACCACCGTGGGGTAGAACTGGTGCTTGAGGTAGTAGGCATGAGCCACCACTGCTCCGGTCAGCGCCAGGCTGGCCGCCATCATCACCGCGGTGCGGAACATCGCCCTGGCCGGACACCTGCGTGCGGGAGGAAGGATAACCTGTGGGATGCCCATATGGTGAAAATAAAAACTCATCCCGCCCTCACAACCATCACACCAAGAAGAGCATACATTCCCCAACTTTACAAACAGCAAACTGAGTGGTTGACTGATCCCACGGACGCCGGCCCGGCAGTCTGGGTCAGTCCTGTGTCAAATCCAGGGCTCTTTCCGCCGGCCAGGCCGCCGCCCCGAGGGAGGAAGGGGGACAGGCACCAAGGCTGGAGGGGGCAGGAGGCATGGATCTCCCGCCGCGGAGCGTGCGGCCGGGCCGGCAGGAGCCCAGGCGCCGGGGGCGCGGTGGGGCCGGTGACAGCTGGACCGGGGCTGGCAGCTCGGACTCGCGCCCCGCGGGAGCGGGCGGGCCCGTCCGTCTGGAACCCCGGTGCCCCCCAAGCCTCGGGGCAGTGTCCACTCGGGGCCCCCGAGAAACGGCCGGCCGACAGGATGCAGCGGCGACACCGCGGGGGCCCGGGTCGCCCCGCGATCGCGCACCTGTGAGCGCCCGAAGCTGCGGGCGTCGCCGGCGGCCCGGCCTCGGGGAGAGCGGCCGCGCGGCGCCGCTGTCTGTCCGCCGCCAGTGACAGACCGACACGGGCGGCGGGGCGCCCGGCCCGGAGACCCCGGGGAAGGCCCGGCCCCGGCGCCAACCACACCCGGCCCGGCCCGCCCGGCGCACTCACCAGGAGCCCCGCCGCGAGCCCGCTCAAACCCCGCGACTGCGGAGGCGCCCCGGTAACAACACTCCTCCACCCCCTGCGAGCCGGAACTCCGCGGGCGGGACACCTCACTTCCGGCAGCGCGGGCGCGGCGTGGGCCGTACCAAGTGCCCTCCGGCCGCGCCGCGCCGGCCTTCCTCGGGGCCCGGAGCCGGCGTCCCACCGCCATGTCCGCGGGGGTCCGTGCCCGTGGGGGGAGCAGGAGATGCCACGGGCGGCCGGTGCGGAACAGGGCAGCCCTGGGGTGGGGAGGGGGAGCCCCCCTATTATCAGCCGCAGATGGTACGGTCCCCCGCGGGGTGGCCGCTGCCTAGCGGGGACCCGGCGCTCCGAGCGGCGGGGAGGCGGGGCGTCGTGGGGGCCCGGCCCCCGGGAGCGGGGAGTCGGCGCGGGACAGACAGGCCTGGGACGTAAAGTGTTTTGAAGCGAATTCCAGGGGGAGTCACAGTAGTTTGACAAGGAAGATGCCTCCGGATTCAGAAAAGGAAAAACTCGCCTCCTCCGAGCTCACCCCAAATTGTGTGGGAGTAAGTTGGCTCCCCGTGGCTGCCGCGGATTGGTCGGGATGTATCTACGCGGACCAATAAAAAAAAGGGGAAATGTGCTGGCCAATAGGGAGAGAGAAGCAGGTGAGCGGTTGCTAGGGGCGGAAGGCAGCGTTGCCTAGGTCCAGGTCGGACCCCAGCGGCGGAGCGTGGGGACGGCGCGGTCCGGGCGGGGGTGTGTGGCGGGTGGGCGGGGGGTGACTGTCTGCCTTGGGGGGGACGTTTGCCGCACTCTGTGGGAGAGGGCAGTCAGGTGGCCACGGACTGAGGAGAAGGCAGACCTTGAATGCCGGGGGGACCGTCCCGTGGGAAGGCTTGACTTCAATGCTGCGTTCCCGCGCCTGCAGCTTGACAGTCCTGGTGTTCCGTTCCGGGGCCCGGTATTTCAGTTTGTGCCAACCCAGTCTCTGCACTGGCAGAATGAAGCTAATGCACCCACATTGTGCCTTGCAATTTTGTCAGCTCACTTACCCATCATTAAAGTTTGTGAGCTAGGTGGTGCTGTCTTCATCTTTTTTTTTTTTTTTTTTTTTTTTTTTTTTTTTTTATTGATTTTGTACAGAGGAAGGGAGAGGGATAGAGAGTTAGAAACATCGATGAGAGAGAGTCATCGATCAGTTGCCTCTTGCACACCCCCTACTGGGGATATACCCGCAACCAAGGTACATGCCCTTGACCGGAATCGAACCCGGGTCCCTTCAGTCCCCAAGCCGACGCTCTATCCATTGAGCTAAACCGGTCCCGGCCTGTCTTCATCTTATACGTGAGACAAGTGAGGTCCAGAGATTTAAGGAGACCTGTCCTGGGGTTGGCATGGAGTCCCGTCCTGTTCCCTCAGCCACCTTCACCACCACCTGTTGACCTGGATTGAAGTTCTGCTACAAGCGACAGCGTTGACCTAGTCAGTTTTGCTTGTCAACTGTCCCTTAGTTGATTCCCCATGAAGCCATTTATGACTTTCAGCGACTACTAAGACCTAAATTAAAGACTTAAAAATCGACAAGGTGATCCTAAAATTCACGTTGACTGCTCGCTTCAACAGCACATCTACTAAAATTGGAAGGATACAGAGAAGGTTATCGTGGTTCCTATGCAAAGATGACATGCAAATTAGAGATCCATAAAATTCTTATTGAAACACACAAGATTCAGAATAGAGAAAACAGTTTTGGAATAAAGTTGTTGTATTCGTATATTCATATTTTTTTATTTGAAAACTTACTACAGATCCACACTAATTAACATAGGCAAATCAATGGAATAAAATTAAGAGCCCAGAAATAAATATGCATTTATGGTCAATTGACTTTCTTTCTCCTTCCTTTCTTCCTCCCTTCCTTCCTTCCTTCCTTCCTTCCTTCCTTCCTTCCTTCCTTTTTTTTTTTTTTCCTTCCTTTCTCCTTACCCAAGAAAGTTTTTTCATTGACTTTTATAGAGAGGAAAAGACAGAAAGAATATTGATGTGAGAGAAACCATCCACTGGTTGCCTCCTGCAAAAACCCCGACCAGGGCCCAAGCCAGGGAGGAGCCTGCAACTGAGATTTATGCCCTTGACCAGAATCAAACCTGGGATCCTTTGGTCCACAGGCCAGAGCTCTATCCACTGAACCAAACCAGCCAGGGTGGTCAATTGATTTTCAACAAGGTTGCTACAACAATGCAATGGAGGAAAGAATAGTCTTGTCAACAAATGCTTCTGGGTCATCTACCTTACACCACACACGAAAATTAACTCAAAATGGATCAGAGACCTAAATGTAAGACCTTATGAAAGTATTAGAAGAAAACGTAAGCATAAACGTCATGAGCTTGGGCTAGATAATGGTTTCTTTCATATGACAGCAAAAGCACAACAACAAAAGGAAAACTAGATACATTGGATTTTATCAAAATTTTAAAATGTTGAACTTCAAAAGGACACCATTCAGAAAGTGAAAGGACAACTCACAGGATGAGAGAAAATATTTCAAATAATATATTTGGCAAGGGAGTTGTATCTATAACATTTAAGGAACTCTTATAACTCATAAAAAGACAAGTAACCTATTTTATGGGCAAAGGATTTGAATAGAAACTTATTCAAAGGAGATAGAAAAATGGCCAACAGGCACAACGTGGTTATGCAAATCAAAACCACAATGAGATACCACTTCACACACACTAGGATATTATAACTAAACACAATAACAAGTTTTAGGAAGAGTGTGAAGAAATTGGTACACTCACAGAAACTGGTGTGGCTCAGTGGATAGAGCATCAGCCTGCGGACTGAAAGGTCCCAGGTTCAATTCTGGTCAGGGGCATGTGTCTTGGTTGTGGGCACACCCCCAGTGGGGGTTGTGCAGGAGGCGCTGATGGATGTTTCTCTCTCATCGATGTTTCTAGCTCTCTATCCGTCTCCCTTTCTCTCTGTAAAAAATCAATAAAATATATTTTAAAAAAATAAAAATAAAATATATTTTTTTAAAAATTGGTATACTCATACATTTCTGGTAAAATAGTACAGATGCTTTGGAAAATAGTTTGGCAGTTTCTCAAGAAGTTAAACAGACAGTTACCACATGACCCAGATATTCCTCTCCTAGATGCATATCTAAGAGATTTGAAAACATCTGTTCGTACAAACACTTGTACATGAATGTTCATATCAGCCAAGCAAGCTTTCAGGTGCCTGCAGCCCTGGCCGACATCCTGACTGCATGCGACCTCATGAATGACTGTGAGTCTTTCCCAGATAAGTTGCTCTTGAATTCCTGACCCACAGAACAGCGAGATAACGAGTTGTGTGTTTGTTTTTTTTTAACGTAAAGCACAAAGTTCTGAAGTAATTTTTACACCATACACAACTAATACATCTCTGTGACAGAGAACACCTGGAGGTCCAGCTCCCACCTGATCATTGGAGAGCCCAGGCTCTTTCTACCTTGTGGCTCCACCATTTCCTACAGGCCCTTGGAGTTCCGGGAGATCTGCACTTGGCTGGAAGTCAGGGACATGAAAAGTGAGGTAGATCATACGAGGGAGGTTTTCAAAGGCTACACCTGGCAATGAAGAATAAAAAAAGAAAGCCCTAACCGGTTTGGCTCAGTGGATAGAGCGTCAGCCTGTAGACTGAAGTGTCCCAGGTTCAATTCCGGTCAAGAGCATGTACCTTGGTTGCAGGCACATCCTCAGTAGGGAGCGTGCAGGAGGCAGCTGATTTATGTTTCTCTCTCATCGATGTTTCTAACTCTCTATCCCTCTCCCTTTCTCTATGTAAAAAAAATCAATAAAATATATATTTAAAAAAGTAATAAAAGTGGGATGATGGCCGAAACCGGTTTGGCTTAGTGGTAGAGCGTCGGTCTGCGGACTGGAAGGTCCCAGGTTCGATTCCGGTCAAGGGCATATATTGTACATTGGTTGTGGGCACATCCCTGGTGGGGGGTGTGTAAGAGGCAGCTGGTTGATGTTTCTCTCTCACCGACGTTTCTAGCTCTCTATCTCTCTCCCTTCCTTCTCTCTGTAAAATATCAATAAAATATATTTTTTTTAAAAAGTGGGATGATGAAGTGACATTTTATTTTTTTATTTATTTATTTATTTTTTAAATATATTTTATTGATTTTGTACAGAGAGGAAGGGAGAGAGATAGAGAGTTAGAAACATCGATGAGAGAGAGTCATCGATCAGTTGCCTCTTGCACACCCCCTACTGGGGATATGCCCGCAACCAAGGTACATGCCTTTGACCGGAATCGAACCCGGGTCCCTTCAGTCCCCAAGCCGACGCTCTATCCATTGAGCTAAACCGGTCTCGGCTGAAGTGACATTTTAGATGACACCATAAGATGATGAGAGGGTAGGGTGGGTGGACTTGAGACAGGAATAGGCTTAGTCAGCGGGAAGACCCTCCGGCCTGAATGGAAAGTCCAGGTGTCTATTAGGAAGCGAAGAGGATCCCAGGGGACTGGAGCTTGGTGAGAGAGCTGGGAATGGCAGAAAATGAGCCTGAAGAGACGGGTGAGCCAGAGCCACTGGCCATAAAAACCGCCTCTTCATGACTTTGGGGTTACACTAGGGTCAGTGGAAAGATACCGCCGAGGGCTGAGCAGGAGACGGCTGAGCACATCTGCACTGGGAGATGCTATCCTTGGCCTCGGTCGCATGGGGGACTGAAGGAGGGAGGGAGTGCCGGTTGGAGCAAGAGGAACGGTCAGGAAGCTGATGCAGCGGCTCACGCGGGGATAAAGACAGCCTGCGCTGGGCTGGACAGGGTGGGTGATGGAGGTGCCGAAGGTGTGGAGGGCCAGAATTCAGTATTCGATTTAGCGTGGGGAGAGGGGAAGGGAGAAGCAGAGTGGCCCTGTGTGGAGGAAGATAAAATCTACATATATAAAAGGCTAAGTGACCAGCCAACTGGCCAACTGGCTGACTAGCCTGTAAGTATGACACGCACTGACCACCAGGGGGCAGACACTCAACATAGGAGCTGCGGAGAGACAGCAACTTTGCAGAGTGCCCTCTGCATTCCAGGAGGGACTCTCTGTCCCTCTCCCTTCCTCTCTGTAAAAAAATCAATAACATGTATTTTGAAAAATACATATTTGAAAAAGAAATTATTCTGTAAGATGGAGAATCCCAGAGATAGCAGGTTTGGAAGTAGCATGTTGAGTTCACTTTTTAAAATTATGACCTATGTGATACGTACAAAGTCATTGATGTCAATTATACATAAATAGTGGCATGAGTAATTAAATAAGCCCCCTCCGTTTGATAAACAGAATATTAACAATATCAGAATATTAACAATAAACAGAATATTAACAAAGTTTTCCTATCTCCTCCTCTCCATCACATCTCTCTGTCTCCCACCCCAAGATACCACACCCTAATTTTATATTTCTCAATTCATTACCTTACTTTTCTTTCTCTCATAAACTCGGTGGTTATTTGATTATAACTATGCTTATAAAAATGTGCCAGTTCAGAATGGAGAGGATTTTATATTTCCGTGCAAAACGGCACTGCAGAGAGAGCTGCCAACAGCTAGATCCCATTTCAACAAGTGGCTCAATACTCTGCCCAGCCACGGCCGCTCCTCCTGCCCTGAGCCACCTGCCCCACTGGTGTGACGTGCCCTTTGGCTCTGTCTGTCTCGCTGGGCGGGCGACATGCACTCTGGATTCACTGAGATGGTACAGCTTTTCTCCTCTAACGTGTTAAAGGGGTACATTGCATTAATTACATTTCTCATCTCTAACCTCGCACTTTTAGAACAAACCCCACGTGGGCAGTGTGTTACTTATTTTATACATTACTAGGTCCAGTTTTGCGATAATCTGTTTAGGTATTTATATCTACGTTTATGAGCCTCCAGTATTTCTCTCTCATTCAGTCCTTATTTTTTTTTAAATATATTTTTATTGATTTCAGAGAGGAAGGAGAGAGAGAGAGAGAAACATCAATGATGAGAGAGAATCATCAATTGACCACCTCCCACATGCTCCTCACTGGGGATGGGGCCACAACCCAGGCCTGTGCCCCTCACTGGAGTCGAACCTGGGACCCTTCAGTCCAAAGGATGATGCTCTATCCATTGAGCCAAACCAGCTAGGGCTTTCATTCCTGTTATTGTTAATTTGTGCCTTCTTTTTTTAAAAAAACAATATATTTTATTGATTTTTTTAACTTCTTTTTTAAAAATATATTTTACTGATTTTTTACAGAGAAGAAGGGAGAGGGATAGAGAGTTAGAAACATCCATCAGCTGCCTCCTACACAACCCCCACTAGGAATGTGCCCGCAACCAAGGTGTATACCCTTGACCAGAATCAAACCTAGGACCCTTCAGTCCACAGGCTGACGCTCTATCCACTGAGCCAAACCAGTTTTGGCCAAAATATTTCTTTCTTTTTTTTCTTTTTTTCTTTTTTTCAATATTTTATTGATTTTGTACAGAGAGGAAAGGAGAGAGATAGTTAGAAACATCGATGAGAAAGAGTCATCGACCAGCTGCCTCTTGCACACCCCCTACTGGGAATATGCCCGCAACCAAGGTACATGCTCTTGACCGGAATCGAACCCAGGACCTTTCAGTCCCCAAGCCGACGCTCTATCCATTGAGCCAAACCGGTTTTGGCCAAAATATTTCTTAATGCTAACATCTTACACAACCATAAGACAGTTGTAAAACCAGGAAATTAGCATTGCTATAATACTGTTAGCTAATCTACAGACCTTATTTTGACTCCAATGGTCCCACTAACGTTTATTTCCTGGTCCAGGATCCAATGTAAGAATTCCAATGTGACTGCTATATTAGTCATTCACTGTTGTGTCACAAATACCCTAAAACTTGGAAGCTTAACACAACAAACATTTATTATCTCGTCGTTTCTGTGGGTCAGGAATCCGGCGCTGCTTCGCTGGGTAGATCTTGCTCAGGGTCCCTGGTGAGGTTGCATTCATGATGTCAGCTAGGCCTGGGGTCATCTGATCCCTTAAAACCGGGGAATCTGCTTGCATGGTGACATAACGGCAGGGGGCCTCCGTCCCTCCCCAAAGGGCCTCCCCAGTTGGTTAGAATATCATCCAAATACCGAGGTTTCAGGTTCAATCCCTGGTCAGGGCGCATACAAGAATGAACCAATGAGCGCATAAATGAGCGGAACAGCAAGTCGATGTCTCTTTCTCCCTCATTCCCTCTCTTCCTTTCCTTCCTCTCTTTCTCTAAAATAAATAAATAAAAATTACAAAGAAATTCTTTTAAAAAAGACAAGAAAAGAAAACAGAAGGCAGCAGGAGGGGCTGGGGGAGTCAGTGCTTCAGGGGCAGGAAATCCAGTTTTGCAAGATGCAGAGTTCTGGAGATGAATGATGGCTGTTGATTTCACAATAGGAATGTTCTTAAAACCAATAAACTTAAACACCACTAAGGCAGTAACTTTTTTTTTTTTTTTTTTTTAAATATATGTTATTGATTTTGTACAGAGAGGGAGAGAGATAGAAAGCTAGAAACATCGATGAGAGAGAGTCATCAATCAGCTGCCTCTTGCACACCCCCCACTGGGGATATGCCCGCAACCAAAGTACATGCCCTTGACCGGAATCGAACCCGGGTCCCTTCAGTCCCCAGGCCGACGCTCAATCCATTGAGCCAAACCAGTCTCGGCAAGGCAGTAACTTTTATTATGTATATTTTACCGCGTGCGCGCGCGCGCGCGCGCGCACACACACACACACACACACACACACACACACATAGTCACCTGTCAAATGTGGAAAGTAACGGAGGAGCTGATTGTAGGCAGGGCTGTGGACAGTGAAGGAGCCAGTGAAGACGTGAAGCCCAAAGGGCCTGATGCTGGTGCCTGAGGGGGGAGGGGGGGGGATAGGAGAGGGGTGGGCAGGGCAGCAGTAGCTTAGAGATTTTGTTTTTTAATCCTCACTGAGATATTTTTTCAGTTGATTTCCAGAGAGAATGGGAGGGGAAGAGGGGAGAGAGAGAGAGAGAGAGAGAGAGAGAGAGAGAGAGAGAAACATCGATTGGCTGCCTCCCACACTCGGCCCTATCAGGGCTGGGGAACCTGTGCCCTTGACCGAACTCGAACCCGCGACCCTTCAATCCGGGGCAGAAGCTCTAACCATGGAGCAACAGGCCAGGGTGGCTCAGTGGTTTGGGGTAAAGGCTTCCTCTAGCAACTCTGCGCCATCGGTCAGTCTCTCCCGCCCGCCCACCCGCCCTCCAAGGAGCGTGGGAAGGGGACGGAGCCTCTTGGGAGTCTCACGCCAGGATTGCCTCCTCTCTGGCTCCCAGGTTTCGGGATTCCCGGATCTGAAGAAAACACAGGCGACCCTGCCCCGTGACCCTGCCCCAGCGAGGCACCGTCGGGAATTTTAACGCACAGGCCAGCCATGCCTCACCCTGCACCTGCTCTTACTCCCCCCTCTTCGCAGGTGAGGAGGCTCTGAGGATGGGAATCTCGGGCAGCTGGGGAGGAGGCGGGGGCTGGTTAACTCCTGGTGGAGGGAGGGAGGGAGGCAGGCAGGTAGGTGGGGGGCTGGCCCGGCCCGCGCCCAGGAAGGGGCGGGCTGCAGCGAGCTGTGGGCGGCAGCCTGAGGCTTTATAAGCGCAGGGGCTGCAGGCTGCTGGCTGCGCTGTAGGTCAGCCCTGAGCTCAGGTGAGGCTCTGGAGAGCAGGGAGGCTGGGCCGCGTGTGGGGTCCTGGGGGGAGGGCCCCAGGCTGGCCACGGGCGGTGGGCGGCACCTTCTCCAGGCTGCGTCTCTCTCCAGAACTTGACAGGTGTGAGGTGGTCCC
Source organism: Pipistrellus kuhlii (assembly GCF_014108245.1). Classification (NCBI taxonomy): domain Eukaryota; kingdom Metazoa; phylum Chordata; class Mammalia; order Chiroptera; family Vespertilionidae; genus Pipistrellus; species Pipistrellus kuhlii. Next base: position 110,171 of record NW_023425415.1, on the reverse strand, counting down.
AACTCAACTTGCTTACACCCAGGCATGTGTGTGACACCCTCCCCTGGGCCTCAGGCTGCTGTGAGATAAGGGGTCAGGGGGTCCGTGGTTTGCCACTGGTGCACAAGAGAGGGGGTTAGGCGTTGGGGGAGCATGGGGAGCCATCGCACTCCGGTTTGGGGGGTCAGGCTGGCTCCACTGTTAGGTGGCCGTGAATCTTCACACTTGTTTCCATGTTTGCAAAGTGGGTCCCAGCTCCGTCTGCCTACGGGGCGGAGCAAGGCGATGCCCTCACCGCACTGAGCACAGCTCCTGGCACTCAGTCCCTCAGTGCTGCCCGCTGCTCCTCCCTGGCCCAGCCTGGAGGGGCCGGGGGCTGCGGCCTCCCGGATCTCTGCTCTTTCCTGACCTCCCCACCCTATGGGCTCCCCTGTTTCCTTCTCTTCTGAGCCCCAAGTCTGCATCTTCACCCTCCACCTCGGGGGCCTCTCTGAGACCAGCCTCACCAGGCCCTTGACTTGCTGGGGGCGAGGAAAGCTGCTAAGTCCCGGGCTCCTTTCTCTGCAGGTCACCCCCCCCCGCCCCGCCCCCGCCCCGCCCCCTATGAGATGAGCAAAGCCCCAGCCGCTGCCCATGAGCTTGCCATCCAGGTGAAGCTGTGGGGCTGGAGCTGCCAGGATGGGGGCAGCGGGCCTCTCCCTGCCCGCCAGCACCTGGAGCTGCGGGCCTTCCTCCGCCTCCTGGGTGAGCTGAGGGGTGAGGGCTGGGGGCTGGCATGGGAGGGTCCAAGCTGGAGACAGACAGGAGAGGTGGCTCTCACCGCCCCTCCCTTCCCAGGGGGCCCCGGTTTGGCAGGTGGTTCCGTGGAGTCTGAGGCTTTGGAGCTTCATAACACTTTTTCAAAAAATATATTTTATTGATTTTTTTACAGAGAGGAAGAGAGAGGGATAGAGAGTTAGAAACATCGATGAGAAAGAATCATCGATCAGCTGCCTCCTGCACACCCCCCACCGGGGATGTGCCCACAACCAAGGTACATGCCCTTGACCGGAATCGAACCCGGGACCCTTCAGTCCGCAGGCCGACGCTCCATCCACTGAGCCACACCGGTTGGGGCTTCAGCCACTTTTGTCTGGTGGGAGGTGGGTGGTAACCCCGCCTGCCGGTTCCTCCTCTCCCCGCAGAGCACAGCTTCCTTCAGGAGTTCCTCGCCAGAGACCCCTGTTTCCAGATTTCGGACAAGGTGAGGGGCCCCGGGGGAGGCTGACGTGGCGGGGATCGTGTGCTGCTGTTCCCGGGGTGCCCTGGTCTGGAGGACCGCCTGCTTCTCCAGCCCAGGTCTCTGCAGACCCCGCCCCGCATGCAACCCCAGTTTCTCTGGCCCCCACAGAACCTCCTGGGGTGCACACAGGCCCCTGTGCCCGGGCCCTCCCTGACCCCTCCCCCTGCTGTGCCCGCAGTACCTGCTGGCCATGGTGCTGGTCTACTTCCGGCGCGCCAACCTGGAGCTCAGCGAGTACACCTGCAGCAACCTGTTCTTGGCACTGTGAGCGCCCGGCGGGGCGGGGGCCTCTGCCCGCCTCCTCGGTGTAGGGTGGGCAGGCAGGTGCTCATACCCCTGCCCCCCCCCCCCCCCCCGAGACCAGGTACCTTGCGAACGACATGGAGGAGGACCTGGAGGAGGCCAAGTGCATGATTTTCCCCTGGGCCCTGGGCGAGGGCTGGCACGACCAGGTGGCAGACTTCCTGCGCCAGAGGGACAAGCTGTGGGCCAGGATGGGCTTCCGGGCCTTAGTGAGCCGCCGGCACTGTGAGAGGGTGAGGCCCTGGGGCATCCTGGGGTGGGAAAAGAGGCTGGGCCCCCCCCCCCCCCCCCCATTTACCGTGTTCTCGCCTCTGCCAGGTCATGGCCACAGAGCCGTCCCACTGGGCCTGGGCCCGGGCGCGGGGCGCCCACCACGGCCGGGCTCACCGGAGCTACTCCCGGGCGGGGATCACCCTCCCCCGCGCCCCCGGCTTCTCCCCGCCCAGCTGCTCCCTCTGCGGCTCGCCCTCCCTCCACCGCCACTACTGCCGCCCGCCCGGCCCCTCGCCCGTCTTCCCCCAGAGCCCTTCCCCCAGCCCCGAGGAGTGCGGCTCCCCCCCCCAGGCCTGTCTCTCAGGGGCTGAAGACCCCTGGGCCGGAGGCTTCCTCGTGGTCCTGCCCTCCCAGCTGCTCCTGGAGCCGGGCACCTACTCCTTCCACAGTGAGTTGCGGGCAGGAGCTGGGTGGGCGCGGGCGCCTGGGAGACAGAACGAGCGAAAGGGCCCAGAAGGCGGGTCTGGGTGCAGGTCCCAGCTCTGCCAGCTCCAGGCTGTGTGAGCTGGGAGCTTCCGCTCTGAGCCTCTCTCCCTCCTTCCCCAGTCCTCCTGGAGCCGCTGCCAGTGCCCTAGGCGCCGACGGACAGATGGACGGGCGGACACGCTCGCAGGGTGGAGAGCAGCTGGCCTGCCTGCCCTGTGGCCCCGGTGCCCCTGTCTCGTTGACCTCAGGCTGGCAGTGCTGCCCAAGCCCCCTGCCCCTCCTCCCGACCTGCAACTTGCACCCCCTCTGACTCTGCCCCCTCTAATAAACTCATGCCCACTATGCTTAGGCCTGGCTCCGTGGCCCAGGGCGGGGGAGGGAGGGAGGAAGGGCGGGCATGGGGAGAGAAGCCTCTGGCAGGTTCAGATCTGAGACCCATGAGCACAAGTCTGTCATCGCTCTTCTCCTTCCCGTTGGTGGCGGGCATCCTGAGCCTCAGTTTCCCATCTCTGCCCCCTCCCCCCCATGAGAGATGAGGTCTGCCGTGTGGACCGCACTGGCTGAGATGAGGTGTGCATAGCCCTGGGCAGACGGCCTGGGGCCACTGCACACACAATAGCTCAAATGAGCGCTGGCTGGTTTGGCTCAGTGGATAGAGGGTTGGCCTGTGAACTGAGGGATCCCAGGTTCGATTCCCGTCAAGGGCACAAGCTGGGTTGTGGGCTCGATCCCCAGTGGGAGGTGTGCAGGAGGCAGACAATCAACATTTCTATCTCACTTCCTCTCTCTGAAATCAATAGAAAACGTATCTTCAAAACCCACAAAAACACTATGGCTTGCAGTTAGTTTAAAAAGAAAAGAAGGAAAAGAAAAGCAAGCCGGAGTCTGCAGACATTAGAAGCCAAGACGAGGACTACAGTCGTTTTACTTTTCAAACAGGTGATATAGTCATTTGAATTTCGTTCATTTTGAATTTTGAACCAAAAGTCACCTCCTATTCCTGACACCTAGCCACCTGGTTAGGGGCAATGACATACAGAACCAAATGCAGTATAATAAAAGTGCATATTCCGGTATTTGGTCTTTGTCCCTGGTTCCTTAGAATTTCCTGAGTCATAGGAGTAGGGCCGTCCCCTTTGGACCACACCTGAGTTAGTTTATGCTGATGAGTGGCTTAGCTCAATAGAGGGTGTGGGAACTTCCAAACACCCCCTCCCCCATCTCCAGCAGGGGCCGGGCCTGGAGAGTGTCTGGGTTGGTGAACACAGGTGTGCGGGGAGGGGGCTTGCCTGGAGAGGCATGGAAGCTCTGTACCCCTCCCCCACACTGAAACCGGACCACCATGGGGCCCGGCTGCCCGTCATACTGCAGCCATTTAAGCAGACAGGTTTGAATCCATATGTGAGCTTTTAGCTGAAACCGGTTTGGCTCAGTGGATAGAGCCTCGGCCTGCCGACTGAAGGTCCCAGGTTCGATTCCGGTCAAGGGCATGTGCCTTGGTTGTGGGCACGTCTCCTGTGGGGGGTGTAGGAGGCAGCTGGTCGATGTTTCTCATCAATGTTCCTAACTCCCTTTCTGTAAAAATAAAATATATATTTTTAAAAAATATATATGGGCATTTATTCCAATAATGTTGGCAGCATGGAGAGCAGCAGGTCATCCACAAACCTCCCGCCCCCCCCCCCCCCCCCCCCCCCCCCCGTAAGCCAGCTGCTTATATGGTTTAGGACAAAGATGACACGGGGGAGTAGGCTGGTGTGGCTCAGTGGTTGAGCATCAATTTATCAACCAGATCATCATGGTCAGGGCAGATGGCAGGCTCGACCTCCAGTAGGGGGCGTGCCAGAGGCAGCCACTTGATGATTCTCATTGATATTTCTATCCCTCTCCCTTCCCCTCTGAAGTCAATAACATCTTTTTTAATGACAGAAGAAGAGGGGGAGGGAGGGAGGGGGGCAAAAAAAATCATTAAAATATGTAAAAATAAATAAATAAATTAAAAAAAAAAATGACAGAAGAAGAAAAAATGACAGGAAGAAAGGTGATAATTTTTTAATGGATATAATGGTTACAGATGACAGGCAGTGGGGGCTGAGGTGGGACTCCACTATTTGGGCAACAAGGTGGTTAATCTTTCCACGGTCACAGGCATCTGGGACCACATTCCAAGGCTGACTCCCAAGTCCCAGGGCATACAACACCCAGCCAGGCTAGAATGTGCTTTCCGTGGGATTAATATTTCTTATAACCAACACTCCCCAATATTCTATTTCTGCCCCTAGCAAGTCCTTGTCCACGCATCTCTCCTATTTGGCTGTTCCTGAGCTGTATCCATTTTAATAAACTGGTAATAGTCAGTAAAGCACTTTCCTGCATTTTGTGAGCCTAAGTACTAAAGTATCAAACTTGAGGAGGGGGTGATGGCACCCTCACATTTGTAGTTAGCCAGACAAGAGTGGGGGTCAGCCGAAACCGGTTTGGCTCAATAGCTAGAGCGTCGGCTTGGGGACTGAAGGGTCCTGGGTTCGATTCGGTCAAGAGCATGTACCTTGGTTGCGAGCACATCCCCAGTAGGGGGTGTGCAAGAGGCAGCTGATCAATGACTCTCTCTCATCGATGTTTCTAACTATCTTTCTCCCTTCCTCTCTGTACAAAATCAATAAAAATATATTTTTTAAAAAAGAGTGGGGTTCGCCTGGGCATCCCCTTTGTGGCTGGCATGGTGAGGGGCTGAGTCCTTACACTACGAATTCTGGGCAGTTAATGTCAGGGCTGAACTGAACTGTGGGCTCCTGGTTGGTGTGGGGAATTGGTGAGGGAAAACCACAGTGTTTGGTAAGTGGGAAGAAACACACATTTAGTGTGAGAAGTGGTGTCAGAAAAGAGACACCACACCAAACACGCGTTTATGTCCCACCTCCTTTAAAAACCGAAAACCAGCTGAGTCACGCTGGCCTGGGTTTGCTGGACAGATTTTTTTTATTTGTTAAATATATTGTATTGAGTTTTTACAGAGAGGAAGGGAGAGGGATAGAGAGTTAGAAACATCAATGAGAGAATCATCAATCAGCTGCCTCTTGCACACTCCCTACTGGGGATGTGCCCGCAACCAAGGTATATGCCCTTGACCGGAATCGAACCTGGGACCTTCAGTTTGCAGGCCGATGCTCTATCCACTGAGCCAAACCGGTTAGGGCCCTGTGAATGTGTTTTTTTTCTTTTTTAAGTAAATCTATACCACCTGCTTTTAGGGGGAGAATTGCTCAGTAAGTAGAAAGCATTCCCATTTACCCCCTCTCCCTCTGACAGTTTCTTCTGTTACATCTTGCATTACTGTGGCGCATTTGTTACAACTGCTGAACCAGTACTGATACATTATTATTCACCAAAGCCCACAGTGCACATTAGGACTCCGTGTTGTACATCAGAGGGTTTGACAAATGCATAATGTCATGTATCCACCTTCCCAGTCTCACAAAGAATAGTTTCACCGCCTACAAATACCCTGTGCTCCCCTATTCATCCCTCCTCCCCCCTGAACTCCTGGCAACCACTCATCTTTATTTTTTTTTTAATCCTCACCTGAGAACCCCCATTTAATGATAATTAGAGAGGGGGAAGAGAGAAACACCCCTGTGAGAGAGACATTAATTGGCTGTCTCCCGTAAACACCTGACCTGGGATCAAACCGCAACTCAGACACGTGCCCTGAAGGGAGTCACACGGCTGCAGGAACCATGAACTGAGCCACACCGGCCGGAGTGCCGCCTCCTTCTTCTCTCAGTTTGCATTTCCCGGTGAATAATGAGTTGGGCAATTTTTCATGGCTTATTTGACATTCATATATCTTCTTGAGTGAGATGTCTGTTCAAATCTTTTGCCCATTTTTATTGAATTATTATTATTTTGTTAATTTTCACCCGAGGATATTTTCCCATTGATTCTTTATATATATATTATTGATTTTCTACAGAGAGGAAGAGAGAGGAATAAAGAGTTAGAAACATCAATGAGAGAGAAACATCGATCAGCTGCCCCCTGCCCACAACCAAGGTACATGTCCTTGACCAGAATCGAACCCGGGACCCTTCAGTCTGCAGGCCTACGCTCTATCCACTGAGCCAAACCGGTTTTGGCTTCCCATTGGTTCTTAGAGAGAATGGAAGGGAGGGAGAGACACATTGGTTGGCTGCCTCCTGCATGCGCCCTGACCAGGGCTAGGGATCCAGCCTGCGACCTCGGGACCCTTCAGTCCACAGGCGGCTGCTCTGACCACTGAGAAAACTGGCTAGGGTTGTTGAGTTATTTTGAAGTGGTAAAAGTTATTTATATGTTCTAAATACAAGCCCTCGTAATTTTGACAATTATTTTCCCTTCATTTGTGGCTGTTTCATAATAGTACCTTCTAAAGAACAAAAGTGTGTTTTGATGAATCAAACCTTTTTTCTTTTATTGTTTGTGCTTTATGTACATATTCATGAAATCTTTGCCAAACTGAAGACCAGTAAGGTATTTCCTAAGCTTTCTTCTAGAAGTTTCATAGTTTACATGTAGTTGTATAATCCAGTGAGTTGAAGTTTGATGTGATGCATCTTAATCATCAAGTTTTGGTTTTTTTAATATATTTTATTGATTTTTTACAGAGGAAGAGAGAGGGATAGAGAGTCAGAAACAACAACAAGAGAGAAACATCGACCAGCTGCCTCTTGCACACCCCCTACTGGGGATGTGCCCGCAACCAAGGTACATGTCCCTGACCGGAATCGAACCCGGGACCTTTCAGTCCACAGGCCGACGCTCTATCCATTGAGCCAAACTGGTTTTGGCTAAGTCATCAAGTTTATCTGCTTCTCTCTTATGCCCATCACCTCCCTGGTTTGAAACTCGTCTCTTTCCTGGTGTTTCAAACCTTTCTGGCCCACCTAGCTCCCTCCCAAGCTTCCTCCTCCTGCGTTTGTACAAATCTGAGCTCCAGGAAAATAAAATCTAAATCCTGTGGCCTACCCGGCCCTGTCACAGCCTTCCCTTCCCTTCTCTCTGCTCCAGCCACGCTAAGCACATCCCATCTCTCCCTGTGCCAGCCATCTCCCCGCGCCCGCCCCCCATTCTCCTCCCAGTGAACTATGGGTAATACCCGAGGCCATGGTCTGCACCCTCCTGTGCCCAGGTCAACACGGTGGGGACACACAGGCTGAGCCCGAGGGCTTTGGCGGGAGTGTGACCTTTGGCCCCTGCCCAGAGCATCCTTCCTCTCCAAGGTCCCTGTCCCTGGGAAGTGACCACAAGGCGCGGGACATTCCCCTCGTTGGCCTGAGCTCCCTGGGCTCCGCCCCTGTGCACCTGCTGCTTCCGGCCAGGCTCCCTCCAGCACCTCCCTACCTGGCCAACCCCTAGACTCCGGGGCGTCTCCCCCAACCGGGACCAGCGGAGCCCCTCCCCCGCCGGGCCTGCGGGCTGAGTCACCGCCGGACACACAGGGGCTGGATGGACACACAGGGGCTGCCGCTGACTCACAGGTGCGGGAGCTCAGGCCACACCTGCCGGGCTGCGGCCCCTCCCTGCAACCGGAGTGACCTTCTAGGTCGGAGGCATTGCTCTTCGCCTTCCTGGGTCCCCAAATGCTGGGGAGCTCTGCACTGCCCCCCGCCCCCCATGCTGTGCGCACCCACAGGCGCTGCAGCCCCCCATGCTCTGTGCGCACCCACAGGCCCTGCAGCCCCCCCATGCTCTGTGCGCACCCACAGGCCCTGCAGCTCCCCCATGCTCTGTGTGCACCCACAGGCGCTGCCGCCCCCCCCCCATGCTCTGTGCGCACCCACGGCGCTGCAGCCCCCCATGCTCTGTGCGCACCCACAGGCGCTGCAGCCCTGGGCCGGGCCCTCGGCCGGGCGGGACCTGCACCGGGCGCCCCAGGAGGTGGGCGAGGTCCACGGGGAAAGCGCCTGGGCCACCTCCCGAGCACCCCGGGGCGGTACCCCCCCCCCCCCCAGGACGAAGGGGAGCGGGCTCCCCACCATCGCTCACCCCGTCCCGTTCGCCCCGCGAACCGGGCAGCCGAGGCGCCGGGAGGACTCACCCAGGTCACGCCGCTCGCTGCGGCCCGGGGACCCCGCGCTGAGCCCGCGGGCGGGGCGGGGCGGAAGCGGCTGCCGAGAACCGATCGGGGCCCCGATCGCCCCGCACGGCCCGCCCCCCGCCGCCCCCGCGGCCCCGCAGCCCCGGCCGGACCACGTGGCGGGTGCGGCCCGGAGGCGCCGCCGGGCCGGGCGCCCGGGACCGGGAATGCCCCCGGGCCGCCGGGAGCGGCCGCAGCAGCTGCTCCGGTTAAAAATACCGCCGCCCCGCCCCGCCCTTCGCCCGCGGCTCCCGCCGCCCCGCCTCCCCGATCGCCCGGAGTCCCGGCGACCGCGGCGCGGAGATAAGGCGGGAGGGGCCGGCCGGGCCGGGCGGGAGGAGGCGGGGCGGCCGGGGCGCAGGGCGGAGGCCGGGCCGGGGGCGGGGGCGGCGGAGCTCTTCCTGGTTGGGCCCAGCCCGCAGCTGCCCCGGGAGCCGGCCGCGGGCACCGCCGACCCCGCTCCGCTCCAGGTGAGGAGCCGGGCGAGGGGCTGCCCGGCGAGGGGCTGCCCGGCCCGGCCGAGCGCACAGCCCGGCGCCCGCGCCCGCCGCCGCCGCCCGCCGGGCCGGGCCGGGCTGGAGGCCGGCGGTCAGGGCGGAGGGTCCGGGCTGGAGGCCGGCGGTCAGGGCGGAGGGTCCGGGCTGGAGGCCGGCGGTCTGGGCGCACGGTCCAGGCGGAGGGTCCGGGCTGGAGGCCGGCGGTCAGGGCGGAGGGTCCGGGCGGAGGGTCCGGGCTGGAGGCCGGCGGTCAGGGCGGAGGGTCCGGGCGGAGGGTCCGGGCTGGAGGCCGGCGGTCAGGGCGGAGGGTCCGGGCGGGGGGCCAGGGGCGGACCCCCCACACCCCTCGGCCTGTCCGGGGCCCGGGACCCAGCCGGCGGCACGGTCGCCCTCCGGCGGGCAGGGGTGCGGGGCCCGTGGTGGCGGGGTTTGCAGCCACCGGGGCAGAGGCCTCTCCGGGGTCGCCCTCCCCGGGCCGGAGGCGCACGGGCCGGCGGGCGGCGGGCTGGGCTCCGCAGAACCGGGACAATGGGAACGGGCTGGGGAGAGGGTGGCGGCCCCGCGGGGAGGGGGGCGGCGAGGGCGTGGCCCGCACCCGGGCCAGGACTCCTCCCGGCGGGCGCAGGAGGAAGTGGCTGGTCCCGCGTTCCCGGAGGGTGGCCCCGGGGTGCTGTGGGTGACCCCGGGTGTGGATGACCACGGGGTGGGTGACCCCGGGGCGGGAGGGTGACCCCTGGGTGGGGTGGGGAGGGCGGTGGGCCGGCACAGGCAGGGCCCCGCCGGGGTCAGGGCGGCCCGGGTGCTGAGAGGCCGGCCTGGTCTGCCCGCAGGATGGCGGAGGAGCTCATCACCCCCGTGTACTGCACCGGGGTGTCGGCCCAGGTGCAGAAGCTGCGGGCCAAGGAGCTGGGCCTGGGCCGCCACGAGAACGCCATCAAGTACCTGGGCCAGGACTACGAGCAGCTGCGGGCGCGCTGCCTGCAGAGCGGGGCCCTCTTCCGCGACGACGCCTTCCCGCCCGTCACCCAGAGCCTGGGCTACAAGGACCTGGGCCCCAACTCCTCCAAGACCTACGGCATCAAGTGGAAGCGCCCCACGGTGAGGCGGGCACCCCATCGGAGGGAGGGAGGGGCGGGGCCCGGGCCGTGGGGGGTGGGCCGGGGGCTGGGCCGGGGGCTGGGCTCCGGCCTCTGGGAGACAGGCTCCGGTGTCTCGCAGGAGCTGCTCTCGAACCCCCAGTTCATCGTGGACGGAGCCACCCGCACGGACATCTGCCAGGGCGCGCTGGGTAGGCCTAGCGGGTTCCGGGCGTTTTCCCCAGGGAGCTCCCTCTGCCCGCTCCTTCTGGCTCTGCCCCAGCTCCTCCGGCAGGCTCAGACAGGCCCTGCTGCCGGGCCTGGGCTGGTTCTCCCGGATTCCTGGGGCTTTTCCGCCAGCGGAGGGCTAGGCCACCCCGGGGACCCCGGTCCTCCCCAGCATGGGCGAGCAGGGGCACCGCCAGGGGCAATGCCAGGGGCAGCGCCAGGGGCAGGTTGGCAGAGCAGGGCTGATGGGCGTCTCCCGACAGGGGACTGCTGGCTCCTGGCTGCCATCGCCTCTCTCACCCTCAATGACACCCTCCTGCACCGCGTGGTCCCGCACGGCCAGAGCTTTCAGGATGGCTACGCCGGCATCTTCCACTTCCAGGTGAGGGCCGGGGAGGGGGGCAGGCACCGAGGGGGAACAGGTGACCTCAGCAGACCGGAGCGAGGTGGCCCAGAGCCACACCCTGCAGGGCCCGCCTCCCTGGGGAGGTGTGTGGCCTCTCGGCCATCGCCGGCAGCGGGGGGCGGCGGGCAGGTATCCGCTGGCAGTGTTCCTGCGTGGCCGTGCGTGTCGAGAAGAAAGTGCCGGAAGAGGAGAAAGAACTCTGTGTTACCTCCTGTGGGGCAAATCCTTTTTCCTCCCAGCTCTCAGTTTCCCCATCTAAACAGATCAATGTTCTGGGTGAAGACAGACCGGCCCCCTCACCCCGCCCCCACCCCAGCTCCTCCGGGACTTGGGCAGCTCTAGCCTCAGCCGGGGCCAGCCCAGCAGAAAGAACAGCTCGGGGCTGAGCCTCTTTGAGCCAGATTTTCGTGACGGTTGGTTGCTCACCAAGTCCATTTTTCAAGGCGAAGATTAATGAATTCTTAATGAGCTGGTGTCGGGAGAGACATCACCCCCCCCCCAGCAGCCCTGGAGGAAACCCTCGGGCCCTGTGGCCCCAGCCCTGCCCTGGGAATCCTCCTTCTGCCCAGCGGGAGCCCCTCACTGTGCCCCCTCGCCCTCCGTGGTCCCAGGAGACCGCCTTCAGCAGCGGTCGCCGGCCTTCCGGACCTCGGGGACCACTGGATCCCAGCGGCCATGCACGCTGGCCAAGTGCCACACCTGCCCGGGCTGTCCAGGGGCTCGGCCTCCCCACCCCTCTCCCGCCCCCTTCCCTCACTCTTCCCATCTGCTCCTCCCCACCTCTTTCCGCCAGTCCAACAGCCACCACCCCCTGTGCTACTTGGGTGCCCGGCTCCCCTCCCCCGGGGCTCCCCTCCCCCGGGGCTCCCCTCCCCCGGGGCTCCCCTCCCCCAGGGCTCCCCTCCCCCAAGGTCCCACACCTTCCTGCTCAGCCGCCTGGGCAGCTTCTGGCCCCGACAACCTGACCCCTCCCTTCTGGGCACCGGCCTCTGGCACCTGGGAAGCCAGCCCCGGATTGCAGGCCCCGCCCGTCCTGTGGTGAAGGGCCTGGTGCTACATTGCGGTCCACACCCTGCATGTGTGTCCCCCCCCCCCACCCGGGCCCAGAATGCGGAGGGGACCGGTGGGGACTGCGCCCTACAGGGGCTAGTTCCCCAGAGCCGGTGTGTGTGCGTGTATGTATGTATGTGTGCATGCGTGTGTGTGTGTGTGTGTGTGTATATGTGTGCATGCGCATGCGTGTGTGTGTGTGTGTGTGTGTGTGTGTGTGTCTTCCAGCCTCTCACACCTTCGGGGACACCAGTGCCGCTCTTGTGGGGCCGCTTTACCTTCGAGGCTAGTTTTCGCATGAGGAAGGCACCGCGGCCCCCTGGCACGGACAGGGAAACGGGCGCCCAGGGCATGACTGGCTCTGGGACCGGTGACCTTGTGAGCGGCCTCACCGCGCCCCCCCCCCCCCCCCACACACAGCTGTGGCAGTTCGGGGGGTGGGTGGTTGAGGCCTCACCGCACCCCCCCCCCCAGCTGTGGCAGTTCGGGGGGTGGGTGGCTGAGGCCTCACCGCGCCCCCCCCCACAGCTGTGGCAGTTCGGGGAGTGGGTGGACGTGGTGGTGGACGACCTGCTGCCCACCAAGGACGGGAAGCTGGTGTTCGTGCACTCGGCCCAGGGCAACGAGTTCTGGAGCGCGCTGCTGGAGAAGGCCTACGCCAAGTGAGTGGCCGGGGGCGGGCCCGGGGGCAGGGGGAGCCGGGCCCGGGGGCGGGGGGGGGGGGGGGGAGCCGGGCCCGGGGGCGGGGCGGGGGGAGGGAGCTGGGCCCCGGGGGCGGGGCGGGGGGAGGGAGCCGGGTCCCGGGGGCGGGGCGGGGGGGGGGGAGCCAGGCCCGGGGGCCGGGGCCTCGCGCCGGCCGCAGCACTGACGGGCCGCCCGCAGGGTGAACGGCAGCTACGAGGCCCTGTCCGGGGGCAGCACCTCCGAGGGCTTCGAGGACTTCACGGGCGGCGTCACCGAGTGGTACGAGCTGCGCAAGGCGCCCAGCGACCTCTACCAGATCATCATCAAGGCCCTGGAGCGGGGCTCGCTGCTGGGCTGCTCCATCGACGTGAGTGCCGGGGGCTCTGTGTGCACCGGGCGGCCAGCTCTGCCGGGAGCAGTGTCGGGGGCCCACCCCACCCCTGGCGGCATTGGGGGGACACTGGGCAGCCCCTTGTAGGGCAGCCTCTGCACTTGGAGGTGTTGGGCCAGGGGTCCTGCCCGCCGCTCCGTCCCACAGGGGCGTGTCCGGGCCCTCGTGCTGGGGTCCCCTCTGCCTGGGGGAGGGGTGTGACCGGGTCCCTGGAACCTCGCCCCTGACCGGGGCACGTGACTCTCAGATCTCCAGCGTCCTGGACATGGAGGCCGTCACCTTCAAGAAGCTGGTGAAGGGCCACGCCTACTCCGTGACGGGGGCCAAGCAGGTACCGGGGCTCCCCACTGGGGGCTGCCCGCGCCTGAGCCTGCCCTGGCCCCTCGGGCCTGCGGCCGGGGCTGTGGGAGGGGCCGGCTCTCCTGTCGGAGCCCCTTCGTGGCCTCCTGGGGGCTCCGTCCTGGGGGGGTGCCCTGGCCCGCCCCCGTTGCCGGTGGTTTGCGTCCGGAACGGGGTGACGGGGGAGGCGCTGTGGTCGTGCCCAGGCGCTGATGGGCGCTCTGGGCACCAGGTGAACTACATGGGCCAGATGGTGAACCTGATCCGGATGCGGAACCCCTGGGGCGAGGTGGAGTGGACTGGAGCCTGGAGTGACGGGTGAGGGCCGGGCACCGGCTGGGAGGCTGCTCAGGGTGCTGCCGGCCTGGGGCGGGCTCAGGATGGAGCAGAGGGGCCCTGGGCGCCTGGGCCCGGCCTGCGAGCCTCGTCTGGCCACCCCTGGACCCGGGGTCTTGGGGCCTGACCTTGACCGTGACCTGGGCTGGGGGAGGACAGGCCCCAGGGACAGAGGCCCTTCTCCCCGCAGCTCCTCAGAGTGGAACAACGTGGACCCTTACGAGCGGGAGCAGCTCCGCATCAAGATGGAGGACGGGGAGTTCTGGTGAGCAGCTGCCCCCCCCCCCCCCCCGGGACCCCGGCGGGGGGGGCCCCTCCCGCCCTGCCCGCGCCTGCCGCCTCCCCGGGTCCTGGCCACTGAGCTCACCCCGCACCCCCGCCCGCACCCGCGCCTGCCGCCTCCCCGGGTCCTGGCCACTGAGCTCACCCCGCACCCCCGCCCGCACCCCCGCCCGCACCCTCGCCTGCCGCACCCCTGGGTCCTGGCCGCTGAGCTCACCCCGCACCCTCGCCCGCACCCTCGCCTGCCGCCTCCCCGGGTCCTGGCCGCCGGGCTCACCCCGCACCCCCGCCCAGGATGTCCTTCCGGGACTTCATGCGCGAGTTCACCCGCCTGGAGATCTGCAACCTGACGCCCGACGCCCTCAAGAGCCGGCGCTTCCGCAAGTGGAACACCACCCTGTACGACGGCACCTGGCGGCGGGGCAGCACGGCGGGCGGCTGCCGCAACTACCCAGGTGCCCGTCGCTGCCCCCGGCGGGAAGGCCCGGCGGCCGCTGCCCTCCGTTAGCTCCTCGCCCCTGTGCCCACCTTGTAGATGACCTTGTAGACCTCGTTTGCTCAGGAGTAGAGCGATGCCCGTCCCTGTAGAGGCCAAAGAGCCCGCTTGCCTCCCCAGCCTGGCCTGAGCCCCGGCTGCAAACTGGGGAGCAAGACTTTGTTGCCAACCAGCCAGCGCTTCCTGCCCCTCCTCCATCTGAGACCTGCCCCGGCCCCTGACCCCCTGACCCCTCTGCCACCTCTCCCCGGGCTCCTGGACCATGGGGGTGACCCAGTCCACTGACTGGCCCCTCATCATTGCCATCCTTGGCGGCAGCACCCTGGGCAGTTCCGAGTGTCCCTCCCTGACCTCCCTTCCCCTCCCTGCCTCTCCCTGCCGCCCTCAGCCTTGACCTCCCTGGCCTGCTGAGCCCCTGCTTTTCGCTGTGCTCTTCCCTCCCTCCCTCCCTCCCTCCCTCCCTCCCTCCCTCTCCTTCCCAGCTTAGAGTCATGGGGTTCGTCTTGTCCCTGCAAACTGTCTCCCGGCCCCTGGCTCCCTCTGCTCCTCTCTCTGCACAGCCACCTCCTCGCTGAGCCACCACGTGGCTGGGGAGGAATCACTTCCCTGGAATCACAGCCACAAACCTCTAACGAGCACTTTGCTCGGCCCCAGCAACCCCACTGCCCGTCAGCCCAAACCTCCCTCGGCGGTGACTCACCGCACACCTGGCCTGGCACTGACAGACCTCATCGCTCAGACACCCCTCATCTTCCCTCCCCCGCGCCCGCCTGTCTGGGCTGCGCCATCTGGGCTGCTTTCCCTCCTGTGCCATTGGCAGTACTCCCTGCCCGTGGGGACCCCGAGCTCTGCCTGGGACCCGTCCCCCTTCACCTCTGCACGCCTTGCCCCTGCCTCCATCGCCTCTCTCTGAGTCATCATGCAGGCGTGTCTGCCTCATAGCCCCACCCCGCCCCCTTCCCCGGCCATGTCTCAGGAACGCTTCCCCCCAGCCCAGCGTTTCACCCACTGCCGTCCGGCTGCCATCCTCGCCGCCACTGCCGTGTGAGGTCACTCCGCCTGGCTCTGCCAACCCGCCCCCGGGTTCTCACGCCCGCTGCTCCGGCCGCTCGCAGCTCGCAGCCCAGTGGAAGCCTCTCCCTCGTGGGGATCTGGTTTCACTGCTTCCCAAATAGGCACCGCAGCTCCCTGTGCCTCTCCTGGGACCTGCCCTGCAGCGCCAGCCCGCACGGAGCCCCCACGTTCGCGGGGGTCTGCGTTGGCCCCGCCCCCGCCCCCTGGCCTGTCCCTCTGCCGCTAGCAGCTCACACAGTTTTGTATGAAGTCCTGCTGCCCACAGGGCCATCTCTTCTCCGGAGTCTCTCCGCCATTCTGGCATTTTGCTTTTCCGTGTAGAGTGACTTTAGAATCGGCTTACCAAGTCCTCCGAAAACCCTTTGGAGCATTTCACTGGGAACGGCGCGGCATCGATAGATCAGTTTGGGGAGAATCGCCATCTTCCCGGTTTTGAGGCTTATCTAAGAGTGCCGTGCCGCAGTCCCTCCACGGCGTTTTTGCTTTTAGCAAATTCGCTTACAGCCAACCGTGGCCTGAGAGCATTAAGTGGAAAATCCCAGAAAGGATTCATAGATTGGAAATCGTGAGCCATTCTTTTTTTCTTTTTTTTTTAATTGATTTTTTTACAGAGAGGAAGGAAGAGGTATAGAGAGTTAGAAACATCAATGAGAGAGAAACATCAATCAGCTGCCTCCTGCACACCTCCCACTGGGGAGTGCCTGCAACCAATGTACATGCCCTTGACCGGAATCGAACCTGGGATCCTTCAGTCCGCAGGCCGATGCTCTATCCACTGAGCCAAACCGGTTTTGGCTGCATTCTTGTTTAATATGCTGGCCAGGACTGTAGAGTGTTGTTTATCTGTCAAAATGGTAAATTCCACTTTTATAATATTAAATTAACCTTACCCTTTGAGATAAAAATGTGTTCATCGCATAACATTTTTATTTAATGTTAATAATTGATTGATTTTAGAGATAAAGAGGGAGAGAGAGAGGAGCACTGATTCGTGGTTCCGCTTGTTTATGCATTCAGTGACTGATTCTTTATGTGTCCTGGCCAGAGACTGAATCTCAACTTGGTCATAGCGGGACCGTAGCATAACATTTTTATGCAATAGCTTTACACCTGCGCCAATGAGTGAGAGCTGCCTGTGATTTTCCTTTCTTATGCTGACCTTGCCTGCTGTTGCTCTCGGTGCTATATTTATATTTGGCTTCTACAGTGAATTGGGGAGTGCTCTCTCTTTTTCTGGTTTCTAGAAGAGTTTGCGAGATGGGGATGATAGGTTGCTTGAACGTTTGGTCTGTAAGGCTGTCTTCCTGTGAAGATTAATTTCTGATACTGAGTATCTTTAACGGCAATAGGGTCACCCAGCTCTCCTATTTCCCCTTCCGCCTACTGTGTTTCCCCGAAAATAAGACATCCTCCGAAAATAAGACCTAGAGCATGGAAAGATAAGACATCCCCTGAAAATAAGACCTAGCGCAACTTTGGGAGGAAAAAATTAATATAAGACACTGTCTTATTTTGCTTATTTTGGGGGAAACAGGGTATTTGCATGAGTTGTATTTTTTTAGGAGTTTATCCTTTGCATCTGTCTTCAAAATCATTAGCATAGGTTATCCCTTATGTATTTTGATACCTCATCTGCTGCTATTCTCTGTTCATAGTGTTGCTTATTTGCTCTGCCTCTTTTTTTCTTTGTTAAGGAATTTGTCAATATTAGAATTTATACAAAGAAATGTCTTTTGACCGTTGATCCAAAGTATAGTATTTTTAAAAAGTGTTTATTGAATTTTTAAAAAAATATGTTTTTATTGAATTTTAAATACGTTTTTATTGAATTTTAGAGAGAGAGAGAGGGAGGGAGAGGGATAGAGAGATAGAACTTGATCAGTCCATTTGCTGCCTCCTGCACACCCCCTGCTGGGGATGGAGCCCGCAACCCAGGCGTTTGTAATTTCCTTGTGATATCTTTATCTGGCTTTGGTACCAGGAAATCTATGGATTTGCCTCTTCTGGACAATTAAAAACATGTTTTTAAATAAGTTTTTATTGATTTCTGAGAGAGGAAGGCAGAGGGAGAGATTGATGGAAACATCAATGATGAGAGATTATCACTGATTGGCTGCCTCCTGCACGCCCCCTACTGGGGATCCAGCCTACAACCCGGGCATGTGCCCCGACGGGGAATTGAACCCCGACCTCCTGGTTCATGGGCCCACATCTACCACTGAGCCAGGCCAGTGGGCTGACAGAAGGCTCTTTTGCTCTTTGATTCAGTCCACACTCGGCAGCACCGCCCGGCTCTGCACGCCTCTGCCCCCTCCCTGGTCCCTGGTGCTCGCTGGAACGTGAGCCCAGTAGACACGGGGTCCGCCATGTCTGCCACGTGGCTCACGGAGGCCCTGGGTTAAAGGAATGGATGGATGGAGGGGCACGTGGGGGCGGACCAGGCTTGGGGTTCTCTGCTCCTCTGATCCTCCCCACCTCCCCTCCTGCAGCCACCTTCTGGGTGAACCCCCAGTTCAAGATCCGGCTGGAGGAGACGGACGACGTGAACGAGGACGACTATGGGGGTCGGGAGTCGGGCTGCAGCTTCGTGCTGGCGCTCATGCAGAAGCACCGCCGCCGGGAGCGCCGCTTCGGCCGCGACATGGAGACCATCGGCTTCGCCGTGTACGAGGTGAGCGTGCAAGTCCCAGCGCCGCTGACAGACCGGCGCCGCCAGGGCAGCGAGGCCGCCAGGGGGCGCCGGAGGACGCCGCTCGCCCTTCCTGAGCCGCTGGGGGCATCAGGCCACACGCCTCTGCCAGGCCTGGGGCGGGCAGGGGCCTAAAACTCATCCCATTCGGCGTGGAGGGTGGAGGGTGGAGGGTGGAGGGAGGGAGGGAGATGTCCCAGAGGCAGCTCCTGGGCCAGACTTTGGCTCCGACTCTCTGACTTCCGTGTCTCTCCCGCAGGTTCCTCCGGAGGTAGGTGTGGCACGTGATTCACCGGCTGTACACGCCCCTGAACACCATGCCCCAGGGGAGCCCACAGGAGGAAGTCGCCTCGTTTTACGGCTCACAGAGTGCCCCCGTGGCAGAGCCAGCTGCTCTCCTGGAGTCAGAGCCAGCGGGAGGGAGCTGGATTTGAACCCTGGCCCTCAGAGCCTGCCCACACGCACACCCAGGCCCGCCCTGTCTTCCTGTGTCCACTGCCCGAGTCTGGTTAGGGGCCGGGTGGATGGCTGAGCGTTCTGCAAGTTGCTTAGGCTTTAAGCCTCGATGTCCGTGGCTGTGAAATGGGCACAGGGCTGTGAGGACGGAGTCTGACCCGGGGAAGCTCCGAGTGGAAATGGGAATGTCACTGCATCCCCCCGCACCCTGTGCAGTAGCAGGGTTATCGCCCCATTTCACAGGTAGGGAAACTGAGGCAGAATGACTGGTCAGGGCCATGCGGCCACGGAGGGACGAGCCCTGCTCAGCCCTCCAGGCCCCTGGCCGGGACGCGGGGCCTGGCTGGGTCGGGGCAGCTGGCAGGGTGGCTGAGCGGGCAGCTGCAGCCCCCCTCCCCCCCCAGCTGGTGGGCCAGCCGGCCGTGCACCTGAAGCGGGACTTCTTCCTGGCCAACGCGTCCCGGGCGCGCTCGGAGCAGTTCATCAACCTGCGGGAGGTCAGCACCCGCTTCCGCCTGCCGCCCGGGGAGTACGTGGTGGTGCCCTCCACCTTCGAGCCCAACAAGGAGGGCGACTTCGTGCTGCGCTTCTTCTCGGAGAAGAGCGCCGGGACCGAGTGAGTCCTGGGCCCCCCGCCCCCCGCCCCCCTGTGCCCTGGGCCCCGCTGCCCCGACCGGCCCCTCTCCCCCCCACGGCTCCCGCTGCCCCTGACCCGCCCCTCTCCCCTCCCCCTGACCGGCCCCTCTCCCCCCCCCCCACCAGCCCCTCTTCCCTGCCCCCTCCCCCACGGCTCCCCCACGGCTCCCGCTGCCCCTGACCCGCCCCTCTCCGCACCCTGACCGGCCCCTCCCCCCCCCCACCGGCCCCTCTTCCCCGCCCCCTCCCCCACGGCTCCCGCTGCCCCTGACCCGCCCCTCTCTCCTCCCCCCTGACCGGCCCCTCTCCCCCTCCACAGGGAGCTGGACGACCAGGTCCAGGCCAACCTTCCTGACGAGGTGCGTGCCTTCCCCGTCTCTCCCCCCGCCTGCCCTCCCCCCTCGCTCCTCTCCTCCGCCCAGCGTGGGATGGACCCGGGCGTCCGGGCATCCGTGCCCGGCACCGCTGGCAAGAGCCACAGAGTGCTGATCCCTCCTCAGCCGGCACTTCACAGTGTGCGGGGGGCTCTGTGAGGACAGCGTCAGGTCTCCCTGTGTCAGGTGCTGTCGCCCTCCCCTCAGGGGGAAGCTCAGCTCAGAGAGGTGAGGGATTTGCTCAGGGCGGCGCAGCCGGAAGCCAAAGCTCACCCTTCATCCTGAGCTGAACTGCTCCCTCCTCACTTCGGCCACACGGACCCTGAGCAGTGGGTAGAGGGGAAGAGTGAGGCTCAGAGGGCTGCCCATGCGGGGGCCGGGCCGGGCTGGGGGTCCCTGACCTGCTCCCCCTCCTCCACCAGCAAGTGCTCTCGGAAGAGGAGATTGATGAGAACTTCAAGACGCTCTTCAGACAGCTGGCGGGGGCGGTAGGTTGGGGCGCGGTGGAGGGGGCCTCTGGGCATGGGGGGCAGCCTCTCCCCAGGGCGAGAGCCATCCTCCCTGCCCCCCCCCTAGGACCTGGAGATCAGCGTCAAGGAGCTGCAGACCATCCTCAACAGGATCATCAGCAAACGTGAGCGTCCGGCGGCCGCTCTGCATGCTGCGTCCTGCCCCCTCCTTCCTCTCTCCCCCCGTCCCCCATCCCGCACCCCGTTTCCTCCAAAGCCCACAGCCCAGGCTCTGCTCCCACGCTGAGCTCACCCGGCCCCTTGGTCCTCGTGGGTGGGGGACCTTCCACCACCTTCCTGAGCCCTGCTCACCCCCTTCCCCCTGGGCCTGAGCTGGTGCCCTGTGCTCAGAAGCTTAGTGCCAACAAGACGGACCCCGTCCTCCCCGAAGCCGCACCCGGGCCAGGCCGAGCGGCTGGGAGCAGAGCTGGCTCACTCCCCGATGTGCACAACCGAAGGCAGCCCCCCAACCTTCCCTCTGACCTCCGACCTCCGGCCTCTGACCTCCGGCCTCTGAGCATGCTGTTCCCTAGGCCCAGAGCCCCTGGCTCCTCTCCCTGGAGCCGGAGGCAGACCCCCCCAGCCGGGGCACCTCCACTGCCCGTGTCCCCCGCGTGGCTTTCACGTCAGTTTGGCACCCGTTTCGCTTCACTCTGGTCTCATCCGGCTGCGGGCCTGGCCGCTGGGACCCGGCTTGGTTGCTGAGAGACTTTAAATTATTTCTGATGGTAAAACCACTGCTCCACGCCGACTGCTAGCTTCCACGCCAGGCCACGGGGAGCCTGCCGCCCTGATCCTGCCCCCCGGCCGCACTGTGGGGCGGGCCCAGCACCTCGCTAACCCGGGCGCTGGCACCGCGCTTTCTTGCAGACAAAGACCTGCGGACCAAGGGCTTCAGCATGGAGTCCTGCCGCAGCATGGTTAACCTCATGGACGTATCCTGCCGGGCTGCGGGGGTGCAGGCGGGAAGAGGCTGGGGGACTCGCCCCAGCAACCGAGCAGAGGACGGGGCACAGTGGTGTGCGGGCGGACCAGTGCCGGCCTGGGCACCATCCCAGTGACTGGGCAGCGGACACAGCCCCGGGCCTCGTGTCCAGCGAGAGGCGGAGCAGGCCGCATCCCCGGGGACCCGAAGGCTGGTGCTCGCTCTGCACCCTCAGCCCACCCGGGTGCAGGGGCAGCGCCGGCCTGGCCACGCTGGCTGCCCTCGGGCCCTGCTGCTTCTGGCGCTGCCTGCGGCCGGTCTCCCCTCCTCCCCGCTGGTGTAGGCGGTGGGGGTTTTTCCTTAACGGTTTTATCCAGCGGGACGGCAACGGGAAGCTGGGCCTGGTGGAGTTCAACATCCTGTGGAACCGCATCCGGAACTACCTGGTAGGTGGCCCCGGCCGGCTGCGCCCGCCGCCCCCTCTGCAGCCTCAGTCCCAGCAGGGCCAGGCCGGGCTGCAGGCTGCCGGCCCAGGCCCCACCTCAGGCCTGCTTCTCCGGACCACACGCCCCAGCACCTGACCCCCTTTTGGGCCTCCCCCCGCTCCACAGTCCTCACCCCGGGGCGGACTGGAAGGGCTGCTGTCTTGGCTTGGTCCTCACCCTCCGCTCCCCGCCCCAGGCCATCTTCCGGAAGTTTGACCTGGACAAGTCGGGCAGCATGAGTGCCTACGAGATGCGGATGGCCATCGAGTCTGCAGGTGAGGCTGGGCACCTGTGGGGCCGCCTCCCTGGCCATCGGCCCTGTCCCTGTGGCGAGGGTGGCGGTGGCGGTGGTGGTGAGGGTGGTGGTGGTGGTGAGGGTGGCGGTGGCGGTGGTGGCGGTGGTGGCGGGGGTGGCGGTGGTGGTGAGGGTGGCGAGGATGGTGATGGTGACGGTGGTGGTGAGGGTGGCTGTGCGGGACAGCCATCCTCTGCCCTTTCCCCGGCTTCTGAGCTGCGTGGCAGCGGCATTTGCCTTTGTCCCTGGTGCCGCCGTGAGGACGGGCTCTGTTGTTCCCGCTGTGCATGGGGCACACGGAGGCGCAGGGCACACGGAGGCGCAGGGCACACGGAGGCGCAGGGCACACGGAGGCGCAGGGCACACGGAGGCGCAGGGCGGGAGAGGGACTGGCCGAGCGCACAGGCCGGGCGAGGGGCAGCGGCCACAGCCTCCGGAGGGCAGACGCGGGGTTCGCCCTCCAGCCCTGGTGCCCTCCCTGTCTCCTGGGTCTGGGCTGGGCCCCCCTGCCCTCACCTGCCCCCCTCCGCCAGGCTTCAAGCTCAACAAGAAGCTGTATGAGCTCATCATCACCCGCTACTCCGAGCCGGACCTGGCCGTGGACTTCGACAACTTCGTGTGCTGCCTGGTGCGGCTGGAGACCATGTTCCGTGAGTGTCCCCCAGCTCTGCCTCCGGCGGGGCCTCCTGGCAGGAGCGCCAGGGGCTGAGTGCCTGGGGGGCGGGGGCGGCGGGGGGGGGGCTCTCGGCAGCAGGAAGAGCCGCCATGGCTGTGGCGAGAGCGTGGGGTGCTTGGGGAGGTGCGGGTGAGGCGGGGGGGGAGGCCCACGTGAACGCCCCCCGGGATTCTCAGCCCCGTGTCATCTTTTCTGGAACCACAGGGTTTTTCAAATCTCTGGACACAGATCTGGATGGCGTTGTGACCTTTGACCTGTTTCAGGTGGGAACCTCCTTGGCCAGGGCGGGGAAGGACCTGGGGGGGGGGGCGGGGAAGGACCTGGGGGGGGGCGGGGAAGGACCTGGGGGGGGGGCGGGGAAGGACCTGGGGGGGGCGGGGAAGGACCTGGGGGGGGCGGGGAAGGACCTGGGGGGGGGCGGGGAAGGACCTGGGGGGGTTTGGGGGGGGCGGGGAAGGACCTGGGGGGGGCGGGGAAGGACCTGGGGGGGGCGGGGGTTGGGGAAGGACCTGGGGGGGTTGCTGTGGAGCCTGTGGCCTTGGAGCCGGCCCTAAGGCCAGGCCACCCAGGTCCTGGGAGGATGGGGTGGGGTGCCCGGGCCCTGGGGAGGGAGGCCGGGCTCCTGGAGGCTCTGCAGGAGCCCGCAGCCGGCTCCAGGGAGGAGGAGGAAGAAAGAAGAGGGCCGCTCTCCGGCCTGCCCTCAGAGGGAGACGGTGGCTCCTGAGCTGTGGGGCGGGGAGGCCGGGCAGGCGTCGGCCCCACTGACCGTCTCCTCTCTCCTTCTCTCCTCTCCTCTCCCCCTCTCCTCTCCCTCCCTCCTCTCCCTCCTCTCCCCTCCCCTCCTCTCCCCTCCTCTCCCCTCCTCTCCTCTCCTCTCCTCTCCTCTTCTTTCCTCTCTCCTCCCCTCCCCTCCCCTCCCCTCCTCACTCCTCCCCTCCCCTTCCCTCCTCACCCCTCCCCTCCCCTCCTCACCCTCCCTCCTCTCCCCTCCTCTCCCCTCCTCTCCTCTCCTCTCCCCTCCTCTCCCCTCCTCTCCTCTTCCCTCCTCTCCCCTCCTCTCCCCTCCCCTCCTCTCCTCTCCCCTCCTCTCCCCTCCCCTCCTCTCCCCTCCTCTCCCCTCCTCTCCTCTCCCCTCCTCTCCCCTCCTCTCCTCTTCCTCCTCTCCCCTCCTCTCCCCTCCTCTCCTCTCCTCTCCCCTCCTCTCCCCTCCTCTCCTCTTCCCTCCTCTCCCCTCCTCTCCCCTCCTCTCCTCTCCTCTCCCCTCCTCTCCCCTCCCCTCCTCTCCCCTCCTCTCCCCTCCTCTCCCCTCCTCTCCCCTCCCCTCCTCCTCCCCTCCCCTCCTCTGCCCTCCCCTCCTCTCTCCCTCCTCTCCCCTCCTCCCTCCTCTCCCCTCCCTCCTCTCCCTCTCCCCTCCCCTCCTCTCCCCCTCCTCTCCCCTCCCCTCCTCTCCCCCTCCCCTCCTCTCCCCTCCTCTCCTCTTCCCTCCTCTCCCTCCTCCCCCTCTCCCCCCCTCCTCTCCTCTCCCCTCCTCTCCCCTCCCCCCCTCCTCTCCCCTCCTCTCCTCTCCTCTCCTCTCCCCTCCCTCTCCCCTCCCTCTCCTCTTCCCTCCTCTCCCTCCTCTCCCCTCCTCTCCTCTCCTCCTCCCCTCCTCTCCCCTCCTCTCCTCTCCTCCTCCTCTCCCCTCCTCTCCCTCTTCCTCCTCTCACCCTCCCCTCCTCGCCTCCCTCCCTCTCTCCTCTCCCTCCTCTCCCCTCTCCTCCTCTTCCCTCCTCTCCCCTCCTCTCCCCTCCTCTCCTCTCCTCTCCCCTCCTCTCCCCTCCTCTCCTCTCTCCTCTTCCCTCCTCTCCCCTCCTCTCTCTCCCCTCCTCTCCCCTCCTCTCCTCTTTCCCCTCCCTCCTCTCCCCTCCTCGCCCCTCCCTCCTCTCCCTCCTCTCCCCTCCTCTCCCTCCCTCCTCTCCCCTCCTCTCCCCTCCTCTCCCCTCCTCTCCCTCTCCTCTCCCCTCCTCTCCCCTCCCCTCCTCCCCTCCCCCTCTCCCCTCCTCCCCCCTCCCCTCCCTCCCCTCCTCTCCCCTCTCCCCTCCCTCCCCTCCCCTCCTCTCCCCTCTCTCCCTCCTCTCCCCTCCTCCTCCCCCCTCCCCCTCCTCTCCCCTCCTCCCCTCTCTCCCCTCCTCTCCCTCCTCCCCCTCCCTCCCTCCCTCCCCTCTCCCTCCCCTCCTCTCCCCTCTCTCCCTCTCCCCTCCCCCTCCCTCCTCTCCCCCCTCCCCTCCTCTCCCCTCCCCTCCTCTCCTCTCCCTCCCTCCTCTCCCCTCCCCTCCTTCCTCTCCCCTCCCTCCCCCTCCCCTCCCTCCTCTCCCCCCCCCCTCTCCTCTCCCCTCCTCTCCTCTCCCCTCCCCTCCCCTCCGCTCCTCTCCCCTCCTCTCCGCCGGCAGTGGTTGCAGCTGACCATGTTCGCATGAGCAGGGCTCAGGCCCCGGCTGCGTCCTCCCCTCGTCATCTGCCAAGCTATGCCTTCCCGCCACGCCAGCTGCAAGTGCCTTCCTCGGAGCGGGCAGCGGCCTCGGCCCGTCACCTCCCGCCGCCCTGTCCGTCCGCTCTGGGCTCAGGTGGACGCCCGGCCCCTCCCGTCGCCAAGCCAGGAAGGCAGCTCTCGCTTGTTCCTGCCTCAGGACGGGGCTCCGGGGTCCAGCCCTGGCCCCAGCATCTCCCTGTGTCCTCTGCCCTCACTCCGGAGACCGCCGCTGGCCTTCCCCGCGGACTTAAACCATAACCACTAGCCCGGCACCGCCTGCATCCGTGTGCGCCCGGGGCTGGGAGGCCTGTCCCTGGGCAGAAGCCAGTGTCCCTCCGCCCAGGGCCTGGGCCCAGCCTTGTCCGCTGCCCGGGAGCTCCCGGCCCAGGGGGTGGTCAGGCCTCCCCCCTTTTTTATATCGGTGATTTTAAAGGGGACTCTGGTACTGGTATATGCTTGTGGGGTGCCAGAGGCACCTGGGCCTGGGTGTGTGCAGAGAAGCCACAAACAATAAAGGAGAAAGGCCCCCTGTGTGTCTCTGGAGTGCGTTCCTGCCCGGGTGCTGCCCTGGGGCCCGGGGGCCGGGCAGTGTGGCCTGCCGGCCCGCACACCCTCCTGGCCGCCCGGAGGTTCGATCCCGCCTTCCTGGCCCGCTCCCGCCTGTGAGGCTCCGGCTGAAACCAAACCCCTGCTTAGCGCAATCCCGACCCCCCGGGAGCTCCGGAGCACAGAGGCTCCTTCAGGGCCTCCGGGCCTGTGCCCACACCTGCAGCTTATGTAAGCTGCCGCCGCTGGGACCCCGGCTTTCCTTACGAGATAAGGTGGGGGGGGTAAGAGGAGGAGTTGGGGGTGTAAGGGAGCCACAAACTAGGACAAAGGCTGATGGAACATGGGTGGGGGCTGCCCTCGGCTGCTGGGAGCCCCGGGTGGAGCCCCGAATGGTGGGCCGGCCTCGACTCTGCCCGCCCTGGGCTGGCACAGGGCGGGGGGGGGGGGATGTGCCATCCTGGGCCGGCTTCTTGCCCCACGGGTCCCTGGGCCAGGTCCCCCGGGCCTCGGTGTCCCCAGAAGGGTGCTTGGCCCATCGCTTCCTGGGAGCCTGGCTGCCTGCAGGGGCCCCTGGGGAAGCGGGGGCAGGTGCACGGCCTCGGCCTCCGAGTTCTCTGCATCGGGTTTCGCTTGATGAGAGCCCCATGGGGCTGGGCCGACCCCCTCGATAAACCCCCTCAAAGGGAAGGGGAAGGGGCATTCACTGCCGGGGTCCCAGTGAGGCAGCGGGCGATGGGCTGTGATGGGCTGGCTCCCTCTTCTAGGCGGGGGTGGGGGGGTGAGAGAGTGAAGGATCGGGGTGGAAGGGTCTGGAGGGGGGGCCTCGCAGACGTGGGACACCTGAGGCCTCCTGTGAGGTGTAACCGGACCCCTGGCCGCGGACACGGCGTGTGTGGCCTGACCCCGGCCTGCTCTTCCGCCCCCCGGGGCGCGGCCGCGGATACATAAGCCCCGCAGACGGGCGGGCGGCCGGTCAGGCCGAGGCATGGCCTTCAGCGACCTGCTGGATGCCCTGGGCGGCGTGGGCCGCTTCCAGCTGCTCTACACGGGGCTGCTGCTGCTGCCCTGCAGCCTGCTGGCCTGCCACAACTTCCTGCAGAACTTCACGGCCGCGGTGCCCCCCCACCACTGCCGCGGCCCGGCCGGCGCCCCCGCCAACGGCTCCGAGGCCCCCCGGGGCCCGCCGGGCGCCCCCGACCCCTGCCGGCGCCTCCCGGAGCCCCCGCGGGCCCCCCTGAGCCCCAACGCCTCGGCGCCCGGGGCGGCCACGGAGGGCTGCCTGGACGGCTGGGTGTACGACCGCAGCGTCTTCCCGGCCACCATCGTGACCGAGGTGCTGGGAGGGCGGGCCAGGCGGGCCGGGCGGGGCGGGGGCTGCTGCTCAGGCCCGCTGAGAGCCCTGTCCCCGCAGTGGGACCTGGTGTGTGAGGCCCGCAGCCTCCGGGACCTGGCCCAGTCCGTCTACATGGCCGGGGTGCTGGTGGGCGCCGTCGTGTTCGGCAGCCTCGCCGACAGGTGCGTCTCCGGGCCCCGGGGCCGGCACCCACCCAGCACAGGGTCCTCCCTCCGCCGCCCCCCCGCCCGGTTCATTTTTCCTCACGGACGTCCACTCGTGTGCGTGATGGGTAACCCCTGTGACACGTCCACATGCTGGTCATCCCAGGAGGCCCCGGGGAGCGTGCGGGAACCCCACCCAGGGCCACCCCGCCCCCGTGCCTTCGGGCTGCCCTGCCTGGGCCCCTCCCCAGACACTCCTGCCCCGGAGCCCGGAGCCCTGAGCTGGCCCCTCCTCCCCTCACCGAGGCTGCCTTTTCCTCGCAAGGCCCGGCCTGTCCCTCAGAAAGTGCCCCCCACCTCCCTCTGCCACCGCGTCCCACCCGGAGGAGTCAGAGCTGACTGCGCCCCAACTGTCCTCTGCACCCCGAAAGGGAGGCAGCAGGAAGTGCACCGGTGGGGCCGGCCAGTCAGCCCCCTCCCCCCCCCACACACACACCGCCTCCTCTGGGCCCCTTTCTCCTTCCTCCCCTTACCCCCCCTCCCCCTTTCCTCCTCCCCTCCCCCGCGGCCCCCTCGCCATTGCCAGTCCAGGTTCTGGGGGGGCCTCCTGATTCCACACCCGCCCTCTGGAGGGCGCTGCCCTTGGTGGGAGCCTGGGCTCCTGGGTGCGAGCGTGTGTGTCTTGTCCCTGGTGTCTTCCCTGTCACCGCCCAGCGGCCCTTCACTCAGGAGGTGGTGAACAGCTTGGCACCCAGTGAACGGGGGAATGAGCGAGTGTGTCCCGGGTGTGGAGAACACCCAGCCGCCCCTTTTCGGCCTGCCGCCCTGCTGCCCCCCACAGCTGGGGGTGCGATGACCCGCTGCCCTGGCCTCGGACCCTCTGGGTGTGACAAGCCCCGTCCAGCGTGGCCTCCCCAGCAGCCAGTTTCAATGAAGACTTGGCCCTGGGTCCCGGTCTCCCTGCCGAGGCCCCGCCATGAGCTCGGGCCGCCCACGCTCCGCCTCTGGCCTCGGCAGAGCCCGGCCCTGGCACCAGCCGCCTGGTAGTGGGGCCAGAAACTGCTCCAGGGAGGGAGGGAGGGAGGGAGGGCACACGCCTCTTCATTGTCATTTTCTCCCACACCATCCGCTCCCTCCGGGCCAGCTCTGCCACCCGTGCCCGGCCCCGGGCTGAAGGTCCTGCTATGGAGAGGCAGCTCCGGGTGGCAGTGGGAGGGTGGCAGTGGGAGGGTGGCAGTGGGAGGGTGGCAGTGGGTGGCAGTGGGAGGGTGGCAGTGGGAGGGTGGCAGTGGGTGGCAGTGGGAGGGTGGCAGTGGGAGGGTGGCTGTGGGAGGGGTGGCTGTGGGTGGCAGTGGGAGGGTGGCAGTGGGTGGCAGTGGGAGGGTGGCAGTGAGAGGGTGGCAGTGGGAGGGTGGCAGTGGGAGGGTGGCAGTGGGTGGCAGTGGGAGGGTGGCAGTGGGAGGGTGGCTGTGGGAGGGGTGGCTGTGGGTGGCAGCTCCGGGTGGCAGTGGGAGGGTGGCAGTGGGAGGGTGGCAGTGGGTGGCAGTGGGAGGGGTGGCAGTGGGAGGGGTGGCAGTGGGAGGGTGGCAGTGGGAGGGGTAGCAGTGGGAGGGGTGGCAGTGGGTGGCAGTGGGAGGGGTGGCAGTGGGTGGCAGTGGGAGGGTGGCAGTGGGAGGGGTGGCAGTGGGAGGGTGGCAGTGGGAGGGGTGGCAGTGGGTGGCAGTGGGAGGGTGGCAGTGGGAGGGGTGGCAGTGGGTGGCAGTGGGAGGGTGGCAGTGGGAGGGTGGCTGTGGGAGGGGTGGCTGTGGGTGGCAGCTCCGGGTGGCAGTGGGAGGGTGGCAGTGGGAGGGTGGCAGTGGGTGGCAGTGGGAAGGGTGGCAGTGGGTGGCAGTGGGAGGGTGGCAGTGGGAGGGGTGGCAGTGGGTGGCAGTGGGAGGGTGGCAGTGGGAGGGTGGCAGTGGGAGGGGTGGCAGTGGGTGGCAGTGGGAGGGTGGCAGTGGGAGGGTGGCAGTGGGAGGGGTGGCAGTGGGTGGCAGTGGGAGGGTGGCAGTGGGAGGGTGGCAGTGGGAGGGGTGGCAGTGGGAGGGGTGGCAGTGGGTGGCAGTGGGAGGGTGGCAGTGGGAGGGTGGCAGTGGGTGGCAGTGGGAGGGGCAGCTCCAGGTTGGAGCGGGGCGGGAGAGCTGTGTTCGCCCTCCTTCGGCCGCTGCGGGACCTCACTGGGCCGCGGCTGGGCAGGCTGGGCCGGAAGGGCCCCCTGGTCTGGTCGTACCTGCAGCTGGCGGTGTCGGGGGCGGCGGCGGCCTACTTCAGCTCCTTCAGCGCCTACTGCGTCTTCCGCTTCCTGATGGGCATGACCTTCTCCGGCATCATCCTCAACTCCCTCTCCCTGGGTGAGTCCAGCCGAGGGGCCGGAGGGGGCTGGCGGAAGGCGGCAAGGCAGCCCCCTCCTCAGACACCGACCTGTGTCCTGTGCGGGATTCGCACCAGTGACCTCCGCTCAGAGCCTCCCGGCCGGGCCCCGAGAGGCCTGGCCGTGGCCTGGGCCGTGATCTGCCATCAGCGAGGGAGCTGAGGGGCTGGGTTTGCTCCCGTGTGAATGCGTCAATAACACCACTTCCTACGCACCCGCTGTGTGCCAGGCTCTCCGTGTGGCGGCGCAGAGGGGGGCAGACCGTGGCCCCGGGCTGCAGGCCGCGCTGAGACTCTGGGGGTCCGAAGGCTGGGGGTCACCTGGGCTGCAAAGGTGCTGACTCCCCGTCTTTTACGTGGCACCAGCCCCCCGGTGTGGGTGTGCAGGCTGTTTCCACAGTTTGCTGTCTACAAAAGAAATCATGGAAATAAGAACTATTATATTTCCTTTCCTTTCAACTGTTCACGTCATTTGCCTGCTTTTCCTTTTGATTGTTTTTCTACTGATCTGTGAGATTTTTTAAAATATATATATTTTATTGATTTTTTTTACAGAGAGGAAGGGAAAGAGATAGAGAGCTATTGTAGAAATGTCTATGAGAGAGAAACATCGACCAGCTGCCTCCTGCACACCCCCTACCGGGGACGTGCCCACAACCAAGGTACATGCCCTTGACTGGAATCGAACCTGGGACCCCTCAATCCACAGACCAACGCTCTACCACTGAGCCAAACCGGCTTCGGCTGGTCTGTGAGATTTTTAAAAAATATATATTTTTATTGATTTCAGAGAGAAAGGGAGAGGGAGAGAGAGAGAAACATCGACGATGGGAGAGAATCATGGATTGGCTGCCTCCTGCATGCCCCCGACTGGGAATTGAGCCCGCAATTGGGCCTGTGCCCTGACCGGGAATCAAACCGTGACCCCATGGTTCCTAGGTTGGTGCTCAGCCCCTGAGCCGTGCTGGCCTGCCTGATCTGTGAGAATTTTTCCAATTTTCCAATTTTCGCCCTTTATCCGTTGAGTTGCAATTTTTCCCTTTGTCACTTTTTTGCTGGTTTTATGACTCGGCTTATGGTGGGCTTTGCTGTTGTCGTTTGTCTTTTTAATGCAGACACTGCTCATTTTTATGAGGTCGAGTTTATCGATCTTTCCTTTCATTGCCCCTGGGTTTTGTGACATTCTTAGGAAAGCCTTTCCTGGCTCTCAGATCGAGAAAACAACCTGTCACGATTCCTTCTACTACGTTTGAGGTGGTGGGGTTTAATTCGGGTCATCGGTCCGTCTGGAATCCCGCTGTGTGCGGGGAGTCGGTGGGGTCCCTGAGGGGGGGAGCCGAGCGAGCTCCTGGGGAGCAGCTGAGCCCGCGTGTTCCCCCGCAGTCGTGGAGTGGATGCCCACACGGGGCCGCACCGTAGCGGGCGTGCTGCTGGGCTTCTCCTTCACCCTGGGGCAGCTCATCCTGGCCGGCGTGGCGTACCTGGTCCGGCCCTGGCGCTGGCTGCAGTTCGCCGTCTCGGTGCCTTTCCTCGTCTTCTCCCTCTACTCCTGGTACGTCCCGAGCAGCCGGGTGGGAGGGGCCCTGTGTGGGCACCCGTCCCTCTGGCAGGCCGGGTGTGCGGCGGTGGGGCTTGCTGCGTGTGGTGGCGGGTGACACGGAGGGCGGGGCTCAGCGGACCACGGACGCCCAGTGGGAGCTCCGTGAAATCCCTCCCTTGGCTTCCGGAACAGTCTGAGGGCCTCTGCCTCCGTCAGCTCCTCTGGCCTCACTACCACCTCCCGGCATTTCACAGGAGGGGCCTGAGGCACCGCCCAGGGAGGGTCCATGACTAACTCAGGGCCACACACCGGGTCACACCCAGATTCAAACCCACCTGTCCTGGTCCCCAGCCCCCAGCGGTCTCTGAGTGTCCCCAGTGGGTCCCTGTGTGATGTATTGTGAAACAGGGAATCTGGCGTGTCATGTCTCTCCACCCCCCACCCGTCCCCCCTCCCCCGTCTTCCTGACTCTGCGGAGGGCAGGGCATCTCATCTCCCTTGAGGTCTGAACGAAGGTGACTGAGGCCATGTTTGCGTTTGGGGAATGGAGTGATTCCACTCAGCCCTGGTCACTCCTCCCCCTCCTCCTCCTCCTTCTCCTGCTGCTCTCAGGTGGCTGCCAGAGTCCTCCCGGTGGCTCCTCCTCCACGGCAAGTCCCAGCGGGCTGTGCAGAACCTGCGGAAGGTGGCCGCCATGAACGGGAGGAAGGAGGAAGGGGAGAGGCTGACCCAGGAGGTAGGCGGATGGGCGGGAGGGACAGTTTGCATTCGTGCTGGTGGCCTCGAGATGTGCTAGGACTCATTTAGTAGCTCCTGGGACTCACCCACCATCCAGGTGAGGAGGCTGGAGGGAGGCAGAGCTGGACGAGGCCGTGCAGCAAAGGTGTTAACCATTGAATGGCTGTGCAATCTGGGATCGAAATGCCAGCTGCTTTGTCCATCAGACTATCCGACTGTGTAATGGGGAGATTACCACTCAACACTGACATCCAGCCAGAATGGAAACAAAATGAAAATATTAAAATAGCGATCATGAAGTAAAATTATTGAAGAATTAATAGTAAAAGTGCCATTTATTATAAACACTATTTATGATCTCTCTATATAAAAGCCTAATATGCAAAGTGTCCCCTCAGGAGTTCAACCTACCGGGAGTTTGATTGCTTGCTATGACATGCGCTGACCACCGGGAGGTGACACGGAATGAAGGGAGGCCGGGGCCAGCAGCTGGCAGCCACTAGGAACCCTACTCATGCACGAATGTTGTGCACTGGGCCTCTACTTTATTGTAAATAAGTACATTTATTGAGCACCATGTATGCTAAGTCCTTTAATGCCTCAGTTTTGCTGATGAGGAAAATGCCGTTTGGGTGGGTCAGGTAATTTGCCTGAGAACACACCGTGGGAAGGGTCAGAACCTCTCAGAACCCCTGCTCTTCGCCATTGGCCAAGCCCATCTCAGAGTCTCCACCAAGGACGGGGCGTGAGGGCCCCACTGGAACACAGGTGGCTCCTTCAGCCTAAGCAGCAGGCAGCCCAGGAGCCGTGGGACTCTGGGAGCCTCGGCTTCATCCCAAATCCCCAGGTACAGCCAGGTGAGGGCAACAGCCCCAAGATAGGGAGAGAGTAGGACTGGCCATCTTGCCAGGGCCTTTGACCTTGGCCCTCCCCTCCATGGATGGAGGGATGGCCAGCAGAGAAACATGGTCTCGGATCCCTCCTGTCCCCTGATGGAGCTCTCTCGGCCCAGGTGGTGAGCTCCTACATCCAGAGCGAGTTTACCAGCGTCCGCACTTCCACCTCCGTCTTGGATCTCTTCCGAACCCCGGCCATCCGCAAGGTCACGTGCTGTCTCATGGTGGTCTGGTAGGTGACGGCTCATGCCCAAGACACGGACCCAAGTTATAGATATAACTTTTGTCCCCACTGACTAGTATTTTCTTAAAACTATATTATTGATTTCAGAGAGAAAGGGAGAGAAAGAAACATCGATGATGAGAGAGAATCATTGATCGGCTGCCTCCTGCACGATCGGGGCTCGAGCCTGCAATGTAGGCATGTGCTCTGACTGGGAAACAAACCATGACTTCCTGGTTGGTAGGTTGACACTCAACCACTGAGCCAGGCCAGCCGGGCCCCTGACTACCTCTTAACTATGCTTAATGCGATGAGCAGCTGAGCCTTGTGAGTCCAATCCTGCTCCACCTTCCTCCGGGTCCTTTGGCCTCTGCTGGCTCTGCAACGGGGCCATGGATGAGACATCCATGTGGACAGAGGGACCCCACATCTGGGCAGAGGGCCTCTCCTGGGTGGAGCACTTGCTGGAAGCATCTGGACTCCATGTCTCATCCGTGCTGCCCTGAGGCTCTCCAGGGGGTTTGGGGCAAACCACTTGTGGGTCCGGAGGGGACAGACAGGAAAAAATAATTTCCCTGAGGTTTGACAAGTGTCCCAGGAACAGTTCTCTTAATTGGGGCTGCTGAGGGCTTCACACGGGGATGGCATTCAGGTGGGCTTTAAAAGACAGTTAATAGCCCTAGCCTGTTAGGCTCAGTGGATAGTGTCTGCTTGTTCGATGCCGGCCAAGGACATGTACCTTGGTTGCAGGCTCCTCCCTGGCCTGGGCCATGGTCAGAGCACATGCAGGAGGCAACCAATCCATGTGTTTCTCTCACATCATTATTTCTCTCTGACTTTCTCTCTTCCACTCTCTCTAAAAATCAATGAAAAAATATCCTCGAGCGAGGATTAAAACAAATAAATAAATAAAATAAAAGGCACTTAATAGAGTTTGCCAGGTGAGCAGAAAGAGCTTTCTAGCAGGAACATAGACATAAAAGATGTGAAATGGATAAAAATACAAAGGCAATCCCTACCAGTTAGCACAGACTGAAGCTAGCGAATGCCGAGGTAAGGGGCTGATTAATAAAAATAAATTTGCTTGGCTGGGTGTCCTGGACATAAAAATAATAGGGGTTGATACTGATGAAGTGAGGAACGCAGGGCATGCACTGCCTCGCTCTGGAGCAGAGCCGGGCACTGCCGTTAAGGTAGCCAGTTGGGCTCAGGCAGACCAGCCTCCTGTGCCTCAGTTTCCCTTTGTGCCCCCGCCCCTGAGGTCCTTGTGAGGACTAAGAGTTGGCAGGTAAACCCGCGTTGGCCCCGGGGGTGTGCAGGTGAAGGGTCTGCTCTCTCAGCTGAGGCTGGCGCAGGGCCCGTGTGCCGGCACCTCCCCAGCAGGCCCTCTGCCGCCGCCCCCAGGTTTTCCAACTCCATGGCTTACTACGGGCTGGCCATGGACCTGCAGAAGTTCGGGCTCAGCGTCTACCTGGTGCAGGTCCTGTTCGGGGTCATCGACATCCCGGCCATGCTGGCGGCCACCGCCACCATGATCTACGTGGGCCGCCGTGCCACCGTGGCCTCCTTCCTCGTCCTGGCGGGGCTCATGGTCATCGCCAACATGTTTGTGCCCGAAGGTGAGTCACGGGCCTGTGCCATGCCCGCCCGGGAGCCTCCGGGTCTGGTGGGCAACAAGTCCAACAAGGGAACGAGGATGAGAGAGTCTTCTGGATCCGGGAAGAAAGTGACTGCCAACCAGCAGGGTTTGTTTGGTTTGTTTTTTAAAAAAAGATATTTTTATTGATTTTTTTACAGAGAGGAAGGAAGAGGGAGACAGAGTTAGAAACATTAATGAGAGAGAAACATCAATCAGCTGCCTCCTGCATACCCCTCACTGGGGATGTGCCCGAAACCAAGGTACATGCCCTTGGCCGGAATCGAACCTGGGACCCTTGAGTCTGCAGGCCGACACTCTATCCACTGAGCCGCACCGGTCAGGGCCAGCAGGGGTTTAATAGCACTCGGTACCTAGTGAGCCTCCTGGTTGTAAATGCCCCTCTGGTCAGGGGTGTTAGACGTATGCATGAAACCAGCCGAAGGGCGGGCTGGTGTGTGTCCACCTGGAGCCTGGCCAGGCAGCATCTCCAGGGCTGAGAAGTTCAAGTCGGACTCTCAGCTGCAGGCCGGGGAACAGTGGTCTGCAGGCCGGCCTGTGACGATCGCCACTAGGAGACCTTTGAAAACTCCCAGTGCCAGGGGCTCCTGGCCAGTGCAGTTAGTGCCGTTAGCCTCCGGGGTCCCAAGCCTTAGGGACCTGTCCGGCGGTTCCAGCAGGAAGCCAGGGCGGGCATCCCGGCCCGAGGGCTCGCTGTGACCACCTCGGCAGGTCGCCTGACTCCTGTGCCTCAGTTCCTCCCTGCAAAATGGGTCCGTTATTACTACTGGTATTTTGACGAATTCCTTCCGGTCTTTTTTCCTATTTGTTGATTTTGTATTTGATAGACTCAAGGTGCTATTATATATGCCAGAACCGGTTTGGCTCAGTG